>NC_051065.1:38835894-39143921 GCF_004664715.2 Peromyscus leucopus
AGAAAAATTAAAGTGGCTGTTTTCTGATTCAGAAAACAGCAGCAAATGACCTTGCAGGTACAGTTTTAAGAGGAAAAGGGGAGCTCTGTGTTAGAATGGGCTAGGATGCAGTGGTAAAGGAGATAGAGAGGGAAAGGGGCAGGGGTATTTGTCCTGGAGGAACAACGGACCGCCTCTGGCTTGAGAGGAGACAGGCGTGGCACATAGACAAATGGTAAAGGTAAAGGGGAAACCCTGTGTTAGGATGAGGTGTTTAATTTTGATTGGGCAGGTTAATTAGGTGAGCCAAAGGGGGCTTTTGATTGGTTGCTGGACTTCAGTACTTTGATAGCTGGACCTTAGTAGTCAGCTTTAGGAGGAGGAAGTGGCCAAATAAGGGAATAGACCTGGTGGCTAGCTTCAGGAATGTCATCTAAGGTTTTTAGCAAGGCAGAATGAATGGGAGAAAAGGGCAGTGCTTGCCAGAGCTCCATGTTTGAGCGGGCCAGCGTCCCTCCACTCCCTACAGAAGAGTTCTTGATTAGTTTGCAAAACAAAATGTCCTGCAGGAGTAACTTCAAAGATACTTTAAAGAAAGCTGTTAAGTAAACTTATGGTGAATTCTTTCTAAATCAGAGATTTGCCCAGGTTCAATTCAGGCAAATTCCACCACTGAGAAGGGAAATGGTTGCAAAAATCTCATCCCTAACCAAGAAACTGTTTGCAGTTGCTCCCTGCTGGGAAAGGAGGAGTCACTATTCTCCAGTGGAGTGTCTCTGGGTATATCAATTACACTCTAGGGCTGGCCCCAGCCTCAGAGTAGTTGGCCAGCACAAAATAGACTCCATATTTTTTGTGTGATTTTTTTTGTTTGTTTGTTTGTTTCATTTTGTTTTGTTTTGGTATATTTTGCTTTTTAGTTAGTTTTATAACTTCAGAGTAGGGTGTGTACTTTGCTGCAAGGGAGGCTGTGAGCCAAGGCCTTCTGTTTTCGGGTCCTGAGTAGAGCTGCTCTAAATGGGCATGGGATGATTCTGTTGTCTTCTCAGGGGCTCGGTTTGATGATGGTGCTGGGGGCGACAACGAAGTGCAGAGAACAATGTTGGAACTGATCAACCAGCTGGATGGTTTTGATCCTCGAGGCAACATCAAAGTCCTGATGGCCACTAACCGACCTGATACTCTGGATCCAGCACTGATGAGGCCGGGGAGATTGGACAGAAAGATTGAGTTTAGCCTACCTGATCTAGAGGTAGAAAAGAAAGTTCATTTTAGAAAAAAAAATTCTTGAAATTTTGTCTTTTTGTGATATATTTTCACTTTAATACATGTAAATTCCTTCATTTTTAGGGTCGGACTCATATCTTTAAGATTCACGCTCGCTCAATGAGTGTTGAGAGAGACATTAGGTTTGAGCTGTTAGCCCGACTGTGTCCTAACAGCACTGGTAAGTGCTGGTCCTGTTCATCTGCCAGTCAGGCTTTTGGGTGGCTGTAACTAAACCATTCTGTTTTCTCTTTGTTGGACAGGAGCGGAGATCAGAAGTGTTTGCACAGAAGCGGGCATGTTTGCAATCCGAGCACGGCGGAAAATTGCTACAGAGAAGGATTTCTTGGAAGCTGTGAATAAGGTCATCAAGTCTTACGCCAAATTCAGCGCTACTCCCCGCTACATGACATACAATTGAGCTCCAGGGGCTCTGGCAACTTCCTGCGCTCGAGTAACTTGTTGACACCTTACAAAAATAAAAGATTTCAAAATTAGTAAGTGCTTCCAGCTCACTGTTCCCTGTGGTGTGGTATTAGTCAGAACAGCACTCCGGGGTGCTGTTGGTGGGCTGGCCCTGTCATCTGAAGAACTAACGCACAGCACTTCTTAGCCACCAGTAACTCCTGCTCTGCTTGTGCTGGCTGCTACTGTGCATGGATGACCTCACTGTCTCTCATGTGGGTCCTCAGTAGCCCAAAAGTCCAGAGTGTGTGAAGCTCTGGACTCTTCAGCTGTCATCAAAATAGTTCACATTTAGGTCACATGTGTCTAACTTTTGACACTTTTGCTGGTGGGGTTTGAAGTGTTTCTTTTTAGTTGGCTATGTATTTGGAGAATTAGATAATACATTATCAGTTCTCAAGCTTTTATCAGCATTCAAAACATTGTCAAGAATCTCAATATACTGAATCCTATGGTTTTTCACCCATAGTGAGGGTTTTGTGTGGTAAGGTTTTTGTTTTGTTTTGGTGGTGGTACTGAGTACTGGGTTTTTGAATGCTAGGCAAGCACTCTACCACTGAACTGTATACCAGCAGCTTGGACCAAGAGTTTTTAAATTGAAAGAAGCGTTTAATGCATTTCCCACTACCATTTGACCAGCTTCAGATCAGTCAAGAACTGGTGATTTTAATGAACAGTGAAATGGTAGCAGGTAAAGAAGAAGGTAAAGTGTGAGGATTTAGGAAATCCAGAACTGGGGTACACTTATTAAAAAAAAATATTTTTTAGTACTTGAGAGTTGGTAAGACTGGTTAGACTTCTCATCTGTGGTGCGTTATTTTTATTTTTACTCATTTATTTATCTTGAGATAGGGTTACTCTGTGAACCCTGGCTATCTTGGAACTCATTGTGTAGATAGGCTGGTCTTGAACTCAGATCTGCCTGCCTCTCTGTCTCTGCCTCCTTAGTGCTAAGATTAAAGGTGTGCACCTCCAGGCCCAACTAAAAAAGGTATGTTGGAATCCTCAACAGGTCTCTTGAAAATGATTTCTTGTGTAACTACCAGCGAGTCATTTTTGTGTGTGTAGAGGACAGAGGTCAACCCCAGAATGTGCCTGTTTCTTTGACTTGGTTCTTTCCAGGGAGGCCCCGATCTCTCTACACCTAGCTGTAAAATGGATTCTGTAGATCAGATTGGAATCATCATGCTTACAGAGCAAATTCTTTATGGAATGAGCTGCCTCCCCAGTCCCCAAATCTTACCCTCCTAAATACTGAAGCAAAAGCACAATAAACAGTATTTTATTGAAGAGTAATATTCACAAATAAATTTCAAACTAGCAAGAACTATGTGCATTTTTAAGTCAGAAGTTGAGACCAGAGAAAAGTTGCTGTGTTACACTGAAATTTTAAGCTTATGAAAGTTTTCAAGTAGAAAGAGCCTTTCATTCATAAAATACAATCAGTGTGGAT
Organism: Peromyscus leucopus; assembly: GCF_004664715.2. Taxonomy (NCBI): domain Eukaryota; kingdom Metazoa; phylum Chordata; class Mammalia; order Rodentia; family Cricetidae; genus Peromyscus; species Peromyscus leucopus. The sequence goes on from NC_051065.1 coordinate 38,839,058, forward strand.
TTTTTTCCTTAATTTTGATTAGAAAAAGTGTTTTTTATAACCCCACTGTAGCCTAGCTCACAAGAAAGCTAACTCAAGTTAGTGATTGGAGATGTGTATCATTAAGATGTTCAAACTTGATTCAGTCCAAATCAGTATACAGCCATGGTGCAATGCTAACTTTTGACAGTTTTGCTGGTGGGGTTTGAAGTTTTTTTGTTTTAAGTTGGCTATGTATTTGAATAATTAGATGATACATTATCAGTTCTCAAACTTTTATCAGCATTCAAAACATTGTCAAGAATCTCAGTATACTGAATCCTATAAAAGTATTCCTGAAATACTAAAAAAGGCAGCAGCATTTTGCACTTGTGGAAGCATACAGGCTCAAGGAAGTTGTTTCGTTTTAGAATTTAAGTTGATTTACTATCTTTAAAGTAGTCGATAGTTAAGGACTTCCCCACCTATCCTTCCCTCTCTGATCCCCACCTAAGGGCACCCTGCTACCACTGCCATCACATAGAAAGCACACCTCTGTCATTCCAGGGAAGATTCATGTACACAGGAGGAGGACAGACTCACTTCCTCCAAGTGCTCACTGGGAGACAGGTGCCTCCTTTACTAAACGGGTAAGCATGCTGCATGAGGTCACATGGATAGACATTTTAGACACTGAAAACTACAGAGTGAGTATCTCCTAGGCCTTGGAGAGGATCCATATCATCAACTTTTTCTGGGTTCGACTCCAGATGACATTGGCAGTTGGGGTCTCACCATCAGCTGCCACAGGCTTATACAGATTCAGTCAGTGTCTGTGACCATGATTGGAGTGTCCTTGGCCCTCATCTTTGGTTTTAAAAATACATTCCATCCGTTCCTGAAGTGTACTATACAGGATTTGAGCACAACAATTTATGAGACCTTCCTGAAAACAGCCTTCCTGGACTGCCATGAAACAAGGCTGGTTTAAGTCTTAAGTCCTAGATTTGTCATTGCCTGTAATGCCCATTTATTTTCACAATTTAAAAAAATTCTATTTTATGTCATTGGTGTTTTGCCTGCAAGTATGTCTGCATGAGGATGTCAGGTCCCCTGGAACTGGGATTGCAGACAGTTAGGAGCTGCCATGTGTGTGCTGAACCCAGGTCCTCTAGAAGAGTAGCCAGTGCTCTTAACCACTAAGCCATCTCTCCAGCCCCTACTTTTACTATTTTAAAAGTTGTGTGTGTGTGTGTGTGTGTGTGTGTGTGTGCGTGTGCCATAACCCATGTGAAGGCCAGAGGGGGAGAAGTTGGTTCTGGGGATTGAACTTGAGTCATCGGGTTTGGCTTGTACCTTTACCCACTGAGCCCCTGCCAGCTTTATGATGTGGGTGATGTGGGTAAGGGCGGAAAAGCATTGGAAGAGATGCAGTAGTGGTTACTAAGGCCCACAGAGAACAGGCAGGTTTATACATTGACTTCCTGGAAGAGGGAAGAGTTAAAACTAAAAAAGAATAAAATCGGAATTTCCATGTGGAACAATTCTGAGTAAAATACTTGGGTGTATTTACATACAGATGGAATGTTAAACATTTAACGTTTTCAGATGCATAATAAAACAAAACTATTTTCCAACCTTGGGGAAAAATTGTTCTTTATATACATGATAGGATTCTACTTTTTAAAAGTTACAAATGGAAGAACTGGAGTAAAATAAAAGCAGGTGAAATGTAGAACATTACTTTTATCAGCCACTAGGACTTCAAACTGGTGCTAAGGAATACACAGTTTTGTAATATTTCTTAAAGCTTTAGATTCTACTTAAATGGCCAAAATAATGTAGGCTCTTTTACAAAGGTTTCTACCGTAAGCTTAAGTTCTGTAACTATGTGCTCTTTCAGAAGGCAGTCTGTCAGAATGAAGATGTATCTGATCTTGTGCGTGATGCCTGCAAAGAAATACCTGGTTGTAAATCTGTTTCATGCAGGCCAGGGTAAAGGACTAGAAGGAAGTGGTCTACATTGAATATTAATGAAGTTACTGAGGAACTCAGCATACTATGTTAATACACTTCTACTGGGGTCTGCACATTTTCCTTCGGACAGTATCTTCATGAAAACCAACAAAGTGACAATAAGAAACAACAACAACAAAGTCAAAATGACAAACTCATAACGGCAACTCTTAGCTGGGTGTGGTGGCCCATGCATCTAATTCTAGCACTAGTTAAGCAGGAAGATCATGAGTTCAAGGTCATCCTCAGCTACATAGTGAGTCCTAGAGACCCAACTAAAAACAAAACACACACAACAAACAAAACCCCAACAGCTCTTAAGCAGAAAGAACTTCAGACAGGTTGGCCTATGCTTTCTTTGATTTATTGAGAATAAACTGATGTTAGAAAGAAGTGTAAGAAAGCCAGGTATGATGGCATATACTAGAACCCCAGTGCTCGTGGAGCCGAAGGAGGAGGATCATGAGTTTATAGTGAATTTGAGGTCCCAACAACAACAAAAACCAAGATGAAATCAGCTTAAAGGCCCCCTTAACCTCCAAACATCACAGGCTGTTTGATAAATCGTTAACATAACATACAGGCTTTTGAGGAAGATAGCTAACTATACCTGGGAGGTTGGCTTTCAAAGACCTTAAATGTTTTTAAGGCTATTTCACTATCAACAACAAAAGCACAATGCATAGTGAAGCTTTCTGGCCACAACTGTGACACTTTGAGCATCAAAAGAATATAATGTTATGAAGCACATTAAAATTATAAAGATTAGCAAGTCTACTTTGAAAATGATAATTAAATGGACATGGGACATTCAGCCTGCCTTGCCAGTAAGATCTATGTTTAAGGATGACCAAATCATTTAAGTTGTGGAGGGAAAACTAGAGTGTACACAGATTGACAAGCTAATAAATGCAAGAGAAATGAGAGGGCTAGACAGAAATGGACAAACTTTAATAAAATCACTCACTTCAGCAAGGACTGTCACCCAGTGTTATAATTTCTGGTTCAATGGCTAATGAGCAATGACATCCATTTAATGTCAAAGAAGCATCATATGGATAATATGCAAAGCAGAAAACTAATGTAAGGATCAGACTGCCGTGTGGATTGGCTAGTTCATCTGCACACTGTAAATGGTAGGCAAGCTACCATTTACCATTTCTGAGTGGCGCAATAGAAAGCATCCATGTGTCTTGAACTATGACTTCTGGATGGCAGGTAATGTGGGGAATAGCAGAGCAAGCCCAACAACACCGGGAGAAGCAGCCAGACACATTGACAAACTGGAATTCTTCAGTGCAACTGTCCAAGTCAGGTTTGTGTTTGTCAAAAAACAGAAGAACTGTATAAATTGAAATAGACGTAAGGCACATGACCAATTACAATGTAAAGTCATTAATACCTTAGACAAACCAACTGCAAATTTGAGTACAGTAGGAAACCTGAATACTGCATGAGGAAATACTCTGGAATGAGAAAGTGGAGAATGCCAACTAAAAGGATGAACTATAAAACACTTTGCAGACCTGAGCTTATTTTTGTTAGAAAATAAATATACACAGGGAAAAATCTAGAGGGATATTCAGTAAAGTGCCAGTGGTGGTCATCTCTGAGCAGGGAGTATATGTTTTATTTTCTTATTCTTTTATGTCTCATCCATAATGCACTTAGATCAATTATGTAATAACAAGTTATTTTAAAACCAGAACTTCTAGAACATTGTTTATATCCTCTTGCTAGAAAACTGATTATAGACAGTCTGTCCTCAAGTACAAAACTAAGGAGACACTAACATCTGGTGACAGCATATTCTAAGTAAAATGTTTAAGTGCTTGTCTTACAAAGATAACAAACACCGAGTGTGGAGGCAGCGGTGGGGAAGAGGGTGGACAGAAGGTGAGAGAGAGGCCTGGCAAGCTGCAGTGAGCCAGAACCACTGCAGGACCCAAAGAAACAAGAACCTGTGAAAACTAAGACTGTAAACATTTCTTCCAGTAATGGAGGGGAAAGTTCCAGTCACAGCGCTGAAAAGCTGAAGAAACTGCTGCAGACCTCCCAAGGACGCTCGCAAAGATCTCCAAGTTTGGATTTGCCATGGGTGGTCAGAAGACAAAGGAAGCATCAGCCATCTCCATCAAACGTGGATCAAATAAGCCTAAGGGAACAGTTCTACCTCCCTCCAAAAACCCTTTCCATAGCAACAGCCTTCAATGACGATGAAGATCGTGAACCAGAAGAAATGCCTCCAGAGGCAAAGATGAGAGATGAAGATGAAGACTATTGGAGGGAACACCATCAGCCAGGCCGAACTCCTTTAGCAAAAGAAAGCAGGGCTTTTCTATAACCAGAAGCTGTGAGAGTGAAATGTAATACTCGGAACTGTACATGACGAAGACAGTGAAATGTTTTGAGATTGGCGTGTGGGTGGGTGTGCTCCTGCAGTCTAGCAGGGACAGACTCCCTTTGTAAAGAGTGATGTAAGACTAACCTGGAGCCATTTCTTTTTTCTCTTTCTTCTTTTTTCTCTCTTTCTTTAAATTAAGTAGTACACTAATAAATGAGAGTTTGAAATTAGAGGTAATTTATGTTTTATCCACAGATTTTAAGACATTTGCTAATTTTGTAGTTTCATGTGATTAGTTTCAAACGATTACAGATGATAAATCAGAAATGAGAATAAAACAAAAATAACACTAAGATATAATAGATATGTCACCCCCTAAGTGCAGAAGGCCAGTTAATCTCTGAAATATCCAATTTAAACAACACAAGTATGAGATACATCTTGGTACGCATCATTCACCCTCCAAATCAAGCCTTCCCGGTGGCGAGGAGAAAAAAAGCTGCAGTCTAGTATTTAAAGTGCGTAAGTTCAGAACGCAGGAGAGGGGCACAACCCCGTGCAGGTCCTTTATGCCTCGGGTGTGGTGGGTGTGGCATTGGGCTCCATCTCATCCTGGGGAGCTGGAGCAGAGGTTTCTCGTTCAGCCATTGCCTCTCGGACTTGGCTGCCTAAGACTGCATCATGGATGCTGTAGAACAGAAGTTCTTTTAAGGCAGGATTTTCAAAAAACCGGTTGCGGGTGAGGTCATTCACAACTTGTGCTATACAAAGAAAAGAAACATACTTCACATTCTATGTTTTGATCTCAAACATTGAAAAAAGTAATCTGTTATAGTTTACAAAACTAATTTGTTATTTAGAGACAGGTTCTCGTGTAACCTAGGCTGGCCTTGAGCTCTTGATTCATCTCCTTCTCCCTTTCCCAAATGCTGGGGTTTACACCTGGCATTTGGCATTACATAGTATCTACATGTGGACATATATGTGAACACACACACACACACACACAGGTGTTACTATGTATCCCTGACTAACCTAGAACTCATATGCAGTCCAGACTCTCCTCAAATTTACAGAAATCTGCCTGCTTCTGTCACTCAAGTGCTGGGATTAGAGGTAGGCACCACCACACCCTGTACACCACATAGTTTTAAATATCCAAAAGCTATGTAAGTCTTTCTCTGTGTAGCTTTGCGCCTTTCCTGGGACTCACTTGGTAGACCAGGCTGGCCTCGAACTCACAGAGATCCGCCTGCCTCTGCCTCCCGAGTGCTGGGATTAAAGGCGTGCGCCACCACCGCCCGGCCGCTATGTAAGTCTTATTCCAGTCTATCTCAACCCTCTCATAGTTCCAATCTCAGGAAATGACTGTATTTCATTCTAGTATATTCTTCCATGATTTCTCTACAAAAATATAAACCTAAGTGTATGTTCTGGCCAGGCACAGTGGTACATGCCTATAATCTTGTCTCTAGGAAGGCTGAAGCAAAGAAGATTATAAATTTGAGGAGAGCCTGAGCTATATAACAAGCCTGTTGGAAAAAGAAAGTTCTTATTTTCCCTCTTCCCTTGCCGGAAATACAACACACACTTGTTCTCTGTAATTCTGAACTGTGTTTACATTTATTTTCATTTCTGCTGGTGATTGAACCCAGATCCTTCTGCATGCAGGCAAACACTCTTCCAAATGAGCTATATCCCCAGATCTACTTATTACTTACTTTTTATGATTGTCTGATAGTATATTATATAGTTGTGCTTTCATTTATTCATTGGGTTCTATCCCCTTTTTTAAAAGATGGGCTCTTTACATACCCCTGGCTGTCCCAGGACTCACTCTGCAGACCAGGCTGGCCTCAAACTCACAGAGATCCATTTGCCTCTGCCTCTTGAGGGACAGGATTAAAGACATGTGCCTCCATGCCCTCCCCCTATGGGTTCCTTTTCTTTTGACACTTGAGATTTTTCTAGCCTTTTGTTTTTATAGCCGATGATGTAATGGACAAATGCCATGTGTCATTTTGTACGTATGCAGTAAGATGTGGATCTGCTGAATTTGTACCTTGGAAAGCTGTTGTCTGTTTTCCTTCCACAGGGGCTGCTGCATTGCACAGCCACTATTCCATCTGTGACAACCTGTTCTCTACCAGGTGCCTTTGGAATGTGCTGCTGACGTTTGGGTTTTCACCAACCTAACAGATGAATAATTATGTCTCTTTGTGGATTTTGTTTTTAAGCACCATCTTAACTGAAATATAATATAAAACAAAAGTAGCAGCAAAGCTATTCCATTGGATGGAAATCCTAACAAGCAGAATGATTTATAGAATTATGGCTTATGTGTAGTAGCTACTAAAATAGTAAACTCTGACCAGTTCCTGCCCTCCAACTCCAGGCCAGAAGGCCATCTCAATGCCCGCAACTAACTGATTTCAAAACTGGCTTTACAGTGATTTTTTTCAGAGGAGTAAATTTTTTATTCTATAAAAAAGCTTAAATTATAGGAAAAAACTACAAGTGCAGTTAATTCTAAAAACAAAACAAAACAAAACAAAAAACCAGCCAATCAAACAACAAACAAAAACCTAGAATATTAAAACTTTCTCCATCCAGGGGCTGGAGAGATAGATCAGCAGTTACGAACACTTGTTACTTTTTCAGAGGACTCAGGTTTGGATTTCAGCATCAATACAATGTTCACAACAATTCGTAATTCCCGTTCTAGTGGCTCTGATCCCTCCTCTGACCCCTGCAGGCACCCCGGCATGCCCATGGTATATGTACATACATGCAGGCAAAACACTAATACACATTAAAATGAATAAATCTAAAATAAAAAGGCTTTCTCATCCTAAGGTGTACTCACCACTGCATCCCGCTAAGTACACATAAATACCAACATCTCCATACTCCTTCACAATCTGTAACAATATTGAAACAAAGTTTAACTTTTCTTGACCCTGTGCCATGTGCAAGTCATTTTCTACCAATATGTATTAAAGATATGAGACACTTAAATTCATTTTCTTGTGCTACTTAGCTTTAGCAGTTATGCACCTTTAAGCTAATAAGCTAAAAGTAATTTTGTACTTATTTGGTTTCCATACCAACAATGACAACTAGAAGTATCAAAACATTATTAAATTTTATTTTTGTGTAATAAAGATGTTATGACAATGATTTTTAAATAAATATTATAGAGATAGATACTAAGATATGTACAGATAATGTGACATCTAGGACGTGCTTCACAATAAGAGAAAGTAGTGTTGGGAATTCATGAAGTCAGACCAGCAATAAACTGTTAATTGCTGAAGCTGAGGATCATTATACTATACTCTATATTAAAAAATGTCCATAACCAAAAGTTGCAAAAACAACAACAACAAAGTAAGAATTGACATGGGACTCTGGTCCCTGTCCCTGAGGGGACTGGTGCTAATGCTGGCGTCCAGACACTGAATGACTCGCTCCAGGTGGTACTTACCCCAGCCAGAGTTTTTACTCCAACAGAATCGATAAAATTGACTTGTGTAAAGTCAAGAATGACAGTGTGAACATTCTCCCCCTGGGGCATGAATCTCTGCATCTCTTCAGGAAATGTTGTTTTGATGACTATTGGGGGATATTTTACTTCATCATCCTCTTCTTCAGGCTTCGTAGCATCTTCTCCATCTACTTCTGCATCCTATGTCAAAAATGAGACAATGAATTTTCTCTTTTTAAAAATTAATTTTATGTGTATGAGTGATGTGTCTGCATTTACGTTTGTGCACCATGTGCATGCAGTGCCCATGGGGGCCAGAAGAGGGCAGCAGATCCCCTGGGACTGGAGTTAAAGTTATGAGCCACCATGTGGGTACTAGAGTTGAACCCAGGTCATCTGGAAGAGTGGCTAATGCTTGTAACTTCTGAGCCACCTCTTCAGCACCATAAGTCATGAATTTTCTATACAAATCACTTTTTTTTTCTATGAGAAAGATTCATAATGGAAAATAAGCCCATATGTTCTCAAAAATCAATATATGTATTTATTTAGCTAAGTTTCTTCAGGCATACACATTCCCCTCTATTTTAGTCCAGCACAGTTTATATTTCTTACTCATTGTCCCCACTATTTTAGAAAATAGTCCTATTAACTTCAGCCTGAAGGGTCACAAGTTACCAGAAGTCTAAACAGCAAAAACCAGCCTTTGAGTTTTTAATTATCAGCTAAATAACAAAGTATAGTAGTCAAATTTCTTAAGGTACTATGTTATTTTAATTTTTTAAAACTGCTTTCACTGCTTATTTCATAAGTATCCTCACAACTGACTTTATCACATTCTTGTTTCTCTTGTTTTTGAGACAGGATCTCAATTATCCCAGACTGGGGCCTCCTGATATGCCCAGCACACCCAGCTGTCTCACATTTATAACACAAAGAGGAAACTAGAGCCTTCCATATGCGCAGCTTCATGCTGTGTTTAGATTTTAACATGGTTAAAGATGGAGGACATGCAGATTAAGAGGAAAAGAGAAATTACAAGACCATTTACCACTTTGACAACAGTCGCATTGGCCACATTGGCATTTCCGACTTCCTTCGCATACTTCCTCATGGCCTTTCTTCTTGCTCCCATTATGAGTGCTGGGTTCACACCAGTCTGTACAAAGACAATGGATGCAACGTCACTTCACAGTTCCCAAGGACCCACCCAAATGCCACTAAATCTCCAGCTCTCCCTGGCCAATCACTTTCTGTACCAGGTTATCACCCTACCCGTGTTCTACCTTTCCCTCGGATGCCCTGAACTGAGTCACAGCTATTAGTTGTTTTTCTCAGGCTGAGTCTTCATTCAAGACTAGCAGACACTGAATAACTGAAAAACTGTGCAATGGTATTTACTAAATGTAGAATTCTTAGATTTCTAAACTTCTCTGTGTGGGTAGTGGAGGTTGAGTCTTAATCACGGCCCACAGGAGTCTTAGAGTAAGATTGCCTTTCCATTTCTTTAAATATGTAATGCATGCACATGACAAAGGAATGTTTGCTTAGCCATGGGAGTGAATTTAATGCCAGACACTGGATGGTACACATAAAATTTTTTAAATAGCTGGGCAGTGGTGGCACGCACCTTTAATCCCAGCAGAGGTGGAGGCAGGTGGATCTCTGTGAGTTCAAGGCCACCCTGGTCTACATAGTGAGTTCCAGGACAGCCAGGGTTACACAGAGAAACCCTGTCTTGAAAAACAACAACAACAAAATACTCCAAAAGTTTAAAATAGTGAATATTTTACTCTAGTAGGCAGAGAAATAATCCCTTAATCTCTTCCAACCCACAATGTCCTCCTCAGAAAGAATCAACTTTTAATTTCTAATTAAAAAATTAAAATTTTTGTTTTTATTTATTACTCTTAATAAATAAAAAGTAGCTCACCTTTCTTTTTAACGCGTTGCTATACAAGTCACTATTTGCATAGTAAATTGGGGCATTTATTTGGAATATTTTTATTCCAGGAATTTCTTTCACCTGAAAGGTAAAACATAATGATTTCAACACCTGGGTATATTTCAGAATCGAAATTGCAGTCATCTCCCTCCTCCAACATGAAGATGAACACAGAAAGTGTGAAGGGCCCTCTTACCATGTTTAGAAAAAATTATGTCGCTCAACTAAAACTCTGAGAGGGAGAGTTATGAAGGAAAGGTTTTGTTCTTTGAGACTCTGTTGCCTAGGCCAGTCCTAACTCCTGAAGGGAAGCAGTGCTCCCCCTAACCACGTGAGGAGCCGGGAACACAGGATTGACAGCCACACCTCATTTGAAAGCTTAGAGAACACACATCCTCCTGTTTATTTTACAATATAGTCTTTGCTTCATTTTTTTTTAAACCACTAAACACAAGGAAGAGCTGGAAAAAGACCCAAAGGAGAAAAGAGAATGGAGAAGAAAGGCTAGACCGTTGCCAGACCGACCGGGACCACAGGCAAATGAGGTAACACAGATTTACCTGGTTTGATCCACAATTCAACACAAATAAAGCAGGGTGAATATTTTCCTGAGAAGTCTCATAGAACCCAAAGGTCCTATTTAGAGTTTAGTAATTTAATAGAAAGACATCTATGCTAACACTAGGCTCATTTCCCAATAATTTATAGTGAGTCTCTCCAAGCAGAAAACAAAGGAAATAGTTTTCAAAGGTTTTGTAAAGTCTTTGAAGATTCTGTAGATGACAAGAACATTAAAATCAAGGAACTCTGAGGCTGTAATTTTAGCTATTAAAGATGAAGTGGGAGAGCACCATCGTCCCACCACCTAGATCTTAACATGATTAAAACTGGTATTTCCCCACTGGTTTAGACTCATCAAAAGAAAACCTTGCACATACAAAGCATCCTCAGCTTCAGTGTTTTTACAATGTATACTCTTATACCCATTCTCATTGAAACAAACATTAGGAAATAGGGGAATTAATATACCCTCGGTATATTAGGTATTAATAAAGTACAAAACTTTGTCCAGGCAGTGAATGGAAGCTACGTCTTTCACATTGCTCACTAGGTCTCTCTTCCTCTCTCTCCTTCACCATGGGTAGAAACATTACTCAGCCATGTCCAGCACATGCTTACACTCATTTAAGGTATCAGAAAAAGGTCCTACCTCCTCATATGCATCTATGTCAATGTACACATCAGTGTCGGGGAGCTGCCCCAGGACTTTGTAGCTCGGACTGTAGAGAGAAGGAAGAAGCAGTTCAATAGGCAGATGAGGAAAGGACTGCCCTGCCCCCCTGGAGTGCTTGGGCACCGTTTCTCTACAGGTCTAGATCCTACTAATCAATCCCAGCAGAGCTCAGCCTCATTACTGCCCATGGATGCAGGAGCAAAGAGGTCTCTTTTTGTAAATATCCATTGGTTTTATTTGCTGATCGTCACAGCCTGTCACACCTTGCAGTGTGCATAGCTATACGTTCTAATTTTATGAAGATGATAAAATCCCAAGAATCAGTCTCTAAAGCCAAGTGGTGGTGGTTCACGGCACTTGGGAGGCAGAGGCAGGTGGATCTCTGAGTTAGAGGTCAGCCTGGTCTACAGAGTGAGTTTCAGGACAGCCAGGGCTACACAGAGAAACCATGTCTCAAACAATAACAAAACAAACAAGAAGAACCAGCCTCTAGATCCATAAAAAACCACATTTAAATCATTTTTTCATCACATGCTGTGACTTGAGTAAGTCCCCAGTCACCCTAGGACTGAATTTTTACATGTGTGGAATGGGGGTGCTAATACTCATTGAGTTGTGAGGATGGAATGACATAAAGTATTGATCTTTACAAAGAGCTAAGCATGTAAGTAATTCCCATCACTTACTGCCACCCTTAACTTTATTATCATTGTCTACACTAGTATTATCATTGTTCTATGTCTGTCACCCTCAAGGGAGACCAACGTGTAGAAGGGAAGGACAATGTCTTGTTGATTACACAGCTTGAGAGTCTGGTCTCTCCGTGGAAGCATAGCAGAACCTCAACAAATATCAACTCAAGGAAGAGTATAATTACTTTGTTATGTTTGACAAGGCAGACTAAACTCTGATCTTGTGGTTGAAGGAAGAACTCCATTGCATCAATAGCAGCTACAGTTCATGGAAAAGATGCTTAGGAATGATCGGTTGAATGAGTTCTCCTCTGAGCTATGTGCTCTGAGGGAACCTGAGTGCTTGGAACATGACTGTGATGGATAGTTTTAAGTAAACTTGATAGTCTTGTGTCCTTTCAGAGTCGTCTGAAAGGAGCGAACATCAATTGAGAAAATGCCTCTATGAGATCAAGTTGTAGACAAATCATTTTTTTTTTTTTTTTTTTTTTTTTTTTGGTTTTTCGAGACAGGGTTTCTCTGTGTAGCTTTGCGCCTTTCCTGGAACTCACTTGGTAGCCCAGGCTGGCCTCGAACTCACAGAGATCCGCCTGACTCTGCCTCCCGAGTGCTGGGATTAAAGACGTGCGCCACCACCGCCGGGCTGACAAATCATTTTCTTAAATAGTGATAGATCAGTGAGTGCCCAGCCCATTGTGGGAGGGGCCATCTCTAGCCTGGTGGCCTGGGTTCTATAAGAAAGCAGTCTGAGCAAGCCATGGGGATCAAGCCAGTAAGCAGCACTCTTCCATGTCCTCTTCCAGCTCCTGCCTGCAGGTCCCTGCCCTGTTTGAGTTCCTATCCTGACTTCCTTCAGTGATTAACAGCAATGCTGAAGTGTAAGTCAAATATACCCTTTCCTCCCCAGTTTGCTTTTTGGTTATGGTATTTTATCACAGTAATAGAAACTGTAACTAAGACAACATGGAAACTAATGTAGCTGACTCATGGAAGTGTGTCCTAATTATAGAATAGGAAGCAACTGAGAATATAAACAGTTTTTTGAGTGATAGTCTCCCAAATGCCAACCTGCAAAATTACAGGAAAACCAGAAAGGACAGGACTCAAGTCTAATTATTTGAGGAAGACAGAGAAGTATATCATTAGAGAAACAAAGCAAAAATCAACCCTTGATAATTTTACTCAGTGAAGAAACAAGCTGTTTGCATCTCAGATTCTATCCTGTGGTTTGTCAGAGGACATAGATGTTGTTTGTTTTGGAGGTGAGGGTTGAGCTGGGGCCTCGTGTCTGGAAAGCACATGCTCTACCCTAAGCTACACCCTCGACTCCCTGGGTATCTTTAAGCACATCATTTACCAGAACTCTAAGATAGAGAACTCCTCTATATTCTAATAAGAGCATGTATAACAACAGGGAAAACTTCCTTAAGAAAAGATGGACACCAGGGGTCTGGAGAGATGGCTCAGCGGTTAAGAGCACTGGCTGCTCTTCCAGAGGACCCAGTTCATTTCCCAGCACCCACAGGGCAGGTCACAACTGTCTGCAATTCCAGTTCCAGGAGATCCAACACCCTTCTCTGCTCTCCATAGGTACTGTGCATGCACACAGTGCACAGACATACATGGAGGCAAAAACACTTGTACACAGAAAATAAAATAAAAAAGATGAAAAACAGTGTTAAAATTTGTTAATAAAAGTAGTTAATTCCATTCTCAACTTAGACCACTCAAAAACTTAACATTTTCTTTTTTTTTTTTTTTTTTTTTTTTTTTTTTTTTTTTTTTTTTTTTTGGTTTTTCGAGACAGGGTTTCTCTGTGTAGCTTTGTGCCTCTCCTGGAACTCACTTGGTATCCCAGGCTGGCCTCGAACTCACAGAGATCCACCTGGCTCTGCCTCCCGAGTGCTGGGATTAAAGGCGTGTGCCACCACCGCCCGGCTTAACATTTTCTTTTATGTTACTTCAATGAAGAAAATGTTCACTTCCTACCTAGAATACCCACCATTCTGCACGTAAAGGGTTAACATCCCTCAATACTCCCACCCAAAGGGCCTTTCAAACTTAAAGGACCATTATGTGACTTGTAACTACGGGTAGACTGACCAGTGTATTACAGGTGAAGGGCACCACCCTAAGTTGAATGTATGGTACCACCACAGCATGCCTACATCTCTGCACTCCTTATTCTTATGTAGAGTTCTTGTTTTGAAAGATTATTTCATGCCTTCCCAATGGACTCAGTTTCCCACCAGGAAGAAGGGATAGGGCACAGTGGCTCAAAGTGGAGGGGCAGCCTGAAACCTGTAAAACTAGGTGTCGGGGTTTGCACCATGTTGTTACTAAAGCATGATTGACTTGGAAGAGGGCAAACAAGCCGGTGCATGCCTGCACCAGACCCAGCAGTGTCGAGGGCAGGAAGCATGCTCTGAGGACAAGACCATTGCCGGGCCTCCAACTGTGATGTGGCAGAGCATCGGACAAAACTGTATGGAATTATTTTTATCCCTTACCCCACCCCTTTCCAGGTGTTGGGGCTTGAATTCAGGGCCTTGAACATGCCAGGCATGTGTCCTACCATGAGGCTCTTCTTCCAGTCATACTGTACTGTAACTTCAGCTGGGATGCTGTTTGGAATGTTATTTTAAGACATGCTACTTTTGTTTATGTTGTGGAACATTTGTTTAATGATGCAAAGATGTGTCGCATTCTTTTATGTTGCATTTGTTTAACTCCATGAAGTTGTGTTACTTTGCCTGTCTAAAATGCCTGATGGTCTGATAAAGAGCTGAATGGCCAATAGCAAGGCAGGAGAAAGGATAGGAGGAGCTGGTGGGCAGAGAGAATAAATGGGAGGAGAAAAAGAGAGAAAGAAGATCAAGGAGAAAGAAAAGGAGAGGAGAAGAGAACTTTGGGGGCCAGCCACCCAGCTACACAGCCAGCCATGGGGTAAGAAGTAAAGAAAGATATACAGAAACAGAAAAAGGTAAAAGCCAAGAGGCAAAAGGTAGATGGGATAATTTAAGAAAAACTGACTAGAAATAAGCCAAGCTAAGGCCAGGCATTTATAAGTAATAATAAGTCTCTGTGTGTATTTATTTGGGAGCTGAGTGGAAGGCCCCAAAAAGGGTAAAAGTAAAAACAAAACAAAACAACAACAACAAAAAAACAAAAAACAAAAAACCACCCAGGACACTTGCACCATTTCAGCAAGGCACTCACCTCTGTGTTCTGTAAATCACAGTCAGTAGAGCAATGATCACAGCAGTAATCAGTCCATAGTCCAACCCCAGAAACAGGGAGGACACAAAGGTAGTAAGCCAGATGGTCTAAAGGAAAGTCAAAGAGCGTCTAGAGGATCATGTTGATAATTCCATAAGAAATACACACGTGCATGCGCGCCTCGCCAGAATAACACAACGATTAACTACATTAATATCTTTCTCACATTTGTATTCACACCACTGGTAGCTGCTGGCCTGTAACTAACAGCCACCTTTACTTACCAGCTCTATTTTGCTGGTTCTCCAGAAGAAGGGCAGATCTGAGAACTGCATAAACATTCCCTTCAGGTTGACGATCACAATGGCTGAAAGCACAGCCTGTAACACAACACAGCCGCCCATGCCTCTCCAGTTGTGGCCACACAGCCTCCTTCGCTGGCCACACTGTCTTTCTCCTGCCTTTCCCACCCCCTTTCTCCACATGTCCTTATGGAGCACTCAGGACACCTTTGAAGTTATGGGCATCAAGACTTTTTCAGCATTTGGTCACTTAAAGCTGGCCATAGAGAACCAGGTGTATGTCCTACCAGGAAATTTGCACGGCAGCTAAGAGGTCCAGGATAAAATTTGTGGGTACAGGAATTATTTCATCTATGGTCTTTCTCCTTAGGACTTCATTTCCTTTCTGATTTCTCTTAGATTAAATATAATCAGCAAATCAATGTCCTGTTGTAGGTCATCTCAGAATTTTAATGAAAATGGAAGGTCAAAGAGAGAGGGTGTCTTGAGGTCAGCTGGCCCAAACATAACTTTGCAGAAAAGGAAACTGTGAGCAGGAGGTCGAGGATGTGCAGCTGCCAGTAGGTGATGGATAGGATCTGGTCATCACCGTGGCCCTTTCTCATACTACCCTGCTGAAGTTACAGTAAAAAAAAAAAAAAAAAAAAAAAAAAACAACAACCCTCTAAGACAGCCACAAAAACATGAACAGAATAGCATGAACCCCTCCCATCAAGCCCACAGTACACACCTGGGGCAGTGACTCAAAGAGGAATCCAGTGGCTAAGATGACCAGGAGAATCATTAATGAGGCCAAACAACCTGCAAGCTGGATGAGAAAAGACACATGGAAGGGTCTTTTAGACCAGAGTCAAAAATAGGCATAGGCTGATCTTATTTTGCCCATTTTCACAGTGGGAAAAATCAAGAACATACAGGTTTAAAGAAGTCTTCCAAAGCATTACATAAACTCACAACTCTAGCTCATTACCTCCAGCCTACACCTCTTGCCTCCTCCTTGATAGTGAGTTCCTCTTACAGCTTTTAAGCAGAACTAAACTGCTTAAACATCCTGGCCAAATGCTCTTGTCAGAGGTGGAGAATGACATTGGGTGCCAACCTGAGACCCAGGAACAGATGAGTTCAGACTAGCATTTGCTGTCCAATGGCAAGTCCAACCACATGTCATGATTTCAGTTTTTAAAAATTAAAATGAAAGGTCTTGGTTGCATAGCCACATTTCAGGCACTCAAGAGCCACATGCTGCTAATGGCAGCCATGTTGGACGGTGCAAAGAATAAAGACCTCCATCATTGTGTGGATGTTCTGTTGCATGGAGCTAGCCTCATGAGGGTCATACTCAGTCTCAGGCTTCCAGAAAAAGCTCATGTCTGAACATTTAAGGTTTACTGTAGCAAGTGGAGTGTCATATAACTTCCAATTTAACTGGAGAATGTACCTCTTTCCTATAGATCCAGGTTTTGTGTGTGTGTATGTGTGTGTGTGTGTGTATGTGTGTGTGTGTGTGTGATTTGCTTCACCCAATCATGCCTTTCTCTGATTTGCTGCACAGCTTACTGAAGCATGGACCTGCAGGCAGAGTGGCTTACTTTGGATGCAGGACAGAATCAAGAGATGGACATTTAATCCCAGCCAGATCACCAGTTCTTAGAGGACTGTTGTACGTACCTGGGTTTTTCCTCCTGTTCCCTCCTGAACAAGGCTTCGAGACAAGGAGCAAGAAATTGAAAAGGTCTGGAAGAGCGATCCGATGGAGTTGCAGATCCCCAAGGCAATGAGCTCCTTTCCCATGTGGGAACAAAACAAAGGTGACAGACAGGTCACTCTTAGGGAGGAGCACAGAAGTGCATTAGACACACACCTTCAGTGGTGCAGGCTTTCCTGCCTTCACTTTGCAAAAGCTGTTTCTTTACCGTGAGTTCAAAATTGGGATTAGAGCATATTGCATAGTGGGAGGAAAACTGGATTTTTATTGTGTTGGAAATAAATGCTGTGATTCCTACTTGCTCCATTTCCCAAACTCTATACAAACAGTGCTTTTATAAAAGACTGAAAAAAAAAAAAAAAAAAAAAACAAACCTGAGAAAATACTTCTCAAAAGAGAAAGTTCTGGATGCATGAGTACTGGCATCTTTTACATGTCTGGCCTGTTGCTCATGAAGAAATGCATATCAGTGCCTTCTTAGGACCTGTGAGTCCTTTTCTAAGTGCTACTTTGGAATTTCTAGGTTGATTTTATATAAATGTGGAACATCTGGTTCATGCCCAGCAATTCCAGCACTCTGGAGGCTGAGGCAGGATACTACCACAAGTTTGAGTCTTAGCTACAGAGTGAGACCATGCCTCTAAAATAATCAATATGTCATTGTGTAATGAAAAAGTATCTGCTAGCTGGGTGTAGTGGTTCACACCTTTAATCCTAGTGCTTGGGGGACAGAGGCAGGTGGATCTCTGAGTTCAAGGCCAGCCTGGTCTATAGGGAGAGTTCCAGCATCCAGAGCCACATAATGAGACTCTATCTCAAAAAAAAAAAAAAAAAAAAAAAAAAAAAAAAAGAAATAAAATAAAAAATAAATATTTGCTTGACTTTTCTCAGAAAGGATTCTCATTCTATGCTAAGATTTGCTATTTTGTAACATATGAAAAGAATCTGCCATAAAATGTGAAATAATGTAGTGAGCTAAAAGAGACACTGTAACAAGATTACAGATCATGACATTTGGATTAAATACCCACCCACAGCTATGTTATAAAAGAAGGCAGCAAAGAGAAAACGAAGTCCCAGCAGTCAGAAAACTGGAGCAGGAGGAGTGTTTTGACTTTGAGGCGAGCATGGGCCACACAGTGAATTCCAGGTCATTAGCCACAGTGTGAGACCTTGTGTGCAATAGTGGTGGAAGGAGAGGGAGAAGAGGAGGGGTGGGATGAAAGGACGAGGGAGGAGTATACCGTAGTGTCACATAAATACCTTCTTCCATTATGTCCACCACCAGAATAGCTTTCCTCCTCTGCTACTCCCTTTGCCGTCTCCAGCAGAACTTGGTGCTTGCACCCCAGTGAAATACCCATGTGAAACTGGTGTTTTTTACCTGATTGCCATCAACCTGGTAGCCATGCTTATTTGCCAAGGTTTTGGCCATGGAGATTGTCACTGAAAATCCAACGATGGCTATGGCAATGGCATCCACGTACACGAGATGGAAGAGGCTGGTGTCTGGGTTGGCGGGAGGAAGTAGCCTGAAAAGCCAAGACAACTTTAACTCAAGAGCTATGACCATTGGTGTAAACACTCAGAGTGGGGCAGAAATGGGAGAGCGGCATTATCTGCAAACGAGAAGACAGGTGCTCAAGTACGTGTTGCTTCTTATGTGGCAACAAGAGGGGCCCTCCTGCTGCCCAAGTTCTTTCCTGGTCCATGCTGCAGAGTGGCTTTCTATGGGATGGATTGTCTGTATAGATCAGGTGCTGAGGTATGCATAGCAGAGTAACGTCATACCTGACGGCAGGTGCACGTAAGACTATGATGAAGACAGGGTGGAGACATCTGAGCCAGGCTGGGGTGGAGAGAGATTTGGACAAGCACTGCTTCAGTGGACAATTGCTGCCCTGCTTACACACTCGCTTCTCCCCTCTGCTCTTCCTGTGCCACTGTCCCTTGAGTTCTAACATGGAAAAGAGAAGGTACTACTCCGTGGGCCTCACAGGGGAACTGGAGGAGCCAAGGTGTGAGACTTCTGCAACCATGCAGCTTTTTCCGATATTGTAGTTTGGAACTCCTGTCCTAAAAGTAATCTGACAGTGGGGATTTGCAGAGGCATCTTGCTCAGTTCCAGGCATTGGGTTAAATAACTGTAGCATTCACTTACTTGCTATATAAGCCAATTACCACATTCTTGTGTGTGAAGTCCTCTGGGCTGGTTTCTATGCTTGCTTAACTGTCTCTCAATGACTGCGAATGAAGCATCACCACAGCCCCAAGTTTACAGATGCGCAAATGAAGCACCAGGTTACACAGCTGTGCAAGCCCAACCAGTTCTTCCATGAAGAACACAAAAGCATGAATAACTTGCCTTTTGGGGGGGGTGTTGGAGATTTAGCTCAATGGTAGAGTGCTTGCCTAGCAAGCACAAGGCCTAGGTTCGGTCCTCAGCTACAGGAAAAAAAAAAAAAAACCTTTTTCCCCAATGTTTTCACACTGTGTCGAAGTGCAAGGGCAGAAGGGCATTTCAAACCCCGAGGTAAGGAAAGGGAGACATGGAAGGGCACAATGCCTGATAAGCCTAGTTTATTTTTTACATAACCCCTCTCTCTCAACAACAGGCCTATTTCACAGGCTCCACCAATATTCCAGATTATAGGTAAAAAAGGGATACTTTCAGGTATGAAGTGATTTTCCCAAGACAGAACAGAAAGACAAACCTAGAGGCCTGACTACGAAGAGGGACGTGACAGTTGGTTTCCGCTGGAAATATGGGATACTAGAACAGAATATGTTTTGAAATGAGTTCAAGAAAGTGACCCTGGGATTTTTACCAGTCAGCTGCCACTTTCTGGGCCCTTCAGCATCTCTCGTTGGTGAGTCCATATTGATAGCGCAGTGGTTAGCTTCAAACTCCGCCTCCAGCCATTCCTCACACTTGCAGACACAACCTCCATCTGGATTGGGCTCTTTTACTGAAGCCAGGCTGGCCTCCAGGTGGGCTGTTAGGTCTTGTGTTTGCAACACTCGTGCCCCATTTGTGGCTCTATTTTGAATGCTGCGGTGTCTTTAGGGGTGAGGCCTGGCCAGCAGAGGTAGATCGGGAGGGGCAGGCTTTTGAAAGCTATCTCTACCCCTGGTTCTGGCCTGGCCAAAAGGCTCCCTCATCCACGATGTGAGAAGTCACTGTGTCATGCTCCTGCTGCTGTGGATGGAGCCACTCCTGTCCCACTATGATGGACAGAAAGGGACAAAACAATTCTCTCCTTCCTTACATTGTTTCTGCCGGGTAATCTGGTCACAGTTATAGAGTGTGCAAGAAATGGGGTCATCGCTGTGACAGAGCTAATCCGTACTTCTCAGATGGTTAGAACTGACTTTGAGGAGAAATGAGGAAGAGTTTGAAGCTGTGGGCTTGATTAAATCCTAGAACGATAACAAGAGCCTCCTGATTGGTTCTGCTGGGAGTTTGGAAGTCCAAAATGTGGATAGAAATGTGAACGTGAAGGCTGAACTCATAAGAACTGGGCTAGAGGTGATTTGTGTTACTTTTGTCCAAGAATCTGGATACTTGGGTCCAGGTCCTGAAAAGATGACTGAGGAGGAGTGAGGAAATAATCGGCTAGTTGATTTGGTGGAGGAAACTTCAACAAGACATGTACCATTTCAGCTGTGGCTTAGTTATTACTTGCTTTTAGCCAGGTAGTGAGAGTTTAGATAAACAAATGAGCAGACTGGACAGGAAAGGACAGAGAGCACATTTAGAGCCGTTCCAGACAAAGCAGGTTGGTAAAGAGATTCATGCCATTAAAGAGAAGCCAGGGACCATGCAGTGGAACAACAGGAAAGATGCCTTGCTGAGGAGACCCCTTTCTCTGAAGGCCTCAGAATATAAGAATGCAAATTTATTTGAAACTTCCATTTCAAAAGAGAGAGATGAAGGAGTGCCCTGCAGAAAAAGTGATGCCTAGAGAAGTGTTTGGCCAAGTCCAGCTGTGCAGGCACTCACAGGCTACTGTTGCTGTGGGCTATTTGGCCCCAGCTATTACGACTTGGTGTAATGTATATGGTGCTGGTTTTGCAGGCATGCAGAATGCAATAGTAACAGATCACTGGGGTTTTCACCAGTGTTCTAGAGGAAACCTCATGATGTCAAGCAATGCTTAGCCAGGTCAGTTCCCTGCACGAGGCCTCTGAGCCGAACGTGCAAGAAGCTGTGATGGTTTGACTCTGCAATGTCCCCATGTTTTGAACCCTCAGTCCCCAGCTCCTGGCATGTCTTTGAAGGCCATGAGCCTTTAAGAGGTTGGCCTGCATAGAGGAAGCAGGTTAACAGGGGAAGGACCTTGAAGGTCATCTGTTCTCCTGGCTCCCTGCTGGGCTCTCAGCCTCCAGCTTGCTGCCACCTGTGGAGTTAATGCCTGCTCCTGCTGCCATCCCTGACAATGCTGCTCCTCCACCACACCTTAGCTGCTAAGAGGACCAAATCTCTCTGGAACTCTGAGCAACATGGACCTGTGCTACTTTATTTCTGTTTCTTGTTCTTTTGTTGCCTACTAGGTGTTTCGGTCATAGTGATCCAAAAAGAAGTTATTACACCCTTGAGCAGCAGAAACGCAGAGAAAGTGATGCCCTCAAGCTTCACACAGCCTGGGAAATCCTCTGCTTTCCCAGACTCTGAGGAAACCACATTAAAAGAATTGGCTGTTCTGCTGGAGGTGTCATGAGGAAAGAAGATGCCAGCCAGCCCCAGCTGTTAGCCCAGGCTGGCTCCAGCTCACTGTGTAGCCCAGGCTGGCCTCACATATGCCTTCCCTTTACCACACCTTCCCATATGGTAGGAGTACAGGTGCATGCCACCACATTTGAACACCTGCTTGGTTTTGAGGAAGTTTCAAGAGGTAAAGTTTTCTGGGTAGACAAGCTTCAGAAGGTAAAATCATTGTCTCGTTCTTAAAGTTTAGGCACATGTCCCACAGACGGAGGGTGGGCAGCACAGCTGGCTCAGTGGCTCAGTGGTTCAGTGGCTCAGTGGCTCAGTGGCTCAGTGGTATAGTGGCTCAGTGGCTCAGTGACTCAGTGGCTCAGTGGCTCAGTGGCTCAGTGCCTTAGGGGAGGGAGGCATCAAGGACCAGTCAAGGGGACACAGATGTTAACCTACCAGCGGTTTTTTGTTTTGTTTATTTAAAGGAAAAATCTAAACGTTAGACTTTCTCATTTAATTAAATTATTTGTAGCTAGTAACAGAATAGGATTATCTACTGGATCTAATCAAAGACTGATGGTTATCACAGTACTCACTGTTAGAGAGTCTGAGTGAGGTAGTGGAAAGAATACGAAATGGGCATCAGAGGACCAACTCCGGGCAAGTCCCTGAGGCAGCTCACTTAGGTCTCTGAAATATCACCTTCCCTGGCACCCTTCTGACACAGCAGCCTGCGCTCTCCCTTCCCTGGCCCCCTTCCTACTCAGCTCTCTCACTGCCTGTTGCTGTTGATCGGCTGTTTGTGCCAGCAGGTCACAAAGCTCTCAGGGGTCAAGAGAAGTTTTTGTTCATGTGTTTGTTTTGTTTGTGACTGCCATGTCCCTGGCACATGG
The DNA here is from genome assembly GCF_004664715.2 of Peromyscus leucopus. Classification (NCBI taxonomy): domain Eukaryota; kingdom Metazoa; phylum Chordata; class Mammalia; order Rodentia; family Cricetidae; genus Peromyscus; species Peromyscus leucopus. Next base: position 38,861,552 of record NC_051065.1, read on the forward strand.
TCAGCATTCAGTAAACAACAGCTGAATGAATGAGGGTAACTTTTGTCCCTATTTTTTTAACAGGGACAATGACATGTATATATTGTCAATAGGGTGACTACAGCCTCATTTGGGATGGTGAGTATGGAAATAGTTTACAAATCTCAGTCTAAATTGAAAACAAAATGATTGCCTTGTTATGGTTTTGTTCTGAGTCATTATTAAAACACATGTTCATGAAACCGACTTTCTGTTTTGATGTTTACAGTTGGAAGCTTTCCCTGAAGTGGAGGGAGGTCTCTGTGTGAGAGCGAGCACTCTGCGCCTCTCTGCCTCCCTGGAGACTCCTGGTCCGGCATAGCATGATGGAACAGGACAGCTTCTCTCAGTGTCCAACATCTGGGCAGATATTTGGATTTTGGAGAAGAGAGAGAAGAGAAGAGAAGAGAAGAGAAGAGAAGAGAAGAAAAGAGAAGAGAAGAGGAGAGAAGAGAAGAAAGAGAAGAGAAGAGGAGGGGAGGGGAGGGGAGGGGGAGGGGAGGGGGGAGGGGGGGGGGGGGGGGGGGGGGGGGGGGGGGGGGGGGGGGGGGGGGGGGGGGGGGGGGGGGGGGGGGGGGGGGGGGGGGGGGGGGGGGAGGGGAGGGGAGGGGAGGGGAGGGAAGGGAAGGGAAGGGGAAGGGAAGGGAAGGGAAGGGAAGAGAAGAGAGAGAGGAAGAGAAGAGAGAGAGAGGAGAGGAGAGAAGAGAAGAGAGAGGAGAGGAGAGGAGAGGAGAGAAGAGCCACAGCTAGAGGTGCAGTGAGAGAGATGGTCAGGGTCAGGGAGAGTCAGCCAGAGGTGATGGCTCCCTCTCTCCTTTAAATGTAAGTGTGATAACTCATGTTGAAATGTGGAATTGGCTAATATAGAGGAAACAAAGAAGTAACCAGCATGTAAACTAAAACTGGAAAACCCACTGGGATGAGCCCTGGATGCCTGCTGCACACGCTGTCACACACACACACACACACACACACACACACACACACACACACACACACCGCCCTGAGTGTCACAGCTATAGTAGGAACAAGTGTGGACCACCACACTCACACAGCAGATGAGAAGCGTGGGCTTTCAGAGGAGATGCCATTTGCACAAGGATGCACAACTAAAAGGCTCAGGCTAGAGTTGACTCCTTTTTGCTTTTTAATCCCTGTGTCACTCATGCAGAGGTTTAAAAGAAGGTTTACAGAAAAGAAAATCCCTATTCCACACTGTTAGAAATCAGGTGTTCCCACAGCCTGCCACCAGCGACTCAGTACCAGTAGCCAAGTCATCAGCAGCAGCCATACCCTTTAAAAGACCCCCTGACATCACAGCCCACTCTCCTGTTCTCTCGCTCTTGCTCTCTCACCCGTGTCTCCCTGTCTCTGTCTCTGTCTCTCTCTCTCATGTGCCCACTCAGAGACAGCCTTTCCCTCCCCTCAATAAATCTCTTGCATGAGATCTGTTGTGTTGTGTGATCTTTGCAGCATACCTTGGCCCCAACTCACCAAGGTACCTCTGCCACATAAATCATTGGTGCCGATGACTCAGGTGGCTCTCCTGGTGTCTGCACACTTGCCCTTGTGGGGTCTAAGCCACACTGGGACCCCAATGCTTATCTCCAGTCCACCTATAACAGATTCACTTTCCGGCTCACTGATCCGCTGTACATGATGTCCAAAACTGGCAATATCTAAGTTTTCCCTCTCAGTCAGAGTAAATGCTTCTCTGAATATGAAAAAATGACAATTGAACATCTGGCACTTCTCTGGTATTCTTGGAGGTGGAGGTACCCTCAGCCACATTCTAAGGCTATAGGTGACCTTCTTCACTGACCTCACTTCTGACCATTTCCCTTGGGTGAGGCTCCATTTTTGAGCTCGATTTTCACCTTTTGGCTTCATTTGAAAGTCCTGTTACCAGGCACCAAGTCTTTCCTCAAGTTCAGCCAGGCTAATCCCCTGGCCCTGTATGGTGAGGTGATGACCCACCATATAGCTGTGGCTTCTTCATTTGGTCCTCCTGAGTCCTGGAGATGTCTTGGACTTCAGGCCTTAGAGCCTCTCCTCCTCATCCATGAGAACGGCATCATCTGTATCTCCTGGCTCTCCATTGGGATTCTCTTAAGAACCCCCGACTCCACCTAGCATCCAACTTAAAGGCCTCTAAACTCATCTGCTTTCCCAGTCAGATCTGGCCTCAACATCCCTTAGATAATCAATCCACATGTAGCTGACCGAGCAATCCCGGGACACAGAGGATTCCTCACTCCCTAGTTCTTCCTTCTCTGCTCCAGGCCTTATCTGTTTTTGTCTGACCTACCTCCACCCACACTGTGTAAACGTTGGGTCTTTAAATTGTGTAAGTTTATTGCAAAGTGGGAGCCAGAGGCGGGCCGAGCAGGAACAGGGGAAGCAAAGGAGCAGGCCAGCTGCAGGCGGACACACCTGCTCGCGCACACACCTGCTCTCGCAGTAGCATCTGCTCCAAAGCAAGCTGCTGCTCTAACTCTCCTAAGGTATGTACTGATCATTTGTTTGTGAATTTGATTCCAAATTCTAGACTCCAGTTCTTCGGCCTGCTGCACCTCTGGCCTGCTGTGCCCTCCACATGGGCACCTATGTGCTTCTCTGCCTTCTGCAGCCTGCTGAACCCACATGGACATCTCCCTTCTCTCCTGCTCTTTCCTTGCTATCTCTGGCTCTAGCCTGCATCCCACAGCACCCTCTTGGAGCTTATAGGAACACACCTGCACATGTTCTGTTTTGTGACCCTCTCTTCTTCCTCCATGGACTCAGATTTTCTTATGACAGCTTAGGCTCAGTACAGAAAGTTGGCAAACTTGATTTCCAAATTCTCACAAATCGTAACAATGCTACTGCACAGACAAATGATCCCCAAATATCTTATATCTAAACTTGCTCTGCTCTATACTTTCTCTACTTTCCACTCTTAAAATTCATTTCTCTCTATGAATTCTTTGTGCTCTGCTCTCAAAAAAACAATCTCTTAAGATTATGCTATAAACTCTTATCTCAGAATTCATAAATTCATTGGGTATGGTTTAAATCTATGAAATCTGTAACAAATGTTGGCTTCAAATGTATAACAAAGGCTTATAACTAAAAATCTGGACATGGGTATATGTATGTGATTCAACTCTTGTTTAGGATGTGTGTGTGTGTGTGTGTGTGTGTGTGTGTGTGTGTGTAACAATGATTCAACGCCTTATGTGTGTGTATGCAACTTGGATTCAACCCTGTGTGCATATGTGTATGTAACTTAGATTCCATTCACACTTATTAGGAGGTATGGCTTTGTTGGAGTAGGTATGGCCTTGTGTCACTGTGGAGGTGGGCTTTGAGGTCTCATATATGCTCAAGCCATGCCTAGTGTCTCAGACCACTTCTTGTTGCTTGTGAGTCAAGATATAGGACTCTCAGTTCTTTCTCCAGTACCATGTCTGTCTGCACTCCATGTCACACCGTGATAATAATGGACTAAACCTCTGAAAATGTAAGCCATCCCAGTTAATGCTTTTCCTTTATAAGAGTTGCCATGGTCATGGTGTCTCTTCACAGCAATAGAAACCCTAACTAAGACAGGAAGCAACAAGTCTTAAATATTTTGGATAGGTATGGGTTTTTTAAAATGATACAAATTTAAGGTTATATTTAATATAATATACTATATATGTGATTTGTGTCTGGTATAGAATATAATGTATATGATTATAAAACTTTAAGGTTGGGCGCTAGAGAGATGGCTCAGAGATTAAGAGCATTGGCTGCTCATCCAGAGGTCCTGAATTCAATTCCCAGCAACCACATGGTGGCTCACAACCATCTATAATGAGATCTGGTGTCCTCTTCTGGCATGTAGGCATACATGCTGACAGAATCTGTATGCATAATAAATAAATAAATCTTAAAAAAAAAACCTTTAAGGTTATAAAGGTCTACTCAGATTAACAAATGCTGATTTAAGGCTTATGCTTATCTACTTATATCTTTGCTAACTGTTTAACACCAAGCTACTAGAAAATTTAGATAAGTAACAACATATGTTTGATTAATAAGGTATATTTGATAATCAAGATTTATAAACTCAGGCTCGCAGCAATATTGGTCAAATTTCTTTGTCTTTCAAGCTTTAGCTATTTAGACAAACTAAGTCATAAAAAACTGCAATATTCCATAATGGTGCACTATAAAAGGATCAGTAAAGTTGCCAGTCTTTCTATGGACTTCTACGATTAGAAGTTTTATTTTGGCCAGGCGGTGGTGGGTCATGCCTTTAATCCCAGCACTTGGGAGGCAGAGCCAAACAGATCTTTATGAGTTTGGGCCAGCCTGGACTACAGAGTGAGATCCAGGAAAGGTACAAAGCTACACAGAGAAACCCTGTCTCAAAAACCAAAAAAAAAAAAAAAAAGTTTTATTTTGATATTAAAAGAACTTTCATTCAAAAATTATTTTTTTAAATAATTTATTTAAATTTAGTTTAATGTACATTGGTGTGAAGGTGTCAAATCCCCTGGAACTGGAGTTATAGACCGTTGTGAGCTATCATGTGGGTGCTGGAAATTGAACCCTGGTCCTATGGAAGAGCAGCCAGTGCTCCTAACCACCTCTCCAGCTCCCCCGCAAATTGATATTTTTTAAGGCTGAACCTAACAGGTATGAAATGTAAAGTCCTACTCTCATAAAAGCTACTAACATTGCAAATTGTTAAGGATAATTAAGACATGCAAGTTAATGGACAGTCACCTTATAAAGGATCAAATTCTTCAATGTGTCTAGATTAATGTAATTAATTACAGGAATAGCCTTATATAGCCTCCTGTATATGCTTCAAAGTTAAGCCTAAAGCAAATAACTAAATCAGGTATACTTAATAGATAATGGTCTTAAAGTCTTCAGAGATCTGCTGAATAGGGTATTTAAAATGTTCCATAAAAAAAGCTTTTTGTGATAGAGAGAAGTGCCAGCTCCTGGAAGCACCCCCTCATCTTCTCCAAAGAAAATGATGGGGCACAGAAGAACCTCTACCTGGAGCTTGCTTTAAATGTGGCAAAGCTGACCACTGGGTGAAAACCTGCCTTCACCTTGCCTGCTGCCAGACCCTGTCCAGGCTCTGGACAAGCAGGACACTGGGGAATTGATTGCCCCACTTTCTCTAGATCATCAAGTTCCTCCTCCACAGAAAGTCTGTTGGATCTTCTGGGCCTGGCAGCTGAAGACTGATGCTTCTCCAGGATCTCTGTTCACAGTGACCACAGAGGAACCTAAGGGGATTATCCAGGTAGCCAGTAAGTCTTGTCATTTTTAATAGATTCAGAAGCTGCTTGGTCTGTTCTACCTGCTTACTCAGGTAAGATTTCCCTTCTCTGGTCTCTGATGGCCCTGATGACTTGGCTAGTGACAGCTTTGTCAGTTTAACAGCAGCAACCAAGGCTTCAGCTGCCTCCTCAGTTCTCTTCACGTGTGAAAATCAGGCCTCAGGCCTCACTTTCCTAGAGCTACTAATAGGTCTAGGAAACTGTCTAGACACAGTTTACCTGCTACCAGACTCTAAAAAGAGAGAAACTCCCAAAACAGATTTCAGTTTCAATGTAACTTTTTTTTTTTTTTGTTTTTTCGAGACAGGGTTTCTCTGTGTAGCTTTGCGCCTTTCTGGACTCACTTGTACCAGCTGCCTCGAACTCACGAGATCTGCTGCTCTGCTCCGAGTGCTGGGATTAAAGGCGTGCGCCACCACCGCCCGGCTTCAATGTAACTTTTTATTATTCCTTTTTTTAAAGAAACTCACTTGACAATGACTGCTCTTAGTAATCAACCACCTGTGTCTTGTGGTGTAGAGTTTATGTGAGGTCTGAGGATATGAAAGCTTAAGTTGTGAGAATTTAAAAAAATGCTTTAGGATCTAAGAAGGTGTGTAAATGCAAGTTATAAAGATCTGAGGACATGAACGCTTAAGTTGTGATAAGTGACTTAAGATATTTAAAAGAAAATGAAGCTGGGCATGGTGGTATGTGCCTTTAATCCCGGCACTTGGGAGGCAGAGGCAGGTGGATCTCTGTGAGTTTGAGGCCAGACTGGTCTACACAGCTAGTTTCGCAACAGCCAAGGCTACACAGAGAAACCCTTTCTCAAAAAGCCAAAACCAAAACCAATCAAATAAAAAGTTTCAGATTTCTTTCCCTCTTTATGCAAACCAATCAGCAAAAGATAAATATTGTATGATTCATTGCAGAAAGGTACTAAGAATAGTCAAATTTATAGAACAGAAAACTGAATTGCAGTCACCAGGGCCTGAGGGATGAAGAATGAAGGTGTGGCTGTTAATGACCATGAGTTCAGATTTGCAGGTGAAAGTGCCCCAGAGACCTGTTTACAGTGTGAAGGAACTCAGCACTACTGGACTGCATATTTAGAAGAGGTTGATGAGGTGGAGAGACGGCTCAGTGGTCGCCAGTGCTTGATGCCCCTGCAGAGGCCTGAGTTCAGTTCCCAGCACCCATGTCAAGTGGCTGGCAACCTCCTGCCACACCAGCTCCAGGCCCTCTCCTGGCCTCGGTAGGCATCTGAACATGTACACATGCAAATAAAAACAAAATCTTTAAAAATGGTTAAAAATGAAATCTTAATTTTTTTTCCTGCTATGCCCCTCCCCACCAGACAGGGTCTCACAATATAGTTCTGGCTTCCTGGGACCTCCTATGAAGATCAAGATGGCCTTGAACTCACAGAGATATGCCTACCTCTGCCTCCTAAGTTTTGGGATTAAAGGTATATGCTACCACATCCAGCTGCTATGTCTTTTTAACCAACAACAACAACAACAACACACACACACACACACAAACTCAAGCCTTTAAAATCTTCAGCTATCTGATATGTAGAAAAGATGTTTTTCATGCAGAGTTGGAGATAGTAGATCCCTTGAGTATTCAACCACTCTTCTTAAACTATTTTCTTACCCTAGAGGAAGTGTTCCAACGACATCCACGCTGTAGGACTCTTGCAAGTTAAACCCTGCAGAAATGCCAGTTCCCATCACCACCTTCAACAGACACAAAACCAAAAAGACTTTAGAGCCAAGTCCTGACACACCACAAAATCAAGGCTCAAAGAATGTGCTGACAGGGAAATCTGTTCTCACTTCTCAGGGTTAGGAGGGGATCTTCAGCTGCTGTTGACTCCTCTCAGTGACTTTACCCCACAGAGAGCCCCACAGCCTGAGGCCTGAGGCCTGAGGCCATGCCATTTATTTGTGCTCTGTTCCCAGCTGAGGTGTCCGGGTAGCTAACTGCAGCAGGAGGCCATCACTGGGGTTGACCTTGAGTTTGGGACAGGTAGGCGACATTATATGTGAGGTGAGGCTGGTAATGTCAGCCTGTCACCATGGAACCCACATTTGGCTTAAGAATTCTGCTGCTACTGTCCCTCAACATGGTCTCTCAGAGTAGCACATAGTTTCCCCCAGGTCCAGAGTACACAGAATGTCATCCAGAGCGGTGTTCCCAAGGCCTAGATTTATGTGAGGTACAAAGCTAGACCCTCCGAGCAGAAGAGCCTCACAGGAGGTGTGATAGCTACTTGTTTTATCCCCAAGAACTGCTGTTTCCAGAGCTTTTGGAAGGGGCTATTCAGGAGAGAAGGAAGGCGAGCTCTAGGGATGGGCGGCTCCTACAGCAGTAGTCTCTGTATGATGGCTAGTGACGTCAGCCTGCTGTCAGCCACAGCAGGCTCAGAGGCACCAGTGTCTGCGGCTCCCTTCAGTGAAATGGCTCTATGATGTTTGTAGCAGTTATGTCTGTGGACTTTAATGGAATCTGGTATGTGTCTCAAAGTGGAGGAATGTCTAGAATAGTAAACTCACAAAACAAATATGGTTTAAGTACATAGAGGTTCAATTTTATGTGGTGGTAACTAATTACTAAACCATTGTTTTCCTATTGACATGAAGAGATGTACTACAGAATGCAAAATTAAAAACAAATTTATATTAAAAAATAAAGTTCATGCTTAAAAGGAATCATGAAGACACTGTCGTCAAACTTTTCAGGAGAACTTTTTCTTCTCTTTTCTCTGTGGACTGCATAGGTAAGAAGTTTATTTGCTTCAGGTTGCTTTTGGGGGAGGGGGTTCAGGAGAGGTTACATTTTATTGATAATTGAGTGTGTGTCTCTCTGTGCAAGTGCATGTCACACTTCATGTGAGGTCAGAGGACAACTTTTGGGAGTCAGTTTTCTCTTCCATCACGTGGGTCCTGGGGATGGAACTCATTGTTGGGCTTGGCTGCAAGTGTCCTCATCCACTGAGCTATCCACTGCCCAGGCAAGAGGTTTTTAAAGCATGTGGAAGGTATTATTGAAAGACTGCAATTTCAATGACACTTGTAGAGAACCACTCCCTGGGGAGGCATGAAGGGATCTTTAAAGAGACTCTGGGTAGTGGGCAGAACTGGTACCCAAGGCAGGAAAGGCCTCCTGCATCATTTATTTCCCCAGCAGGCTCTGCTGCCCTTCGCTGGGCAAAGCTGCCTTACACCTCTTGCTGTTCCAAGCAGAAACTGGTATTCTGCACCGAGTCCTAGCTAGAGAGGATTCTGAAATTGTTAGAGATGGTCTTTTTTGCCTTCTCTTGTTCTGAGACAGGGCCAGGATGTGGCTCAGGGGCAGACACAGTCCTAGCATTCAGGAAGCTCCTAAGCAGATTCCAAGCATAGAATAAGAGGGGAAAAAAGTAACTGGTGGGGTGTTGCCAAGACCAAGGCGAGGACGAGGGCGGAAGGGGTCGAGCTCTCTGTGCACTTACTAGACAGGTGTTTTTGCAGCTGGAGCTTCTCTCTTTGGATCCACAATGATTTTGTTGCTCTTTTCTTTCTTTTAAAAAACAAGTTCTCCCTACGTACCCCAGACTGGCCTTGAAATCATAACCCTCTGGAGTCAGCTTCACAAGAGCTGGGATCCTAGACACGTGTGGCTGACATTTGTTATTTTTTTGAAAAAAGTCTTTGTGAGGTCCAAACTTTCTACTTGGGAATCCACTGGGGCTGTGATTTTAAGGGCTATGGGAAACAGTGTCACAGTGCAGACTTCTGGTTGGAGGTAGCTCATGGTCTGAACATCAATTCAGACCACGTCCTTCTGATAATGTCTCATCTTTGCAAAAACTGGGTATTCTGGGGTTGCTCTCTGTGAAGAGGCGTGAGGGAGCAGGGTTCACTCTGACTCCAAGGCTAAGGGCTATATAATGTCCACTCCATGTACACATCCATGAATAAATAATTGTGGTCACTTATGAACATAGTATGGTTTATCTCAATATGTATGCATGTTTTTACAAAACACTACTAACTTTTCAGCCATGAATATGTTGTGAGATATTTGGACTTGACTGATGTGAGACTGTGAGGTATTTTTCTCAGCTTAGAAGTACCAGAAAACAGAAAGTGGGGGAAATTTTGTCTTTTCAAAATGGAAGCCACTTTATTAAAGTAAGTAAAGCTATTGAAGTTATTAAAGGGGTTATTAAAGTAATGTGTGGTTTTTGTTTTGTTTTGTTTTGTTTTTTGAGACAGGGTTTCTCTGTGTAGTTCTGGCTGTCCTGGAACTCTCTTTGTAGACCACACTGGCCTCAAACTCACAGAGCTCTACCTGCCTCTGCCTCCCGAGTGCTGGGATTAAAGGTGTGGGTTACCGCCACCCAGCATAATGTGTGATCTTTAAAAAGTAAGCAGGTAATGGAAAAAACTTAAGGAAAACAGATTCCTGCAAATCCCATCTCTCATAGATAACCAAGGTTAACATCTTCACTTAGGTTTTAAAAGTCATCTATCTCTATGTTTAATGCATTTTTTAAAAACTATTTTGTTAGTTGTTCTGCAGAATGGGGGAGGACCCTCCAGCTCCCAGTCCCTCCATCACCCACTTCAGAATCCCTTGCAGGAGCAGGTGCATGCGATAGCAGGGGCTGAACAGGCCACCATCTTGCATGTACTTACAGCAAAGAACTCTAGAGGAATGGGCGCTGGCAATTTTTCTTTAAATCTCTCATTAAACTCCTTGCCACCCAACAGCAAACCAAAAACCATGAGGCCAACGCCTAGGGAACACACGTTGAGGTTTTTGACATTCTGCAACACAGCAACTGTACTCTGCAACACAGTGAACACTGCAGGTTTACGTCAAGCCGCGGCTCCCGGTCTGCACGACAGCAGCACACGAGGTACCTAGACAGGCAGCTCCCAGAGACAGTGTGACAGAGGCTGGCTGAGCGGAGAGGAGGGGAGATCGCTCTGCGAGTGCAAGGCTCCCATCTGAGTTGCTGAAAAGGTTCTAGACACGGAGGGTTACCACAGTTGCATGGCAGAATGGACGCCCTGAATTCTACTGTACTATACATTTAAAAATGTGAACAGTGAGATACATTCGTTATGTGTCTTTAAAATATTTGATTTTTTTGATCAGTCTGCATGTGTGCCTGAGTGTATGTATTTGAGCAACATGCATAGAGGAGCCCATGAAGGTCAGAAGGATCAGATCCCCTGGCACTGGAGTTACAGGCGAGTGTGAGGTTCCACGTGGGTGCTGGGAGAAACCCAGGTCTCGTGCAGGGGCAGCAAGCACTCACAGCTGAAGCGCCGCTCCGGCCAAGCTTCTTGTTGAATATATTTTACCATAGTAAAAGAGTCTCCAAAAAATTCAGCTGAGCCTCAACTGAAAAGAGAGGTGGGTGGAGGAGAGCTAGTGTAAAATTCAGTGGTGGAGTATGTATTGGGCATGCCCAGGCCCTGGGTTCAACCCTCAGCACACAGTCCAAAGGTTTCAATCTGAAGCATCTCTCTGTATCTTCTACAGATTAGAGAGGTATTTTCTTTAACCTAACCACACAACTTTATACTCACAATTTTTACCCAACAACATTATGGCTTTGTTGTTCTGTTTTGCTTGAGACAGGATCTCACTAGGAGTCCTTGAACTCATGTTCCTCTGCAGTGTTAGTACTGGCGTGCTCCACTATGCAAGGATTATGGTGCTTTTCATATGCTGATATCAAAATGTAGCTCATATAAAATTCAGAAAAATACCTCTGGGGCTGAGTTGTGAATGTTATGGAAGAATCAGGGTCAACCCCACAAAATACAGCAGAAGTCAATACCTAGCAAAGCTTTAGAAATCTGACTTAGCAATTGTCGTGGGAAGGTGACAGTGAAGCCAGGCAGGCTTTGGAGCCAGGAGAATGGTGTCTAGAAAGAAGCCCAGGAGAGCTCGAGAAGAAAGCCAGCCTCTTAGGGCTATTGTCTGGATACCCCAAATACAATCATTTCATTTGAACCCAACACAGCAGAGAGCCCACCACACCTGCCCTGCACAGCCTAGTGTTCATGCAGGCACAGACTGCATTTCCTCTAATGCTGAGTCATTCTGAGAAGTCTTAGAGTATGAGGTGTATTTCTAGCTATCACAAGAAATTAATAATTTGCGGGATATCCTTACAGTTTGATTCCAGTATTATCAATTGCGGAATTCAATTTAAATGCCCAGAATTGTCCCAGAACCCTAATCTAAAGGTGTCTGTACTCAACTCTCAGAGCATCCCGTTCCCTTCTTATAGCACTTAAGACAGTCTGTGATGCACATTTGTACAATCATGGTTCACCATGACTGTCTTCCCATTGGACTGTCAGCCCCAAGGTCAACACTGTGTCCGCTCAGCTTGTCACTCATCTCAGTGCCCAGTGAATGCCTGGCAGAGAAACACCTGCAAAGGCTACAGACAAGGAGCTGAAAATGTCCTCTGCAGTATTTCACTGTCAACTGGCTATAATTACTTCAGGGGCCATTTAGAAATGCTTTTATTGTTTTGTTTCATTTTTGTTTGTTTGTTTTTGTTGTTGGATTCTAAAAATAGGTTTTGTAGTAGTTGTTATTATTTTGTTTTTAAGTATTTGATCTGTGTGTGCCCCCAATGAAGCCAGAAGGGGGTGCTGGGTCTTCTGGAGCTAGAGACACAGGCAAGTATAAGCTGCCTGACGTGGGTGAGAGGAGGTCACTCTGGCACCCTGCAACGGCAGCAAGCACTCTTAACAGCTGAGATGTCTCTCCAGTCCCCATTCAGGATTTGGGAAACTATTTTGTTAATGATTTCTAGCTTTATTGTATTGTGTGAGAAAACATTGAATTTTCAGGATTTGTCATTAACTTCCTATAATTAGCTTTGGCTCGATCAGTTGTTTTTACGGTGCCCTTGCAAACAGCTTCCACTTTCTGTATTGTGTATTGTCTAGACACATTTCACTATATTAAGCTGATTACTTATCTGACTTAAGCCATTTATAGCTCTTTTTTTTTGCCTGCTTGAATAAGCAGCTTTTAAAAGAGATGCCTTTCTTATTATATCTTCTATTTGTTTGTTTTTTGAGGCAGGGTCTCACTATGTAGCCCTGGCTGGCCAGGAGCTCACTATGTAGACCAGGCTAGCCCCAAACTCACAGAAATCTGCCTATTCCTGCCTCCAAAGGTGCTAGGATTAAACATGCATGCCACTACACCCAGCTTTCTATGATATCTCCAAGTTATTTATTAGTGTCCAAAAACAAAAAACAAAACCCACCCACTATAATTTGGTCTTAAAGGCTGTCTCTTCAGCTAATTAGAGTGAGGGCTGCAGGCACCAGCAGAGCCTTAATAACAAACTCCTTCTGAAGCAGGGAGAACCACACCCACAACGTGGGCTTCAGGCTTTAACCTTTGTCCTAGCCCTCTTCTCAGAAAGCCTTAGAGGAAGAAGGTGAAAGACAAACAGAAGCACACGGGGCAGGGGTGTGGGGAGCCAGTGAGTCAGGAGTCTCTTACTTACATACACCACTGAAAAGATCCCACTGTACCGCTTTGTTTTAACTCCAAACAGGTATTTTAGCATGGAGGTGAACACATGCACAGCAGCTGCAGTGGTAAACCCTCGCACCAAAGGCTCCGTGAGGTATATGGCCACAAATCCAAACCTACAGACACCTAGGCAAAACTATAGTTTTAAAATGACAAAGAAACAAACAAATAGCACGGTGAGTCAGAAAATGGCAATCAGCAGAAAACATGTGATTCCTTTCTAGGTTATTTCCTCTTCCTGTAGACTTGTAACTGTGGCAGCTAACAGATCACTAGTTATAAATAATGCTAAACCTGCAATGGCTTGAGTCCCTCAGAACCTTGGCCACGCTTATCCTCTGCCGGTGAAGGGCTCGTTCATGCAGGCAATACACACGCCATTCCCCCTAAGCTCATAAAGGAGGCCTCTTCCCCAAACTACCACCCACTCCATCAAACTTATTTTGCTTTTGGAATATCTGGAACACTCAAGGGAAGCTTGCTAGTCATTTTTAGTAGTAGCTAAGGTATCCACTGGGCAGCTGTTCTCAGCATCTTGAGCCCTCAGCTTTGGAGTTTTGCTGTCGGGCACTGCCCACACAGAGTGAGACCAGCTAAGAGAATTCAAAAGGCATTTCACAGACGAACAAACTGGAGTCCATCTCCTCACACTGGAGTCTCACCTGAATGATTCCTGAAAGTAAGGTCACAGACATGGCAACTTTCACTCGTAATGCATCTCTGGCTTCCGTACCATTGGTTGCGTTTACTCCTCCTGGGATGACTATATCATCTGGTACTAACCGAACAGCCACACCACCAATCATCAAGCTAATAACAGCAAAAGGACCTGGAACAGAGGCGCATGAAGGAGCACTGTTCAGAAACTCAGAAGTTAACCCAGTAGCTCTGACGTGATGACCTGCTCAGGGGCTCATAACTTAATTTTAACCAAAAGAACGACCCTGAGTCATTTTATCAAAAAGCAGGGAACCCAAGCCGGGCGGTGGTGGCGCACGCCTTTAATCCCAGCACTCAGGAGGCAGAGGCAGGCGGATCTCTGTGAGTTCGAGGCCAGCCTGGTCTACCAAGTGAGTTCCAGGAGAGGCGCAAAGCTACACAAGAGAAACCCTGTCTTGGAAAACCAAAAAAAAAAAAAAAAAAAAAAAAAAAAAAGCAGGGAACCTGAGTGACTTCTGAGGTCTATGGTGATATTTTATTTGTACTGAAATGTGATTTTATTTGTATGTTAATAAATAAAGTTGCCTGGGGGTCAGAGCTAATAGCAAGCCATAGCAGAAGCTGGGCGGCGGCGGCGGCGGCGGCGGCGGCAGCGCACGCCTTTAATCCCAGCACTTGGGAGGCAGAGTTAGGTAGATCTCTGTGTGTTCAAGGATACAGCCAGCATGGAGACACAAGCCTTTAATCTCAATACCAACCATCGACCTATCTGTACAGACAGGCAGTGACGAGGAGGTCATGTGATTGGGTTTACACCAATGAGAAGGCAGAACAGAAAGTCAATAAAAAGGACAAACACACAGGAAGTAGGAAGGACAGCAGCGGCAGTGAAGGGTAAGGTTTTTAGCTCTTAGCTATTGCTCTGACCTCTTGGGCTATTAACTCTGTATTTGGCTCTGTGTTTCTTATTTAATAAGACCGTTCATCTACGGAGGTCCTCCTGCTCACAGATAAGAACCAGGGAAAACAGGGAATATGAAGTACACAGGCTTATCTCTTCAACAGAAGGGATATGCCTGTTTTCCACCCAGGAGACTGGGAGTGAATGCAGTTAAAAGCCTGGTGGCCTGTGCTATCTATAGGGATGGGCCACACCTGAATCCCCCAGACTATTATGTTTACCCCAAATTCTTCTCCCCAAGACCTTTACCCTGAGCATTGCTTCTCAGTGAACAGTTAAGAGAGATATAATACGGACTTTGAGGCCTGCTGACCTCTATGCTATCTAAATGACTGAGAACATACCAGATCCTAGGTCCTTAAGCTATAGAACCCATCTTCATGGTAGAGGCCATGTGTACTTTGCAAAGGAGCTTGAATATAGTCATGTCTTAAGCTTTATTGTGCACATGGGATTGAGATAATTGTTACAAAAATTGTACTATACTTAAATATGTCTAAAATAGACTTCCTGGTGTTAGACTCTAGAAATCTGAACCAGCACCGGCTAACTAAGTCACGCTGAACTGGATTTCTTTTCTCAGCAGGCCGGCTGTAGCCTTTGCAGGGACCTCCACAGTGAAGCTGCGGGGCTGCAGGGTAGCTCTGTCGGGAAAGTGCCTGCTCTGCCAGCTTGAGGATCTGAGCTAGGATCTATAGCGCCCACATAAAATCTGGTGTGGTAGTGCGTGTCTGTAACCCTAGTGCTGGGGGAAGAGGGTGGTATAGAGAAGTGAATCGTTGGAGCTCAGTTGTCAACCAGTCTAGCCAATCAGCGACCTCTGGGTTCAGTGAGAGACTTTATCTCAAGACATGAGGAGGAGTGTGATAGCAGAAGACACCTGACATTCACCTCTGGCCTCCACATGTGTGTACACATGCATACATGTGCATTTATACACGCACACACACAGATGCATGCACACTACACACATGTGGGAGAAAGAAGTGGGCATTTTACCTCATAGCTCATGTGTGGTAATCACAGGTCAACTTATGGGAGTCAGTTCTTTCCTCTTGATGGGTCACAGGGATTGAACTCAGGTCATCAGTTTTGGACACAGGCTCCTTGACCAGCTGAGCCATCTTACCAGCTCAAGAGCTTCAGACTTCTGCTGGAGCCTAGGAAAAGCTCTGGCAAGGCCATGGGCAATTCCTGGGACCACATGGACAAGAGATGAAGGGGAGGAGAGGGGGGAGAAAGGGAGGAAGTAGGAAGAGAGGTAGAATTGCCTACGTAAGTCCTTCTGAGATGCTGACCTCTCAGGACTGGAAGAGATGGTGAAATGATTGTTTTTCATGAATCCTATTTATTTTTAAAAGTGATGTACAATATAAGCCTCTAAGTTGGGTGGCATTTGTTACCAAACAATAGATATCTGAAACACTGTATGAGTTTGTTTGCAGCTGGCGGCCTTACAAAGTTCTAGCATTATAATTAAATTTACCTGCATCTGTTCCTAAATGTACCGAAGAGAGAACATGTATAAATCAGCGCTCAAAGTATGATGAAGATGCTATACATGCAAGGTGATTAGGAGCCCTGAGTATCACTATTAAAATAAATAAGGAAAACCAAACACAGGCCAAGTGTATTGGGAAATAAAGCATTAGTCTCATTTTACAACTTTCAACAATCATTCTTTCATGCAAGAAAATTGCCCATTTAATTAACCCAAGATTATAAGAAAGCTATTAATTTTAGAAATCATGGAGAAGTGGGGGAAGGAAGAAGAGGAGGAAGAAGAGGGAACATGCACGTGCTTTTCTGTTGCTGGGAAATGAACCCACAGTTTCACACAGGCTAGCGCTCAACTGCTGACATACATCCTCAGGAGTGTGCAGTAGCATTTGTAAAGCAGTTAATGGGTATGCAGCCAACAAAAGTTCTGTTAAGCAATAATAACAAGCATATAGGTTTTTACCTATAGATATGTGTCTGGAGGTTCCAAAGAAACAGTACATGATAACAGGATAAAATGAAGAGTACAAGCCAAACACCGGAGGTACAGCTGCCAGCATCGCGAAGGCCAGGCCTGCAGGATCGGAAGGCACAGACAGGGCCACGGTTAGCCAACAGCAGGGTGTGTTCCTCTTTACCGCTTGGTCTCTGATGAACAGGTGATAAGTGGATCTGACGTAAGTGGGTGGGTCTAGCCTGCCTTCCCTCTGCCCTAAGCCCACGAACAATCTGCTGTCCACATAGTCCAGGCAATATATTGGCTAATCTTGATTATAAACTTGACAGAATCTAGCATCACTGCAGAGAAACTTCCTGGCTGGCCTGTGAGGGATTCTGTGGATGAGGTTAACTGAAGTGGGAAAGCCATTCTAAATGTGGCCTGTGCCATCCCCCGGGTTTAAGTCCTTCTCTGGCTGCTTCCTGACTGCAGATGCATGTGACCAGCGAGTGGCGTCACGCCCCTGCTGCTCTGCCTCCCTCATATGACGGACCGTGCCCTAGGGCTGAGCAGAAAGGGACCTTCTTCAAGTCACTTTGTCCCATATTTTGTCACAATAGTGAAGCAGGTGACTGACACAGGCCCTTGGCCTGTCGCCTCCCTTTTGCTAGTGGATGGAGTTTTTGCCTCTGTCTGTCACAGATAAGAGTAGAAAATTTTCTCTTGACGGGTAGAGTCTGGTATTGATTTACCCAGATGGTGCTCTCTCGAATGGGATGCTTGAGTCTCTGTGATATCAGCATCCTCCAAAGTACCATTTCCTGGCCCACCCACGCCCCCCTACACCTGACTCCTAGGCTCCATTACTTGTCCTGCATCAGAAGTTATGCTCTCCCAGCCTCCTCTGTTGCCATATGCTCATTCTGTAGACAGTCTTCTTGGACAGCTATCTTCCAAGTGAGTCAAGCCTGGTTCACTTTTGGGTTTGCAGTTTTCCAACCAGAACACTTGATATTTTATTTCAAGAGACTTTAAAAATGCAAGTTGCAACCTTCAGGGTTGTTGATAAAATTACTTTCCTTGGGGAGAGAAGTGAATAATATCTATTTCCTCCTATGGTCCCAACAATAAAGAGAGGTATGATTCAACCAAAGTGCACTCAGAGAAAGCAATGAACTTACAGAGTAATGAATGGGTGACCTTAAGGCAGCCACACCGGAAGCTCTGCACCCAGCATGGATGATGTCTTCCTTGTGCTTCTGTAGATGGAATCCCTTCCCCATTTCTAACTTTTAGCCCAGTGGTTCTTAATCTTCCTAATGCTGTGACCCTTTAATACAGTTCCTCATGTCCAACTATAAAATTATTTTGTTGCTATTTCCTAAGTGTGATTTTGCTACTTTTATGAATTGTAATGGAAATATCTGATCTGCAGGATCAACACCCACAGGTTGAGAACTGCCGCTCTAGCCTCTCCAGGGACTCTGGAGTCATGTGCAGTTAGGGCAGAATTTGTACATGACTGGGTAGGAGGGGCAGCTGGATACACAAGTGAGGGTCTCATGACCCTCCCTGCCCCTCCTCCCAAGAGGAACAGCAACAGTGAGAAAGAGAAAGAAAGAGAGAGAGAGAGAGAGAGAGAGAGAGAGAGAGAGAGAGAGAGAGAAGCCGCAGGAAATCCTCAAGGGATGTTCCTAGCAGCCTTGTTCATATGGCCAAACCTTAGAAACAAGATGTCCTTGAATAGGTAATAGAGTCTGTTTTTTAGAGCCGTTAGGCTGTTTTTCACTCAAGAGTTAGATGGCAGTCTCTACAAACTCCAGGGGACATGGCCTGTGCTCTGAACTGCTCTCTTGCACTCTGCTTACTTGTTCTAAGTGGAAAGGAAATGCATAAGGTGTTACTTCTTTCTAGAAAATTCTTATTCCAAATTGTGTCTCAGTCTCCTGCGTTCTGCTGGAGTGATGCATGGAAGAGGGAGTCTGGAGATCATCACTCATAGCTCTGCATTGGTCTTGGCATTCCTGCATTATGTAGATGATAAGCACTGTGTCCTTAGCTTTGAGATCTCAGTGAAATTTCTGGGACACCTGGAAAATGCATTTTCTGCATTTTAATGCTCTAAAGGAAAATAGCAAACGAAGAGTTGGAAAGCATCCCTGCTTCATATGCAATGATGCAGTCACTCTAGTATTGCCTTTTGGAAAAGTTATTCTAGCAAAAATAAATTTTAAAAAAGCACGTGCACTGTTCAGAGAGCCAAGTGATGTTCCAGGGCTCCTGCTGGGAACACGCCATCCACAGGGCAATCATCCTAACGCCGAAACTTGTTTTTCTGCTCTTCTCTCCATTTTCCCAAACCAGGGCTTCTCAACAGACGGCAATCTTGTCCCCTCCAGGTGACATCTGGCACACTCTAGAGACATTTTGTCATGATGGCAGTGCTACTGCCGGCTGGGATCAGAGGTCAGGAAGCTGCCAGTGTTCTACACCACGTGGCAGTCCCTGTTGTGATATGCATTTCCTCATTTAACAATTCTGAATAGAAACCACTGGCTTTCTAGTGTTTCAGCTTCTCCTTATACAGTGACATCCCTTTTTTCATTGCCGATAAGTTTTGTTTCCCTGGTATTCACATGGTTTCCTACGTGTGTCTTGCTTTCATTGTTTTCCGTTTAGTCTGATTCCTTGCAGAATTCCTCCTGGACAGCTCTTTGTTGTTTGCGCTCTGCCTTCTGGATGCCTGACTTGATGAAAGATGGTACATGGAGACTGATCATTGGTGTTATCTTCTTTTTATCATTACCTATTTATGTTTCCAGAAGATTTCCCCTACCTTAATTTCCAACCCTTCCATCTAATGTTACTCTAGGAACCGTCTCAGGTTTGGTTTTGGTGAGCTCTGTCTGATTCTCTGATGCTCGTTTTAATAACAGCAACCCATGATTATTTCATAGATACAGTGGGATTTTTTTTTGTCTCTTTAAAGATTTACCCTCTCCATTATTTCTGTTTCTGATGAGTTTTTTGTATTTATTATTATTATTATTATTATTATTATTATTATTATTATTATTGTAAGTGTGTGTGCATGCCTGAATGTGCATGCTTGTGCCTTGGCGCACACTTGGAGTCCGGGGGGCAACTCTATCACATCAGTTTTCCCTCCACATTTATGTGGGTCCTGGGACTGAATTTGGGTCACCAGGCTCTTGCAGTTAGGGTCTTTATCCACCACGCCACCTTGTCAAACCCAGCTCCTCCTCCTTCTTCCTTTCTTCTCTCCACTGTGATTGAACCGCAGACCTTGCTGTGGTCTACCACTGAGCTACGCACCCCAGCGTATTTTTACTTTTTATTTTGAGGCAGGATTTTGCTCCATTCCTCAGGCTGAGTTGAGACTTCTTTGTAGCCTAGGGAGACTATGAACATATAATCCTTCTGCCTCAGCCTGTGAACACCAGGTCAGGTTAACCTCTGTCTTTCTTAAAGCTTCATGAGAAATATCACTTAGTTTGTTGATGGGTTTTATTCTAGGGCAACTCAGAGTTCAGCCAGCATCTTCATTAGAGGACTTCCAGTCGTCACTGTTTCCTGTGTACTACACAGGAAATACAGCAGCGTCTTCTTAGATTCGTTCTTTTTTATAAGAGGACTTCCTAGTCGTCTCACTGTCTATTTCCTGTGTACTACACAGGAAGTACAGCAGCGTCTTCCTTAGAGGACTTCCAGTCCTCACTGTCTATTTCCTGTGTACTACACAGGAAGTACAGCAGCGTCTTCCTTAGAGGACTTCCAGTCCTCACTGTCTGCTGCCTACACTCCTGGTACACTGCCTTCCTCTTAACCTTTAACTACGCCCAGCTCTTTTCCTGGCCACACCTTAACTCCTATTGTTCTTTCTGTCAGTGCAGTGGTATTTGCTCCGCCCATGACCTTGGGCTATATGGCCCAAAGAAAGCAGTGCTTCCTGCCATCCTACATGACCATTTAAAAGGAGAGGGAGAAGGGTCACATGCGCCTCCTCCCTGCTCCTGCCTTCGAAGTGGATTCGCTCCCAGTCAGATCAGAAGATGACTTCAGTGGTCTACTCCGTTCTGTATTGGTGAGTGTATTTCCTCAGTTTATATCTTACTAAATCCCTTATTACCCATTAAATAGACTCACATGGATTGATCATATGTCTGAAATGCTTTTCTCAGCTCACATAAAAAAATATTTTTGATTTTTTTTTTACAATTTCACGACATGCCTATACTAAATTTGATCCTTTCTCCCTCTCTTACCTTTCCATCCCCTCCCTCTCCTTTTCCAATCCTTCTTTATAGCAACTCCTTCCCACCTTGACCTCTTCCTTTTCTTTGTGTGAGCTGCCGAGCTGCTTGCACCAACGCACACTGAGTCCACTTTTCCAAAGAACTTTTCATTACTTCTTTACTTAAACTAGTTCCCCAATAATGTCTCAGTGTCCTGTCTTTTCCTTTATGATGTTTACAATTTAAAAATGTGTATGTTCCTTTGTTTCTTGTCTCAGTCCCTAATTGGATAATTAGTTAGCTCTCTAGAGATGAGGGGAACCAGTCACGTGCTTGATGAGCATGTATTGGTCAGGATGGACAGACTGGTTTTTTTTTGAACAGGGTTTTACTGTGTAGCCCTGGCTGTCCCAGAACTTGATACTTGGACTAACTTGGCCTTGAAATCACAGTGTCCCATCTGTGTTAGGATGGAGGACATGTGCCACCTTGCCTGGTCCACAGATTGATATTTTCTAATGTTCTTATATGACAGCTAAACCATAGGGTTGTAACGAAAAGTCAGGATATCATAATCCCTTTCAGTTATGCCATGGTTAGAAGCAAGAACTACACACAACTACAACAAAATGTTGACTGAGCAACTGACTGGTCTTCAAATCAGCACCACCACTTTCTACTGTGAATGATCCCAAGGCTTCTTACGTTTTTGAAAAAAATTGTTTAGAAAGGCAAAAGTTACTAGAATAATAATGGCAAAATCTGCAACCATGATAAACACCAGCTAAATAATTATTTGAAGGGATGGAAGTGAGGGAAACATAATGAAAGACACCACACATACACACACACAGAGACAGAAACAGACACATCTCACACACACACACACACACAGACACACACATACACCACACACACAGAGACAGAAACAGACACACACCACACACACACACACAGATGGAGACACACACACACCACACACACACACCGAGACAGACAGACACACACACTACACACACACACACACACCACAGAGAGACAGACACACACACACACCACACACACAGACACACAGACAGACAGACACACTACACACACACACACACACCACAAATACATACACACACACACACCACACACACACACACAGAAAGAGTACGATGTATTGTACTAACCTTGGGGGAGCTGAAGCACCCCGGTGCTTATGCCGGAGACCAAGTCCCCCAACACGTACTCCTTGAATTTATATGCTGGCAACCACTTAGTGATGGGCAAGAACATGTAAATGATGTTCCTTACTTTTTTAGGAGTACATCTAAGAAGACAAAGACACAACGTTGTAAGAGACATCTCCATAGAACCCACACTGGGGTGTTCTCTATTCTTCAGTTCCATGGATGATAAGGAGCAAATCACAATCAGTGATTAAGATGCTACTGAACGGGGTGGGGACACACAGGAACCCAAGACAGGGAGGCTGGACCATCCCTGGGGTAACGGGGGAGGTAGATATTTTAGAGTATGTGGAGAATTTGAGAACAGCTATGTGAACCTTTACATAGATGTAAAGCAGAATAGAAAACCAATAAACATGGTGTGCTGGTTAGTTTACTTAAACCAACATAACTTAGAGTCAGCTGGGAAGAGAGTCTTAATGAGGAATTGTCCAGAACAAATTGGTCTGTGGGGAATCGTCTTGATTGTTAACTGTATAAAGGGGTAATTCACCAAGCGGGGACCTGAATCGTGTTAAGAGAGGAGATAGCTATCAGGGGTCCACCAGTATATTCTCCCCCTGCTCTTGACTGGCTATGACGCTTTAGGTTCCTACCTTGCCTGCCTGCAATGATGGAACCGTGAACTAAATAAATCCTTCCTCCCTCTGCTGCTTCTTGTCAGGCTGTTTTATCAGAGCAATGGAAATGAAACTAAGGCACATGATGAAATGCATGATGGTGACATGACCAATCAAAAGGCTGACAGCAGCTGAACCACCAGGAGTGGCTCTATAAGCTAGGAGTGCCCACTATTCATTCTTTCTCCATTTCCTCAGAGAGATCTCCTTTACACAGGCGACCTTGCAACTCTTGCAGAAGAGGAAATGGCTACGTACGTGAATGCCTGTTTCAGCTTATCCCCGATGGAATCTGAGACCTTGTCCTTGACATGCAGCCTCTCCTGAAGGACGGGATGACTAAAGATAGGCCTTTCCACGTAGTACTTCTGGGTTGCCGCAGGGATTTCATTTTCTTCAGCATGATCCATGGTCTGCAGTTATTCACCAACAGCAGGAGACAAGCATTTCTGAATGGTCACTAAGGGAGAAAATAAAAACCCATTTAGATGGTAAAAGCCATCTCTTCCTCAGGGTGTTCTAGGCTGTGAGGACTTCTCAGAAACCCCAGAACACTTCCCATGATGTTGTGTAGAGTAGGCACTAATAAATATAGTGAACAAAAATGAATTTAAAAACCCATACAACCTGTTTATTTCCCCTTAAAACAATAAATAGGTAACATGTAAATGTTCAACAAGAGCTCATGTGTAGTTTAGAGACTGTTTCACAGCCCCATTGCCTCTAGCTCCGTATTAGCGGAAGTGGGAGTCAGGGGAACTCTGATCAGCTGTCTGTCAAACTAACAGAAAAGATGGCAAGGTTGGTCCTTATTCTGACCACACACCTTGTGAAGGTATTTTACCATCTTTCTCTGTGTTTCACTAATACTTGCTATTCTGTTCAGGGCTAAGGTAACTTGGTGACTTTTGCAGTAGCCCTGAGTTAAAATTGTCAGTGCACTATGGTATTGTTTCAAAGTTGGCTACATTTGGAGTAGTGTTGATACCTTTCCCTTGATGCATACTGAAAATTACTTATATAAGTAAAATAAATATTTACAGAATAAAAACCCAACATGGTTGGACATATGGAGGTATATACATACATACATGGGAAAACTACAATAGTAATTAGAAAAATGCAAATATGCACTTGTATGTAATAAAAATATGTAGCATGAATCTTAAAGAGTCTTATTAATAAAACCAAACCCAAGACCAGTTATTGGGGGTGAACGCTGGAAGATCAGAGAAGCAGAACAAGCCACAGCTTCCTCACCTCACAATTCCTCAGCTGATCTTGTTTCCTCGGACTGGATGCCTCTGAGTCCTCATCCGAATGGATCTCAGCTGAACTGCTTCTCGAAAGCCTAAAAGCTTAACCAGCTAAAAGCTTCTAGTTTCTGGTCCTCAAGCCTTATATACCTTTCTGCTTTCTGCCATCACCTTCTGGGATTAAAGGTATGAGTCACCATGCCTGGCTGTTTCCAGTGTGGCCTTGAACTCACAGAGATCCAAATGGATCTCTGCCTCTGGAATGCTAGGATTAAAGGTGTGAGTGCCACCATTTTCTGGCCTCTAGTGGCTGTTCTGTTCTCTGACCCAGATAAATTTATTAGGGTGCGCAATATATTGGGGAACACAATACCACAAAAATACACATTGTATAATAAATGGAACAAGACATAATAGCTAAAAGAAACAAAGTAACTATACATGTATTAGTATCAATAAATCTCAAGGACTTAATTTTTCATAAGAAATGAGACATAAATGGGCATGTGTATGTAATAAAAGTGAAAAGGTTGTGGGACCTGAGCAGCTGATGCAGGAAAATTGAAAACTCAAGTCTAGCCTGAGCTGCATGAAGTGATCCCACCTTTCATAAAGTCATTCACAACAACGACAAAACAATCAACACAAAGACCAAGGTGGAGAAAAGGGGAGTAAAACAGGAAAAGGGTAGTCCCCCTCCCTTTCTTAAACAAGCTGCACCTGCAATGTTTTAGGCCCTGAGCAGGGGTGGGCCTGTGCAGTAAGACTTGGTAGTGAGCTGTTAGCCAGACTAGGTCCCCGCCATCAAACCTTGGAGCAAACAGCTTAAGGAGGAATTGTTTTTAAATTTATAGCTTCAGTCCATTTTAGCAGTGGGGTATGGTAAAAGAGAGCTGCTCACTTTATGACAGCCAGGAAGAGAGAGAAAAGGAGTGGGGTGGGGGAAGAGAGGGAGAAACTGAGCCCTTTGAAATCCTCAAAGGCATGCCCGGGGTCTTCCTCCAGCACTTCCTAAAGTCTCCAGAGGGATCAAGGATTCAATAGATGAACCTGCGGGAGATATCTCCTGTTCAAACTATGACGCTGTGCTTGTTACCTGAGGGTCAGTGCTTGTTCTTACATTTGGATCATATAATACACTGTATGGAAAGGTAAGTGCACACCAACTAAACCCAGTGTTCCCCAAGTAAGCTGAGTTGGGGTTAAATAAGTACATGGTTGTAAGGATTCTGTCCTTAATTGCATCATCAGCCTGCATCCCAGCCTAAAAAGTGGGTGGGCCCTCTGTGTGTCCCCTCTCTTTCCTTTCTGCTCCTTTCTGTCTGTCCTCTCTCTCCCTCCCTCCCCCCCCCAATAAAGCTCTAAAAAGGTAACCAGGGCTGTGATTCTTCCAATCAGCAGCTTGCCAGTTAACCAACATTGGTCACATGTGGACAGCCCTGGGATTGTGGCTTGATAATTTTGGTCAGCACAGCCCCCTCATGGCAAGAAGTCAGGCTTTGAGCTTTTATGAAACTGCAATCACATCCAATGAGGGGCGTGCTTAAAACATCAAACCAAACCAAGTTCATCCAAGGAGACTGAAACTTCAAAAGCCTAGAATAAAGTGGAATGTTGGCAGGAAATATGAATACAACAAGGGTGATAGGAAAATACTACAGTTTTAATATTTTTGTTGCTTTTAAAATTTGTGATGAAATGTACTTGCCCATTCAAAAGCACAAGGCTGCAGGGCTGTTACGGGTGAGCTACAGGATCTGCCCTCATAGACGGGATTTGGTGTCCTTTGCCATCTGCCAGCTGAGGACATGGTTGGTGGTGGTTTTTTTTTTTTATAGCAGCACAAATGAGCAAGACAAGAGTTAAAACTCCAGCAAAGGAGGATTTTGCAGCAAAATCTGTAATAATCATTGTTCAGCTGGAGTCTCTGGTTGGTTCTCTCTGCATGGTTCTCTCTCTCCAAACCCCACCAGCTCAGAGTCTCCAAACAAATGAAAGGTGACAAAAGCCCAGTTCTGAATTCTTGGTGACCACTGCAGCTTCCTCCCCAACGCCACCAGCCACCCAAGTCCCTGCCTAAGTGCTCAGCTTTTGACCAAACTTGGGCACAAACCCAGCTTGTGGTAGACATGTCATCACCCCTCACCTACAATGTATAAAATTCCCTGCTTTAGTTTGGGGGCACAACTTTTCTGGCCTTGATCTCTGGTACGAGGAGTTGCTTTGTTCAAATAAACTTGTTAAACTTTTTCAGTTCTGCTTGATCTGGCTTACTGCCTCAGAGGAGAAACCTATTATGGGGGAGGGAAGCAGAAAACCTATTAATCACATCTTTCATCTTGGGTTAGCAAAGCTCACTGGTGGCCTGGCCCTGAGGTGTGTGTGTGTGTGTGTGTGTGTTGTGTGTGTGTGTGTGTGTGTGTGTGTGTGTGTGGTCACCCGAGAGATCACTATGATGACAGCAAGATGCAGCAGAGGGAACAACGCAAGACACTTGCCTCTCACCTCCTATTCTTGACATTGCTTCACTGTAGTGCAGCCCAGGCTGACCTTAGGCTCTGGATCACCCTGCCTCAGTCACCCTAGTTCTGGGACACAGACCTGTCACCACACCCAATGACATCCCTATGGTTTCTGCTAAAGTCCTTAGTCTACCTTAACCTCAGGAATTCTACAATACAAAATACTGAAACCTGACTTCACAAAGACAACTTAAAGACTCTCTCTCTCTCTCTCTCTCTCTCTCTCTCTCTCTCTCTCTCTCTCTCTCTCTCTCTCTCTCTGTGTGTGTGTGTGTGTGTGTGTCTTATTCAGGTACATGTATGTGCCAGGCTTTATGATTATTTATTTTAAAGCATCCTAAGATGATTCAGAGAGTCAAAGTTGTAAACCACTAATTTACAACTTAAGACAGAGAAATAGCTATGGAAAAGACTCAAGAAAATGATAAAGCAACTGTTTGATTGGAGCTTCCGGCTCATCCCTGCATGGTCTGGGAAGCTATGTTCCTCCTCCTCCTCCTCCTCCTCCTCCTCCTCCTCCTCCTCCTCCTCCTCCTCCTCCTTCTTCTCTCTCTCTCTCTCTCTCTCTCTCTCTCTCTCTCTCTCTCTCTCTCTCTCTCTCTCTCAAACGAAGGAAAGGTGCCAAAAAGCCCAGTTCTGCATTCTTTGCAGCTATTGCAAATTAGCTGCCCAAGTCTCTGTCACAAGCTGGGTTTGTGCCCAGATACAGTCAAAGGCTGAGCACTTAGGCAGAGAGTTGGGCACCTAATTTGCAATAGCTGCAAAGAATGCAGAACTGGGCTCCTACAACCTATAAAACCTCCCTGCCTAGCCTGGGTGCATAACTTCTCTGGCCTTGATCAGTGTACCCATCTAGGCGTTTTGTTCAATATACCTGTTGTTATACTTTTTCAATCCTGCTTGATTTGGCTTACTGTGTCTCAGCAGAGAAACTTATTATGGTGTGTGTGTGCGTGCGTGCGTGCGAGCACGCGCGCAGAAAACCTATCAGGAACAATTCTAGACTTTCCAGTAATTAATAATGAAACTTAAACCCAAATGAGATTATTTATAAATGGAAGCATTATAGTATACCATACAATATAACCAATATATTATTGTGTAAAATAGCATGATTGCTAAAAGTAATTGAAACCAGTGTTGGGGAATTTCAAATACAGTAAGGACACATTGTAAGGATTCTGTCCTTATTACATCATCAGCCTAAAAAGCGGACACGCCCTCCCATGCACTCTCTCTGTGTATTCTCTCTGTACTTCCCCTCCAGCGGTCTCTCTGTCTCTCTCTGTCTCTGTCTGTCTGTCTGTCTCTCTCTCCTTCCTAATAAAGCTCTAACATGGCTCATGATTCTTCTGCCACCATGGGAGGCAGTCAGCCACTATTGCCACCATATACCCGCGGTATTCAGCACTGACCAAACCTCGGCCACAGCCATAGCCTCGGCCAGCCACGAGCGCTGCGGCACCACCCCTTCATTGGGGCCGTTCAGACTCGGGGAGATCACTGAGGACCTACCAATGTTGTCTTGGTCTACCGGGAGGACCACCTGCGGCACACACTGCAACCCTTAGCCCTCCCTTGACAAGAGGAAGGCTAACCTGAGCTGATCCATAGATGTTTCTTCTCTCCTTGGGGACGCCTGAGATTGAAATCTGATCCCCATTTGTTATTTTAATTTTTTGTTTTCCTCTCAGCTACAGCCATGGGACAAAGGGGCAGATACATTTACCACTTACTTTGGCATATACCGGTAAATCTGGCCGCATACCAGCTTCGCAGGAACTTCTGCCAGCGAATGGGCAAATAAAAGAGTCAGTTACTTTATCTCCAAGCTTTCTGCTGAAGCTCTGAACCCTTCTCTCTTTCCATTTCTGATGTTTTCTTTTCCTCTGCCACGTGTCTGACTTCTGCCGGCAGTGGGCTTGGGCGGCTTCTACTGACTCTCGCCCTAACTCACCTTAGCTCCACCCACTCATTCTCAAACTGCCTTAAGAAACACAGATGGGTCTGGTAGTGGCTAAGATCCATACAAATAAGTTTACAGTAGTCAGGATGGCTCTTAAGCCAAAAATCAGCTTATAGCTTCAGGCAAGTCTTCCAAAGGGATCGGTTTATAGTCTGCCTCCTGGCAGATCTTCCAAAAGCTGTCCTTAAGTCACCAATCATCAGGAAAAAAAAATTCAGGACGCGGAATGAAATCCATCTCTTGTTCCCCAGACCTCCCCAACTAAAACTTAAACATCTGGAGAGCAAGGCTCCTAACCCCACAGACAAAAGAGTCATCTGTGGCATTTAAGGTGTGCCAGGGAAGAGATCAAAAGCCCAAAAACAAAATTGCCAAGTGCTGGCACTCACTGACTCCCAAAAGCTTTTGGGTCCCTGTTTTAAGTGAGGAAAAGGCCACGGGCTAGCAAGTGCCCTGCCAGGCCATCAACAGCCTTGTTAAAAGTGCTGCTCAGAAAGACAACCAGTCAGCTGACTGCCCCCAGGCACCAAGATGCATGGGTATATCAAGCTAAGACCTCCAGCAGACCTAGGCTTGGCTACAGACATGTCAGGAAACCCAGAATGCAGCAGGGAAGTGATCCATTTCTTTCCTTCTGGACACCAAAACTACTGACTCAGTCCTGGGAGTTTTGGGATGTGACCGCACCTTTATCATCCGGTAGAGAGGACAGCCTTACCACCTCACCAGATTTAATTGCACTTTCAGAGTTACTTAATGGAAAAGATTTCCAGCTAAGATAAAGAGCTCATTGTCTCACTCCCGATCTACTGCCCGTGTTTCTCACATGTACACAGACAGGGTCCTGATCTTTGCCTTGTCCCTAATTCCAAAAAAATAAGTTCTCATGCACCACAAGCTTTTCTCTTCCCAGTTCCCTGTTCTAACTCACTGTTCAGGACCACCACAGAACCAGAGTCCAGAGGTCATCAAATAAACTGTAACAGCTAAAAGGTATTTACACTCCCAGACCAAAAAGCATCTGGGTGCTACAAAAAGACTTTAATGTAAACATCTATTACTGTAACAACTTTCAACAATTGTAACTTTCAACAATTGATCACCTGTCTTCTGGATGCCAAACTAGTAAAGGAAACAGGTGCTTTAAAATAATCTGTCTCTGATAAAGTTTAACATGTTTCAAAACCAGCTTAAATTCATCTGGACAGGCCAGATCTACCTCAGATAAGTGCCAATTCCCCTGGTCTGGGAACACTCCAAAAAATATAAAATAATAATGATTTTTTTCTCTCTAAGCTTTTTTCTGTGTCACCAGCATCTTGTCAGACAAAAGGTTCCCAGCCACAAGGTTCCCAGCCACAGCCAAGAGGGATGCACATCTCCAGAGCAACGCCTGTCTACCTCGGAAGACCTCCCTTCCCCATTCCCTCAAGAGCCAACCCGTTGGTTAAGCTGTGGCGCTTGTGGCTGGCCACCGCCTGCGGAGGCCATGCGGAAAGAGCTGGTTGTATAGGTGACGAAAAAGTCACGAGCCATGGTTACTTTTCTGGAGCTTTATTGAGAGAGAGATGGAGAGAGGGAAAGAGAGAGAGGGAGAGAGAGAGAGAGAGAGGGAGAGGGAGAGAGAGATGGAGAGAGGGAGAGAGGGAGAGGGAGAGGGAGAGAGAGAGAGAGAGAGAGAGAGAGAGAGAGAGAGAGAGAGAGAGAGAGAACCACTCGGAGAGGGGAATATGGAAGGAGAGAGTGTGGAAAGAAAGAGGGCACAGAGGGCACGCCCACTTTTTAGGCTGGGCCACAGGCTGGTGACGTAATTAAGGACATAATCCTTACACAACCAATGTCCAATAGTCAGCTGGAAGCAGCTTTTGAGAGAAATGATGCCCCTATTCCCATCTACCTACTTTTTTTTTTATATAATAAGCAAACATGGTGATATTTTATTTTGTACTAAAATGTTATTTGTATGTTAATAAATAAAGTTGCCTGGGGGGTCAGAGCTATTAGCAAGCCATAGCAGAAGCTGGGTGGTGGTGGCGGCGGCGGCGGTGGTGGCGGCGGCGGCTGCTGCGGACCACCGCAGGAGGAAGGGTAAGGTTTTAGCTCTTAGCTCTGACCTCTTGGCTTTCTTCTTTGCATTGGTTCTGTGTTTTTTATTTAATAAGACAGTTGGTTACATCTACAAGCAAAAGTCCGGGACATAAGGATTCTGTCCTTATTATGTCATCAGTCTGCAATGGCATCCCAGCCTAATAAGCAGACATGCCGTCCCACACACTCTCCATATTCTCTCTGTACTTCCCCTCCACGTGGTCTCTCTCTCTCTCTCTCTCTCTCTCTCTCTCTCTCTCTCTCTCTCTCTCTCTCTCTCTCTCTGTCTCTCTCTTCTTCCTCCTAATAAAGCTCTAACATGGCTTATGATTTTTCTGCCACTGTGGGCAGCAGCCAGCCACCAGTGCCGCCATATACCCGCGGTATTCAGCGCTGACCAAACCTTGGCCACTGCCATAGCTGCGGCCAGCCACGAGCACCATTCCACACCCCTTTGCACATGTTAGTAGCAAACACACTTCTGAACCTGCCATTTAATACTGGGTACTGGTGTTTAGCCCTGGCTGTGTGTTGGAGTCATCTGGGCAGTTTTAACTACATTTGATACCTGACTCCATTGCCACGGATTCTGATTTAATTGTTTTGGGAATCAGCTAGGGATGGAGAGTTTTAGAAGCTCTCAGGTGTTCTCGTGTGCAGTCAGCCAAGATAGAAAACCATAGACTGAAGCTGGGTGTGGTGGCTCATGTGTATAATCTTGGGAGGCGGAGACAGAAGGACTGCTGAGAGTTCCAAGGTCAGCCTGGGCTACAGAGTGAGACCTTATCTCAGAAAGAAACAGTAACAACAAAAGTAACACAAAATCATTGACTAGGAGATGGGAAAACCTGCCTACCTGCCTGTCTACCTACCTACCATCTACCCATCCACTTGCCTGGCTGCTCATCCACTTATCTACCCACCACCTTCTACCTAAAAATAAAAAAGGAAACATCTGAGTAGGATGTAACAAGCAAGTTGTGCAAATACATTACACTTTTCTTTTTTGTCTTTCAAATATTTAATGCACATTATAAAAGAAATATGTAACTTAGGTTCAGATTCTACTTTCAAGAGTTATAAAGCAAAGAATTTTGAATAATTTACAATATCTTTTATTCCAGATTTTTAGATCTGGAATGGCTTTGGAGATTGTTCACTGTAACTTTCTAAGGTAAGAAAATAAATTCATCTACATCCACTCAGGGGGAAGTGACTTATCCAAAACCATTTAAAAATTAACTCTATTTCCTAGTCAAAGTCATCAAGCTTTAAAGACACAGATCTTTGTAAATAAAAGTTTCAAAATTATTAGCTTTCAGTTAGGAGCTGAAGTTAACTGTTGGGCGACAGAGATGCAGTATGGTATAATGGATGATATTCAGCACTGGGCCTCAGACTTGGGGTCCCCTCTTGCATTTGTTCTGAATACTTCAGTGTGTGTGCACGTGCACTTGTTTATGTACATATAGGAGTTCGGGGAGGAGGGCAGAGGTCAACCCAGGTGTGGCCTCTAATGAGCTGTCCGTTTTAGTCTCTCACTGGGAACTGGACCTCACCAGTTAGGCTAGTCTGGCTGACCAGTGAGCTCTGGGCATCACTTGTCACTGGCCTCCCAGCACTGGGATTACAGAGCAAGCTACCATGCCTGGCTTTTTAATTTGGGTGCTGGGGACCGAATTCAGGTCCCTCGTGCTTATGTGGCAAGCACTTTGCCAGCAGAGGTATCTCCCCAAGTCCTGGAATTTGCTACTTCTTAAAGTACATGGAGTGAGAACTATGTTGGCAGAATAGACTGAGCTTCATGATAGGACAACCTGGAATGGCTAATCTTGCTTGTCAACTTGACACACCCAGGGAGAGGAGCCCTCAACTGAAGAATTACCTCCATCAAAGTGACCCATGGACATGTCTGTTGGGCATTTTCTTGATTGCTAAGTGGCGTGGGTGGACCTGGGCTGTGTGGGAAAGCAAGCAGAGCAAGCCAGTTCACAGCATTCCTCCCTGGTCTGTACTGCAGTTCCTGCTTCCAGCCTCCTGCTTGAGCTCCTGCCCAACTTCCCTTCATGACGGACCGTGCTGTAGAAGAAAGAGAAACGAATCCTTCCCTTCCCAAATTGCTTTTGGTCATAGTGTTTATCACAGCAGAAGAAAGCAAAGAGAACAGCACCCATGCATCTTTTCAAAGTAGCCAAGTACTGAAGGGCCCAGGAGCTTGAATAACACATATATTAACCTCTTAATTCCAAGTATGTGAGCCCATACCCAAGCTTACTGTGTTTTCTGCATGTCTTCTGTCTGTACACTGCCATAAACAATTAATAAAAGTAAATGTTATTCGTTATTATTTTTTAAACATTGCCCAGAGCAGGACTCTAGCTTTTGAAATCAGTATGTAAAGCAAAGGCCTTGTTTGTGATAATTTTCTGAGAGCAATGGCGGTGTGCTCTAGCTCGGGGCTGCACATTGCTCCTGTACCTAATGATGTGTCCTGGTGCTCTTTCTGCAAGAAAACAGCTGCAGAGCCTGTGTGGGGCGATATGTTCCTCAGTGTGTTTAAGTTGTCCTGACAATGCTGCATTGAAGTTAAATATAAAATTCAAAGGACTTAGAATACAGTCTTTATAATTCAGTAGTACTTGTTATCTCACTAGATAACACATCTATATTTTAGGTGAAGGCTTACTATATTGCCTTGGGTGGTCTTAAACTCTTGGGCTCAAGAAATCCTTTTGCCTTGGTCTGCCACACAGCTGGTACCATAGGCTTGTGCCATTGTACAGCTCTATATATCAACCTTTTAATTTCCTAATTATTTTTTTTACCTGCTCAACTTCGTAAGGGCTGAGACACTGATTTATGTATTCATTTAAATAAAATCTAGGGCTGGAGAGGTGGCTCAGAGGTTAAGAGCACTGGCTGTTCTTCCAGAGGTGCCGAGTTCAATCCCCAGCAACCACATGGTGGCTCACAACCATCTATAGTGAGATCTGGTGCCCTCTTCTGGCATGTAGACAGAATACTATATGTGTAATAAAAAAATAAATCTTTAAATGAAATCTATTGCATTTCTGTTTACATATTAGGCTGTAACATAGAAGTTAGCTATATTTAGAGACAAGTAAATTATCATTCATTGCCTTAGGACACATGTTATCTGATATCGGCTGCAATCTGTTTCCTTTAAGCACTTCTTCCAGGTAGGTAGGCTCATGGGAAGTGATGGAGCACACAGGGAAGACCAGAAGTTTGGGGGATGAGACCGGGAGATTGTTGGTGAGGAAATGCCAAGGTTCAGGAAGTGAAATTGAGTCTTCAATATATAAAATGTGTTTCCTTTGTTATTATGCCCACTGTAAAAAGTTGGAAACTTATACTTTGTCCATAAATTATACATATTGGGTGTATATTATAAATGTACATATATGCACAATACCTACAGTGGTATATTTACATGACTGAGAGACCATTTCAGCAGTTTTTATTTCTATCTTAACACTGTATTAAAGTCATTTTGCTACACCATTATGCAGTTTCATGGGCATAGATTTTGCTTATGATGTGTATAGTATTATCTAATATATTTAGTTAATCACTCCAGTATTCATATCTCTTTAGGCTTCTTTCACTACTTTGCTATTACAAATGGGGATATATATTTAAACAATGTTGATACTAGTTGTAAGTCACACTTTATATGAGCACATAAAATAGACTGACTTAAGATAATATGGACAGTCTGTGAATCACAATAGTCAAAACCAGTTACAGTTCTGTGGTGGTTTGAATAGGTATGGTCCCAGAGACTCCTGTGTTGGAATGTTTGGCCCATTGGGAGTGGCACTATTAGGAGGTGTGGCCTTTTGGAGGAAATGTGTCACTGTGGAGGTGGGCTTTGAGATTTTATAAGCTCAAGTCTGCTCATTGTGATGCAGACTCCTTCTGCTGCCTGTGGATCAAGATGTAGAACTCTCAGCTCCTTCTCCAGCACCATGTCTGCCTGCATGCCATCTACCATGACAATAATGGACTGAACTATAAGCCAGCTCCAATTAAATCTTTTCCCTTATAACAGTTACCTTGGTAATAGTGTCTCTTTACAGCAATAGAAACCCTAAGTAAGACACAGTTGTTAGCTGTTGTGAAACTTCAGGGAAAGAATTTCAGCATCCATGTTGGTAAGAATTGTCCACAAATTCAGATGAAGTACCTCAGGCTCTGATGGAATCATGACAGCTGGCATTGAATTAGTTTTGTCCCACTTCAGAGACCATGTTCTTGTCCTAGCTGCCTCATTGAGTGTGTATTAGATTGATTATGACAATGTTTATCTAACTTTGTTTAAGTTATATTGATTATGAGCATATATTCCCACTTGTCATGATTTATTGTTTATAAAGAAAAATGATTTAAGCCAAATTAGAAGCCAGGCTCAAGAAAAACCTCAGAAAGGGTTGGATTTTAAGGGATTCTTTAATAACATATAATGCAGAGGAGTAGGTATGAGATACTGCTCAAGATGATGAAGTAAGCATTGAGAGGTGATGTTCATGAGATTTCTACTGAAGACACTGGTAGAAATGACTCTTGGGTGTGAAAGGACCACCCAGACACCATGACAGGCTGCTCAGTCTTCTCTCAGAGATCAGGCCTCAATTTCAGTTTCCTGAGACTTGAGCAACCAGCTTCTGAGAGGGCCACGAACAAAAGACTAATTAATCACTGATGCTTTTGCTAGCAGGGACAGGGAGATAGGACACACCAAGTCTGGGCCACCGAGCCAGCCCCCACAGTCAGTACATGCTAGGCTAGCCAGCCTCCAAGGCAGCTCAAGGACAAAGCCTGGGACTTGTCCAGGCCTGCCCTAAATGGATAACTGTAATCTCCAACTAACCCTAGCCAGTTAAAAGTTGCTAACATGATTGCCACTCACATAAGCCAATCCTGAGTCTGTTCCTATGTAGTCTGTAGACCCCAAACCCCCCTTACTTTAAAAACCCTGCCCCCTTGCTACTCAGGGTCTCTCTGCTGCTGCGTCAGATGGACGGAGAGGCCAGTAAAGACTCTTTGCTTTTGCATCAGATTCAGTCTCTTGGTGGTCGTTGGGAGCCTCTGGGCACAACAGGGTGGTTACAGAAAAGGAGACCGAGTGAGAAGGATCAGATCTTAGAGGGCCTACAAGGCAGAGTGCAGGTTCCAGTCTGAACTTCAGGCTCTTGCTGTTTACCTACACTCCATCCTCATTGTCTCCCTCAGTCAGCAGTGACTCCTGGTCAACACCACTCTGCCAAGGAGAAATCACTCAGCTGTGCTAAAGAAATCGAATCCCTTCAAGCACAGATTAGCTAAGACTACATAAGTTGATACATTGCAAGATTTATCCTCCAACCAAGAAACTTGAAATATCATTAATCTTAACAACATGGCTTCCAGAATCTTTGCAGGAATGGCCTAGTGATTCAAACTGGGGCTGAAATTTGAATGTCAGACACTTTAATAAGAAAACATTCTTCAAGTGAAAATGGAAGGAGACTCTGCTGGCTAACCCACTAAAATGATGACATTTGGTCAAAATAATATAGACCTAATAAAGCTGAAAGCCTTGTGGAAGAGCTAAGGATAAAATATCGAACTATTCCACATCTCCATAGCTGTTGTTCTAGTCCCTAACATAACCACTTTCTTTACTATTTTTCTGATCAGTTTATTTGTATTCTTATTTGTGGTATTGGGGATTGAACATGCCTTGGGCTTTTTACACGCTTTTTATTTTGCATATATATGTATGTATGTATGTATGTATGTATGTATGTATCTATCTATCTATCTATCTATCTATCTATCTATCTATCTGTCTATCATCTATTTATTTATTTTCCAGACAGGGTTTCTCTGTGTAACTCTGGCTGTTCTGAAACTCACTCTATAGACCAGGCTGGCCTCAAACTCAGAGATCCGACTGCCTCTTCCTCCAAAGTGCTGGGATTAAAGGGTTGGGCCACCTCCACCTGGCTTTGCCTTTTATTTTGAGGTGAGGTCTAGCTATATTGCCCAGGCTGGCCTTGAATTTGTGATCGCCCTATCTCAGCTTCCCAAGTAGCTGGCATTACTGGCCCTCATTGCTAGACTTGTCTCTGGTAGGTTCATTTTTGGTATATAGAGTGAGAATTAGGTGAGGTGGTTTTGTGTATTTAGTTCTCTCTCCTTTCTTTTTCTTAGGGGTAGATTGTAGTCTAGGCTGGCCTCAAACTCACTCTATAGCAAGGATGACCTTGGCTTTCTTATCCTCATGCCTCCACTTCACCCCACCCCAAGTGCTGTGATGATAGGCATGAGTCATCATGCCTGGTTTGTGTGTTGCTGGGGGACCAAACTCAGGGCCTCATGCAAGCTAGGCAAGCACGCTCCCAATTGAGCTACAACACTTCCCAGGCTCTGTGTTCTTGATATTACATCCTATTAGCACCCTCCCAACCACTATGACTAATTTCCAAATCTCTATAGTTGGGTATGATGGTGTATACCTATGGATCCAATTAGTTGAGAGGATCAGCAAGAGATTTCTTGAGCCCAGGAATTAGAGGCAAGCTCAGACAACACAGTGAGACTTTATTTCAGAAAGTAAACAGTCTCTAGAATCATGAACCACTACTCTAAACAGTAAAATTGTATCTATCTTACAAATTTATCAAATTTAGATATTATCTATGAATGCTTATCATGAAAAAATGAACATTTAAATGTCTTTATGCACTCCCATTTTTATTAAGTTACATCTCTATGTTTAATTTATTCACCTATGAAACCAATTAGGCTAATTCAGTCTTTCTGTTATCTTTTCTCTAACTTCTATTAGACACTTGTTGAAGAATCTTATATCAGTATGTCTTGTTTTTTGTGTGTGTACACAGAATATGTGTGTGTATACAAGTACATGTGCACACATGTGGAGGCCAGAGCAGGACATTGGTGCCTTCTTTTGCTCCCCACCTTATTACCTTGAGCAGAGGCTCTCACTGAACACAAGCTCTCCTCCATTTTCCCTGGGCTGGCTGACCTGTCTCTGACCCCTAATGCTGGGGCTGCAGGAGTACCCAGCTTTTTGATGTGGGTGCTGGGGATTCAAACTCAGGTCTCCATGCTTGCAAAGTCAATGTTCTTTCCCAGTGAGCCCCAGCCCTTCACTGTGTCTTTGTACCTTTCACATTTCCAGCTTTTTATGTTGTTGAGTTAATTCTAGTTAGTTTTCTCAGATTCAGCTTCTGTTTCACTAATATATCTTTGGCTATAATATGTTATTTAGATAGTTACATTAATTAAAACAATTCTGGGCCACCAAGATGGCTTAGTAGATAAAGGTGTTTGCCTGCATAGCCTGAGTTTGATCCTAGAACTCACAGCAGAAGGAAAGAACTGATTTCACAAAGTTGTCTTCTGATCTCCACGTGTTGTGGCATGCATGCTCCTAGCACCCCACAATACTAACACAGTTTAAATATTTTAAATTAAATCTCTATATGGTCATTATTATACCTTTTTGAAACAGGCTTATTTAATTATCATAGCATACAATTTCCTTCCTTGCTATTTTATTTTATTGTTTTAAGACAAGGTCTCTCTATATAGCTCTGGTTGTCCTAGAACCCGTTATATAGACCAAGCTGGTCTTGAACTTAACAAAGATCCTCTAACCTCTGCCTCCCAGTGCTGGGATTAAAGGTACCACCACCACACCTGGCCTTCTCTTGCTTTTTTATTCATTCAATATTTTTTTAACACACTTATCATCTTGTTCTTGAATTTCAATTTTTTTTTTTATTTTTTTGAGAAAAAGTTTCTGTAGCCTAGGCTGGCCTTGAACTCACTGAGGAGGACCTGAAACTTATGATCTTCTTGCCTCTACCTTCCAAGTGCTGGGAATACAGGTATATACCACTATACCAGTTTTACGTCATGCTGGTATCAAACCCAGGATTTCACACGTCTTAGGTTAGTACTACACCAAAAGAGCTATATCCCAGCCTTTTGTATTGTTATGTATCTCAGGCTGGCCTTGAACTCTTAGTCTTCCTCCCTTAGTCTCCTAAGGGATGGAATTAAAGCCATTTACTACTATGCCCAGCCTTCCTAATGTTAACTTTTCTGCCATTGGTGGCTATGTCAGAAGAGCACCAGGTGGCAATTGATTTCTAGAGACAGGCCCACCAGAATGGGCACTTATGGGTGAATCTCAGACAGGCAGGACAAGGGCTTCAGCTCCAGAGTACCTCTTGCTACTGCTGTGTCTTTACATGTTTACTGCTGCCATCTTTCTCTGGTATCTGGCATGGTGTGAATAGGTGTAGGGGAGATCTCCACTGCCTTAAATGTAGTGTGATTATCTCATGGAAATATCCCATTCTACAAAGAACCCAAACACCCCCATTTCAAGCAAGTTCCTCACCCCAGCTTGAAATAGGCCTGAGTTTTGAAATTCTCAGAACTGCTGACATTGGTCCCAGGAACTCAAAAGTACAAAGTCAGGATGTTTGAAGGACTATCTGGTAGCAACTGATTAACCACAGAATGCCCCAATGCTGGAGATAGTCTATAAAGTTTTTGACAAACAACTGGTCAAACTGCAAAACAAGATAAAACAGAAATTTTGGAAAGCCCCTAAAACTTTAGCCAATCAGAATTGTACCCATACTAGCACCCCTAACCGATGTAACCTTGTGATTTTTGCCTTTAAAAACTGAGCTTGCAGAGGGGCGGGTACCTCCTCCAGCCTCTGCTGCATCAGGGTCCCTGGTGCATGGCTTGAACTGCTCCAATAAACTTTGCTTTTGCATTTCAGTGAGTTCATGTCTCTGGTGGTCTCTTTGTGGGTCTTGAGCCAGGGCACAACATTCTACTGGGCATTTTTACCTGCAGATTATTATGAAGATGATTTCCTCTTAAGCAGTACTGTTTAACTAAAGCAATGATTTTATACAATAATAGTATTAACTTAAATAGAATTTTGATGATTGGGGGTTTTTAATACATAGAGTAAGGGATTGAGATAGAGGTTAGCTTAGTGGGAAAATTAATATAGGGAAAGGCAGGATATAGTGTTGCCCCCACCCCTGATGAAGCAGGGGCTGCAGAGGGTAGAAAATAGGACCAAGGAAGTGTCATCAGCTGGGACTTACGAGTTTCTCTTGAGGAGCCTATAGACTGCGATTTAGGAAAACAATTGTGTCCCAGAAGCTAGACTAGCTTAAGTTCTAATCTTTTTTTTTTTTGTTTTTTGTTTTTTGTTTTTCGAGACAGGGTTTCTCTGTGTAGCTTTGCGCCTTTGCTGGAGCTCACTTGGTAGCCCAGGCTGGCCTCGAACTCACAGAGATCCGCCTGGCTCTGCCTCCCGAGTGCTGGGAATAAAGGCGTGCGCCACCAACGCCCGGCTTAAGTTCTAATCTTAATGTTAAGAGATGTATTCACAGGTTTTGGTGTGAATCATAGCTAAACAAAGCTTTAAGTAATGACAAGGTTAGGTTAAGATGTTTTCGTTAATGGCTTTGAGGTAGAAAATCTTGGGGAACAATTTAAAGTTTAGGAAAGGCACGTAGTGAGGGACTTGTTGAGGTCAGGGAACAAGAACAAAGACAGCTTGGTCATTATTATCCGACTTGCTTTTCTTGCTAGGATGGGTTGGTGATCAAAGATGATGATTAATTCCTTGTATCCATTTCTGCTCTTAACTTCCTAATATATAAAAAACTGTTGATGAGTGGGTGTGCATCCTGAGGATTTAAAATAGAGCTGACTGATTGTTTTTAATTTATGAAAGTTTAGATTTATGATTCTTTTAAATTTTTTTGTAAGGTTACTTTTTGAGATAAATAATAAAGTGATTGATCCTTTCTCTGTAACTGCAAAATGCAGTCTGCCACTGAAAGAACTGGTTGAGAAAAATACCTTGTTTCTTACATACACTCTGTTAATCTATAAGAAGTTGCTTGGACATGAATATATGTGAGTTCTTGGAGACAATTTGTTTTTCACTTTTAATACGTAAAATGTTTAATCGTGTAAAGGATATGGAAAACATGTTATTTTTCACCTGTATTCATTGTAATCATTCACTTGAAAAACAGAATGTAACCACATTGTAATTTTTTATATTGTTTGAAAGATTTTGCTGGGGTATATAAGCTGTAAGGGAAAAAATAAAGTTAGCTAGAAGGAAGACATCAAGAGAGGTACAGAAGGTATACACCTGGATAGAGGTTAAAAAAAGAAATAAAGAAGAGAGAAGATGATAGAGACCCGAAAGGGGTGTGTGTGTGTGTGTGTGTGTGTGTGTGTGTGTGTGTGTGTGTGTGTGTTTTCCCTTTTTTGCTGGTTCCAGAGAATTAAGTTTTACTCCCTTAGATAGAAAGTCAAGTTGAGTGATTATTAGTTCGTCGACCCTGTGGATTCCTCCCAATCCCTGAGCTGCTGAAGGCTAGTCCTCACTGCAACAATTCTTTTTTTCTTTTCTTTTCCTTTCCTTCTCTCCTCTTTCTTTCTTACTTGCTTTCTTTTTGAGGCAGGGCCTCTTTACATAGCCCTGGCTGTCCTGGAACTCACTCTGTAGACCAGGCTGGCCTCAAATTTACAGAGGTCCACCTGCCTCTGCCTCCGAGTGTTGGGATTAAAGGCGTGCGCCACCACACTTTAACTTTTCTTATGAATGCTTTGTTAGCTGACATTCCCTTATGGGAGTTGATTGGTTTTTCAAATTGTGAACACATATGAAATAAGAAAAGGAGTGTGTTTCTGTGTGCTTACAGTTTGAAAGCATCCCTGGACTTTATGTCTACCCTGCCAGGGCTCTGGAGGCTTCATTGGCTGCTATGGTTTGGATATCAAGCATTTCCTCTAGCAAAGGCTCATGCGTTGAGGGGTTTGGTCCTCAGATGGTGGATCCAAACATCAGGATTTGTGGGTATAATATAATCAGTTGAGTAATATGCTGCTAGATTAATAACTTCACTGTATTAGTGGAGGTGCTGGAAACTTTCAGGGGTGATAGAAGGAAGTAAGTTACTGAGGGCGTGTCTTTGGGGGGCTATGTCTTATCTTGGAACTCTGCTGCTCTCCCTCAGCTTTCTGTCCACCAAGGGGTGAGCCACATTACTTTGCATATGTTCCTGCCGTGATGTTCTGCCTCACCATGCACATGTCTAGGAGCAACAGAACCAAGTGACGATGAATCAAAGCCTCAGAAACAGCAAGCTGACATAAATCCATCCTCCTTTAGATGGTTTCTCTTAACTATTAATCATAATGGTTCTAAACTAAGGCAGTTTGTATTGAACCTCTATGCTACATTATGACTTGAGGTTTCTGAACTATAGTAAGAGTGCCATTTTGAAGTCAACTTTATGTGTAGCACAGTCCTAGTTTGCTTGTTCAAGAGTGACTTTGTTTTTTAAGTGTCACTTACGACCTGGAAGATGTGCTTCCTTGTGTAGCCGCTCAGTTTCCTAGTTCTCTGGTAATGGACTAGGTAGGTCACTGGGCTGCAGGCAGACTCCCTGTCTCCTGTTTGTGCGTTCACCTTACAACACCCTGTATCCCAGAGAGACCCCTCTCTGTGGTGCTGAGTACCGGTTTGCACTTACTGTTCTTTTCATACAGTTTTCTGCATTCTTCTAGCATTATTCCAAGATTACTTAAATACTTTGCTATATGTCATCACTTTCTTGTGTCTGTATGGGATGGGGAACTAAAGGAGTCAGCTGGACCTGATGCTCCTAGCACTTCCATTACTATGACTGTGATGACTGTCCATTACTAGTTCTATCTATTTAATGTGATATACATAATTCCCAGTCATTCATCTTGCAGGCTTATAGCCTATCTGCCATAATTTTTCTAAGTTGGGTATTTATTATTTTGGTTTTGAGGCAGGATCTGGCTATTCTGCCTTAGCTGGACTTGAATTGAATTCTCTTGTTCTAGCCTTTTGAGTAGCTGGGATTCCTGGTGTACACCACAGTGTCCAACACCTGAACCTGGGAACCAATGTCAGCATAGAATATACTTTCATTATATTTTGGGGTTAGTTCCACCATTTTTTTTTTTTATAAATTTCTTTTTTTTAAAAGGTTTATTTATTTATTATGTATACAGTGTTCTGCCTGCATGTGTCCCTGCAGGTCAGAAGAGGGCACCAGATCTCATTACAAGTGGTTGTGAGCCACCATGTGGTTGCTGGGAATTGAACTCAGGACCTCTGGAAGAGCAGTCGGTGCTCTTAACCACTGAGCCATCTCTCCAGCCCTAGTTCCACCATTTTTAATCCCATATCTTCCTCCTTGCTTTCACCCTCATTTTGCTGGAGCCCATGTTCAGGCGACTGTTTCAGGAAGTGCTGCCAGAAGTGGGCAAACTGTGCCTCTGAACGTCTGAAAATGTTTCCATTTCATCTCATCATACATATACATGATGATTTTACTGGCAATAGATTTCTATGTATGAAATCATGGCCCCCAACTGAAAGAATTACTCCCATAGTATCTAATCCATTCCTGAGAAGCTTTCTGCCAATCTTCAGTACATAAGTTTGACTTCCTCTTCTGAAGGCTCCCAGAGTCTGTGCCTTTGACTTTGAAACTTTTATCTCTGGATGTTTATTCTTTTGATAGACTCCTGTTTACATTAAAATTCTAAATTAAAATATAGTTACATCCCTTCCCCTTCCATTTTCTTCCTCTATCCCCTTGTATGTTCCCCATTCCCTCTGAAATTGATGGCCTCTTTTCTGTCTGTCTATCTATCTATCTATCCATCCATCCATCTATCTATCTATCTCTTTCTCTATCATCTGTCTGTCTACACACACACACACACACACACACACACACACACACACACACACACACCCTGCTGAGTCCATTTTACTATAGGATTTTTTCTATAATTCCTTAGTCAACTTCTTCCTCTTTATTTCTTCTCTCCTAAAGTTCTAGTAGATTGACTGAACTGTTTTCATTTAGCTTTATTCTTAGGCCTCTTGGAGATTTAGATTTTTATTTGGCTGGAGAGATGGTGCAGATGTAAAGGTACTTGCTGATAAGCTCAAGGACCAGGGTTTGATTCCTTGAACCCACATGGTAAAAAGAGGGAATCAGCCCCTGCAGATTGATTCAGTCAGTCCTCTACAGGTATCACGGCACACATGTATGTGCACACACATATACATACAAAATAAATAGCAATGAATGATTTAAAAACTTTACTTTTTAACCTAAGAAATATCCATTATTACTACAATGAGATGGGTCTTGCTATGTTGAGTAAGGGTAATAAAATGCTATTTTTATCAATATGTATAAATTTCTTGTAATGCTTTGTTTATTTTTAGTTTATCCTTACTAGTATTCTGTGTTGTTGTTTTTCATTTTTCTAACGGTACCCGGATTTTTAAAACTAGTTTTCTTCCCCTTGAATTGTCTCCCCGCTG
This sequence comes from Peromyscus leucopus, assembly GCF_004664715.2. Lineage (NCBI taxonomy): Eukaryota > Metazoa > Chordata > Mammalia > Rodentia > Cricetidae > Peromyscus > Peromyscus leucopus. Next base: position 38,905,431 of record NC_051065.1, read on the forward strand.
GCAATGGCACTGTTTGCTTTGTTGTGTCTTTCCATGCTTTATTGTACACAGGCTCTTCTTGGCTCTATATCTTCTTTACAAGTTAAGTCCTTCATAAGCTTTTTTGCCTAATTTGTGCTGCCTTCCTCTACTGTCTTGTTTATACATATTCTACAAGTAGGTTTTCCACCTCCTAAAAAGTGGAGAAGTCTTTGTGCACCAGAGTGCACCTTGTGGGTAGATTCCTTCACTTTGGGGTAAGGAGTGTGAGCCAGCCTCCAGGACAGGGCTCACTCTCTTCTTGAATGTTAGAGAAATGAGGTACAGTTGACTCTTTGTATCTGGGAGTTCTATGCTCAACAGATTCAACCAACCACAGATAGAACATATGTGGATGACAACTATGTCCACCCTGCATAGGATTTTTTTCTTATCATTTTCTCCAACTTTCTAAACAACATTGGCATTCATTATATTATGTATTATAAATAATTTATAGATGAATACTCAAGGTACACTGGAGGATTGTGCAGATTATATACAAATACTATACTATCTTGCATAAGTAGCTTGGGTGTCTGTGGATTTTGGTAACTAAGGAGGGCACTAGATTGAATCTCCATAAATGCTGAGGGCTGACTGTACCCTGCTGTGCCCACACCCACATGAGAAACTGTAGTTCACTACAGCTGATCCATACACACTTTAATACATCCCTTTGCTTCCAGACACTCCAACTCATGCATGTTTTCCATCTCGATGGGTCCATGCTCACATTTTCACTGTGTGTTTTCCTTGAGAATCACTGGCTTCTTTGTGGTTGTTCTTACATTAATTCTTTTTAAAAATATCTTTAGTCTGGGGCTGGAGAAGATGGCTCAGCATTTAAGAGCACTGACTGCTCTTGCAGAAGACCTGGATTTGATTCCCAGCACCCACATTGGCTCACATTACTCCACTTCCAGGAGATCTAAGACTCTCCACAGGCACTGTATGCACACACAGTGCATAGACATACATGAAGTCAAAACACCCATACACATAAAATAATAGATCTTTAAAAAAACTTTAGTGTTTGAGATTTTCATATATGCATACAATATATTTTGCAGACTTCCCTAGAAGTCCCGACCCTCCTTCTAACTTTGTATGCTTTTACCCTGTGTGATCTATCTATCTATCTATCTATCTATCTATCTATCTATCTATCACCTATCTTAAAATTCACCGTGTCCAATTTATGCTGATTATACACGTTATGAGGGAGACCACTTACTGGACCATACTTGACCCTCCAGAGGCCATACCTTTAAAGAAAAATACTTCTCCCTTTAGCTAGGGGTAGGATTTTATGACCTCTTTCTCCACTCCTGATGGAATGCTGACTGGCTTGATCATGTGCAGCCAAGCACAGCTACTGTGAGATCATGAGTGGATTGGTTCAGTCATGTCCAGAGGACACTGTTCTACCCTAGTCCTCCCAACCTACAATGCTAATTCTTGGTTCTGTTTTATTACTAACTTACTGCCAGACACTTGCCATGTAATTCTCTTCAAAGATTTCCCTCCATACATAATTTTATAGCCATTGAAATGGAGTTCTGGGAGAAAGAAAAACAAATACCTGTGCTTACTCTATGAACTTTGATTTATTACTGTCTATTTTACAATTATCATCACTTATTAATACCAATTAACAATTAATTAATTAATCATTTATTAATATAAATCATTATTATCATAAAATATATACACATACATACAGGGAAGGTTGGAAAATATTTCCATAAAATGGCAAAGGAGGGCCATGCTTTTATTTATTTTATTGTATTTGTGCATCTTCTAGCTTTTTCATAGTAGACACTATTGTTTAGTTAATGACAGGTATGACATGTGAGGGCAGGTACAGCAAGTGCTCTCTGTTTTCCTTCTAGGGAAGTCTGCATGTACAGGATCTTTGGGCACCTGACATCCAATGCAGGAGTTAAATACAGATTCTGCTGAGGACACCAAGACTTCATGATATGACAAATTGACAGTGGGGCTCAGGTAAGCTGCTTGACTGAGTCATTGCAGCTTAGAGTTTCCTTATTCTTTCTAGAGGACTTTCACAAAGGAAAGGCGGGAAACAAGAATTGGTGAGGAAGTGAAGACTAGGGAAATCGTGTATAATGTTAGTGTGAAAGTCAATTAGGACATTATAGTGGTCCCTCCAAAAACTATAATTAGAACTACCATATGCTCTAGCAGTTGTCTTACACAATTACCCAAAGAAACTTGGATCATGTCATTGTAGTACTAACAGCCAAGAAATGGAAACAACTGGATGTCCATTAAGAAATGAATGGACAAAGAAAATATGGTATGTATACACAATGGAATATTACTATTCAAAAAGAAAGAAATATTGTCATTAATGACAATGTGGATTACTCTGGAGGACATTAAGCTAGATAAAATGTTCCAGCACAGAAAGGCAAATGCAGCATGATTTTGGTTATATGTGGACTGTAAAAATGCTCAACTCAGGACAGTTATCCGAGGCAGTGGGGAGGGGTGGAGGAGGGGACGGTGAACGGTTGATCACAGGGCAGATTTCACTCAAAACCAGGATGCACTCACTGTACAGCAGGATGACTACTGCCAACAACCATACCTCTGCGTTTCAAAACGAGCAAATATAAAATCGTGCCAATGATAGGCAAGACAACAACTGCTAGCTTGATACAGTCATTCACAATGTAGACACATATCAAAACATCATAGTGACTATAATTTGATTTGTCAACTAAAATCTTAATTTGAAAATTGAAACATTCTTTATGTTGAGGCTCAACTTTTATTTAGTGAACTATATAGGGTGACATCAACGTGGTTTATCATATATTATATAAATCAAAACTTGCTTTCTAGAAATTTCCCTGTCACATCAGGAACCATAGTTCTGATTTCTATCCTTCTAGAATATTAGTTTTAAGCCCATTCTCAAATATTACAGAATATTCCATTTTTAAAAAGAACTTGAAGCTACATTTTTACAAGAATTTTCTTAATTTTGTTTTCAAAATGAATATCAGTGTTTAAAAGTGAATCAGTACACAGACCCAACAAAACACAAAGGCTCATCTTAGCCCAGTAGAAGCATAACCACTTTTTGTTTAATCTACAGTATAAATTACTAATAAGTTTTGTTCAAATTTATTAAGATTACTCTTATGACTATCAGTTCTGTTTGTCTGACAGTTTTTATTCTTCACAAGTTAGCGTATTTCCTGAACTATGAGGGGCCAGACTAGATTTGCCGGTACAGATCTATAATCCTAGCACTTGGAGAGCTGAAGCTGAAGGACCCAGAGTTTGAGGCCAACCTGGGTGACTTAGCGAGCCTGGATAGTTTAGTGAGACCCTGTCAAAAAACCAAGCCAAATTAACGAAATAAAACTGGAAGAGCCCTCTTATTTCCGGGGCAGCCAGGAAGAGAGATTGAAGCCTATAATGCAGTCAGCCTTAGGGAGACAGGGACCAAACAGGAAGAGAAAAGAGCCTCACCTGGGGTGTCAGATGGAGGAACATGAGGATGCTGTGACTTAGACTTAACTACAGGAACTGCCATTTTCATTCCACCTTAAAGAACCCCCACAGAAATGGGCAGGGCAGGCATTCTGTGCTCCTCACACCTTCTCAAACTCTTGTCTACTATGGGGGGTTTTGTTGTTGTTTTTCCTCAGATCACCTTATTTGAGAAGCTGTACAGCTCCCCTACAGTTTTCTCTCCAGCTATTTCCCCTCTGTAGTGCTTATTGCCATCTATCCTATGTTATACTTCCTTTTCTTTTTTATCTTCTTCCTTCATGAAAATATAGCTACATGAGGATGAGTGTATAGTAGGCATTCATTAGAAGTCTGTTGGACAACTAAGTGAATTTATGAGGAAGAAATAAAAACCACTGCTACTTTTGGAGATTGACATTAAAAGACATGAAGGGAGTTGGAAGCAGGGGCTGGAGGAGGAAAGGGAAGGGGCAAGCGATGTAATCACAGTTTAATTCAATATATTTATACATAAATGTTCAACTAGGTGTGGTGATATTGTGTTCCCCAAAATATTGTGCACCCTAATAAACTTATCTGGGGTCAGAGGACAGAATAGCCACTAAATAGTCATAGAGGCCAGAAAATGGTGGCACACAGCTTTAATCCTATCACTTGGGAGGCAGAGATCCATCTAGATCTCTGCGAGTTTAAAGCCACACTGGAAACAGCCAGGCATGGTGACTCACACCTTTAATCCCAGGAAGTGAGCCTTTAATCCCAGGAAGTGATGGCAGAAAGCAGAATGGTATATAAGACGTGAGAACCAGGAACTGGGGCTGGTTAAGCTTTTAGGCTTTTGAGCAGCACAGTTCAGCTGAGATTCATTCTGGATGAGGACTCAGAAGCTTCCAGTCTGAGGAAACAGGATCAGCTGAGGAATTGGCAAGGTGAGGTGACTGTGGCTTGTTCTACTTCTCTGATCTTCCAGCATTTCACCCCAATACCTGGCTTTAGGTTTGTTTTTATTAATAAGACCTGTTAAGATTTATGCTACTACTAGGGACTAGTTGAGAAATTCCATCATTTCAAATTGTTTCACAGCATTTTATTATTTTGAATAAAAAATTAAAAAGTAAAGATTACCTTATGAGCCAAGACAACCAAATTGTTCATACAATGTTAGACACATTAAATGTATGAGAGGACAAATGCTTGTATATAACCATATGAATATGCTTTTGAGTTTAATAATTATAACGTTTCCATTAAAGTTATGGTGACAAATCCATCTTTTTCTAGTGCCTTTGTTCTTATCTTGATTCACTGTAAGCAGTTTGTAAAGAATCAATTATGAAATAGTAAAACAGCCTATTCCCCATACTATGACATCTTATGATTAGAAATAATGAATCCAATCCTGGGCTTGTCTTTTATGGTGGCTGGAGGGGTTGGGAGGGACGGTCCTGTAGGCCTTAGGATTCTGGTATCAGTTAAGGAACTTGAGTGCAAATAAAATTCCCACTCCAGGAAAAAGAATCCTCTAATCCAAGACATTCTCAAGAATTAAATAAGACCCTGGGATTGGCCATCTGGGTCAGATCAGGCATGCCAGTTTACCCATGGAGCTCCACTCCCACACTGTGCATGGAAGCCCATAGGGAACCCAAGAATCATGAGTCCTAAGCTCACCTGTACCCACACAGGCGGGACAGGCAGCACAGAGCAAACCAAAGCGGGTGGGGTGGGGGAGTTAAACGCAGTTCCTTGCCACACGCCTGCCTCTTACCTGGGTGCTCTTTCCTCCTGGAAAACCTGAAAGTCTTTTCTTTTGTATTCTACGTAACTTAGGATATAAAGAAAGGAGTAAGGAGAACAAAGAGTAGAATAAATGATAACGGATCACATTTTAATTAGTATCTCCAAATCAAAGAATAACTTTTCAAGTGAGAAAATTACAGGAATTACAATGTAATGGCAGGAAGATCAAGTCCCAACAAGAAACCGAGGTAAGCAATGTGTTCTTGTTTCCCTCTCCTGGTCTGGTAATCCAATAGTCTTTGGCTACTTGAGAAAGGTGTGAGGATCACTTTTTATCTCAACTTGGCCACAGAAACTCACATTTCACTACAATCGAGGTGATTATCTTTATTCCTTCTGACACCTTACTTCCCCACCCCACCATCGCAGATCACGTCTAGGCAATTTCAAGAGGCTATTAAACACTGGCATGGATACCCAGAGAAGAGATGTTATCATCCCTGGGGGCCTTTCAGAACAGCTGATCAACTCAGATAGGCAGCGTTTCACCCATCAAGAGAGATGGGGAGCTGAGAACTCAGCAAAGCATTGTGGGAGTAGAGAGGGAGAAGGCCTAGCCCTGTGCCTTGATACAGCGAAGCCCGGCTTGGACCACGAGTCTGAAATGCATGTGTACGCATGGTGAGCACTTGGTGGGTGCTGTGCTGGTGCAGGCTGTGTATGATGGGGATTTTGAGGCTTGCTTCTGTAAATAGGGACAGGGCCTTAGGTCAGTTTTTGGTGATCTTCTGTCTTGACTGGACATTAGTATTTCTTAAAAAACAAACAAACAAACAAACAAACAAAACAAAAAACCTAGAGATACCTGGGGTACCAGGCCAATAAAATGAGAATATTTGCTTCAAAAATAATATTTTAAAGTAAACTCCTAGGCAATCCAAACGCAATGGAATTCTACACAGTGTTTGAGAGCCACTGGTCTTTACACTATCCTACTGTTCCATCCAGCATGACAATTTACCCAAATGAATGTGCCTAGTTAGATTAAAGCCATGACCTCCATGGGTTTACTCATCCAGTGACTTCTACATGTTAGAGTTGACCATTAGTTGTTTACCTGCCATTAAGGACAGTGTGAGATCAAAGCCGATGGATCTCTAAAAATAGTTAGTCTGAGCCTGATCTAAGTTAAAAGGTGAGAGTAAGCTCTGGTATGCTCTCACGCTTCTCTTCCAAGGTGGTGTGCGGTCCTGGCCTACAGGAAATGCAAGGATTCCTTTGGTTCAGGCACAATCTGTTGCTACCTAAGACCTGCTTGTAAGTATTTCCAGGAGGTCTTTACTCACCCAGATCCAATGTATAGCACAAGGGGCAGGGGATGACAATCCAGCTGGGAACTCCAGGCACAGGACAGTAGACTGTGGTCCGGGCTGAGGGCTGGAAAAGGGACAGTACACCGTCCCCTGCGCAAAGAAGAAAGGAAAATTAAGCTAGAATTCTCCAGTTTGTTCTATGAAGGGAACTATGCACAGGATATTTTGTACTCTTTTTATCTATGATTTCTTCTTAAACTTTATTTATTTGTTTTAAAATGTATTTATTTTGTGTGTATGTGGGGGTGGGGCATGCCATGGTATACACCTAGAAGTGAGAGGGCAACCTGAGGGAGTTGGTTCTCTCTCTCTACCACACAAACTCCAGGGATCAAATTTGGCTAGCAGGCTTTGGTGGCAATTATCTTTACCTGCTGCACCATCTCTTCAGCCTTATTCATTCACAATTAACCCATTCCCTTCTAAGACAGACAGTACAGTGGTTTATGTGGCACATAATACTTAAAGAGATAAGAAACCAGAATGAATCTTTCTTTTTTCTTTTCTTTTTGGTTTTTCGAGACAGGATTTCTCCATGTAGTTTTGGTGCCTGTCCTGGATCTTGCTCTGTAGACCAGGCTGGCCTTGAACTCACAGAGATCCACCTGGCTCTGCCTCCTAAGTGCTGGGATTAAAGGCGTGTGCCACCACTGCCCAGCATGAATATTTTTCTTAAAGAGAAACTGTGAGGGTGTGTGAGACAAAGTTCGGTGAGTGTGTGTGTGTGTGTGTGTGTGTATTATTGTGTATCAAATGTAGAGCTTTACACTGTTTAGAGAAGTACTCTATCACACACTTACATCCCTAAGTTCCCTTTCTTTAGTTCTCCTAAATTATCCAGGGTAGCCTCAAACTTGTGATACTTTTGCCTCAGCTTCCAGAGTATCTGGGCTTACAGGCTTGAGCTACCAGGCTGAAATTCAGTTTTTCAACTCGATCATTCTTACATTCATAAGGACAGAGCTGTGTGAGAGAAACTGTTCTCAATTGGGGCATCAGTACCAGGAACAAATCTTCTAGGAAGCATTTTTTTTTTTTCTTGAGGAGAGCAATAGAAATAGAAGAATGAGAGAGTTGGTTGTGGTGGCCCACACTTGTAATACCAGCACTTGGGAGCTGGAGCGAGGATAATAATTTCCAGATCTGTCTCAGTTACATAGTGAATTCAAGGCTAGCCTAGGATACATGAGATCTGGTGGTGGGGGGATATTTTTAACATAAAAAGTGATCTTGCTCAATTACCAAATTAGTCATCCTTTTTAGTCTGACAGACCGTATGACTGGTATACCCCATTCATAGAAGACTACTCCAGGGTCAGACTGTTCTGTTTGACAGTGCATTAACTTGTGTCTGTCTATTCAGTTGTGGAGTTTTACTTACATCCTAGCTTCATGTCTATTTTCCTCCACCCATCTGCCCTGTTTGATGTTCCATAATGTGGGCACCAGGAATTTTCTGGAAGGTATGCAATACTTTGAATGAGTGCACAGTTTCCTAGAGATGAAATCCTGAGCATTGCCAGACTTTGAAAAAGGATTGCCACCACTGGTTTTCAAGGGTGACTCTGGTGATTGTTAGTGTCTATATCAAAAGATTTTATGTTAAATAGACTTAAAAGAATCCAGAAGGGGCTGAGGTCATAGCTCAATAGAGTGCTTACTTAACATACAGGAAACTCTGGGTTCAATCCCCAAAGCTACAAAAGCTGGGCATGGTGGTGTACCCCTTTAATCCCAGCATTAGAAAGGTATAAGTGAGTGATTCTTGGCTACATGTTGGAAATCGGTCTTGGCTGCACTAGACTGTGTCTCAAAAAATAAAATAAAGCATCTCATGAGATTGGGACTTACACAAAAGTATAGTGTGGAGACCCTGGAAGAGTAAATGTATCCGTTTTGATTTTGTTTCAAGAGTTCACTAGTTGGAAAGCAAAGAAAAGGCATAATTTCCTCACTTTCCACATGGATTTTAACTGTATTAATGGCAATGCAAACATCAGTGTATATCCTAGAAAACTGTTTTCTTTGGAATCATTGACACATGCAAGGGCAAAAAAAAAAAAAAAAAAAAAATTACAGGATGTCAGGGACAAGGATAGAATCTGTAGTTAGTGGAAAATTACAGACCCCCAATAAGACAGGGAACTAGATCAGCTTACAGTCAGGTTGCCTAGCAACAGGACATTGAGTCAGAGCCCTTGACCCTCTCACCCTGTAAACATCCTATACAAACATCCTGTTAGCTTGCCCCACCTTATGCAGATGACAGCTTCTTGCTCCCCCCACCCTGTGGAACTATATAAACCTTTCTGAAAGAAAAACAAAGTGGCACCTTGATCAGAATCTAGACTTGGTGTCTTTTCCTTTGTATCTCCTGTCCCTACATTCCCTCCTTAGGGTGGTGGAGAACCCGTTGAAGCCCTGCAGACAGGGCAACAGGATACATTAGAATATCCAGAAGACATTGCAAATGAGCTGGAAACCTATTTGGACTGTCAATCAAATAGACCATGCAAGCTTGCATCAACACCTTCCTACTCAGCCAAGAAGGAAGTTGCCCAGTCTTCACCCCTCAACTCTTAGCAGAGCACCTATATACAGAAGACATTGAAATACTTGGATTGAGTCAATTCTTTGGTATCACTCATAAATTAATGAGACCGTGTAACTCTGTCTAGTTTCAGAGTAGTTAAAGAGAGAACAAGGCCGTGCTGTGCGACAGAATGGGACTCCTGGTGTTACTTAACAACCCAGAAACCTGTCCAGCAGTGCACTTAAGCTATCATCAGTCAGGGCAACCTTACCCAGGAATCCTTTACCTGTAATTCATTTCCTCCACTTGCTAAGGTCTTCTGATGCAAGGCGATTCTCTGCTCCCATAGTTAGAAGTGTGTTTCAGCCGGGGCTGCAGCTCATGTGTGCAGCATGCCCTCAGTTTGGCTTCCCAGCCCCCGCCTCCCCCACAAATTCACATTTTATTTTTTTTAATGACTAGACTTTCTATTGCATGTTTCAGAGTCTCCTCCATTTCTACACCCTGTTAGTACCCTAAACCTGCCAGTGCATTTAACCTACATCCTGCATCCCAGGGAAACAATGAATGAGGCCCAACCCATTTGTAGATGTCAATGTCATAATCATAACATCAAAGTGTTGGACTCTCCTGGTAGAGAATACATTGATATCCAATGCATACAATCCCCAGTTTCCCCATAGGAAACAGCTGAATCTTCCCCCCAAACTGCCCTTTTTGGTTGTTGTTGACTCTCCATTGTTATTACTGTTTACTTCTAGTTCCAGTGGCGCCGAAAGACCCCACTTCATGGCTGACTGGGGACCTGCCGGCAGATCCTGGCAGTCTTCCTATCTTAGCCTGCTAAATTCACCAAGAATGTCCAGCTTGTGTTCTGGACAAAGACTGGCCCATGGGCAAGCTAAAGGAGGCAGAGTTACTACCAGTAACGTTTGTTTTACACTAAGGGCTCCTACCAACTACGAACACAGCCAAGCCACTACCGCAGAGCACCTGCTGTCTGTGATTTGGTGAGCAAGGAGACCAACACCACATTTCAGGGTAGGAAAGCTCATAGCAACCCACTTTGCTAACTGGGAAGTGGAAGGCAGAGGTCCATGCTTTATTTAGTGCCTAGCAGAGGGGCCCACTCCTGGAACCCAGGAACCCAGAATAGGCAGATGCTAGCAGAGTCTACCCGGTTAAACTGGAGGTAGCCGGTCTCCAGAGAGGATACGAGGCTTTGCTTTGTTAAGTTTTATGTGTATACAAACAGGCTAAAGCTAAGAGAGTCCCTGGATGCTGGCCACAGCGAGGCAAGCACAAGACAAAGCCAGCATCAAGGAGGCCTCAAAAGGTCCCTCCTGACAAAGCATCCCGAAGCAGCTGAGAAGGGAAGTGGGCGGTTGTAGATGAAAGCGCTTCTTCATAACCTTACCCTGCAGGGGTTGGGAACATGAGGCACACAGGCAAGTCAGATGAACTGGCCATTAGTGGGAAAAGAGAACAAGAGTCAGGCAGAGGGACAGATCTGTAGGAGTGGCGGTGACAGGCAGAGTCCCGGGTCTGGTGGGTCCGAGGTCCCCTCCGGAGCGCCCGGGACCCTGGTCACCCGCGTACTCACCGGCGCTGCCCGGGGCTGCGCTGGGCGGAGCCGCCAATGCGGTGCACACCACTCTGCTGCCTGGTGCGAGCTCTCGGAGAAGGCGCGGGTGGCCCGCCGTAGTGCAGCGGTAACTCGAGCCCGCCCCGCCTCGGAGCCCAGGATCCGGGCTTCCCTGCTCTCCACAGGCCTCCCCGCAAACACCCAGAACTTTCTAAGATGCTCTGGGAAACTTAGACCTGGGTAAAATTACCCACAGACACACGATTACTGGGCCGACGCTCGCTTTCATGCCACACGGCGAGATTGTCAGTGAAGGTTTTGAATAGGTTTGAGGAGGCTGCAGGGGCATTCGATAGAAAGCGTGGCTTGGTATTGTGTAAGTGAAAAAAAGTATACTCATTTGCTGACTCGGGCATTGGACCATTCTAAATTTTAGGGAATGCTGAATGACAATTGAAGTTGATTTTCTTTAAGCTTTGATGGACACTTGATTTGCAAATAGTGATTCTGGTGTACCGGGGTAGCAGGTGGTTGTTTTGCAGGCACTGGAGTCAAAATTTACAAACCAGCTGTTAGGTTTCAACATGATATTGGTACAAAGAAAGAGGATGAAGGGAAAGGAGGGACGGAAGAGAACGGCGGGAGAAGTAAGCGGTCTGTTTAGTTTACAACAGCTAGGATTTGCGAGCCCAGGCGAATGCCAGTATCCAACACCGGGAGGGGAGGAAGTGATTTCTATATACAGCTCGCTCCGCTTCTGTGGTTTAGCAAAGCTTACGATTGGTTCATCGGGAACACTTTTTTTTTTTTTTTTTTTTTTGACTTGTGCATTTCTGCGGTCGCATGTTGTAGCGGCATGTGATGAGCCAACTGTCTGGCAGCCCTTTTAAAGCTGAAAAGAGCACTCGGAGACATCAGTTGCTGCTCACAAGAAAACCAGCATGCCCAGCCGAGGCCTGGAGTAGCTGAAGGCTGGGATCCTGTATCAGAGGAAGGGCTGCAAATCCCTGTTCCACAGGAGGGCGCTCCACTCAAGCTCACCAGGGCTACGCGCCGCCAGCTAGTGGGTGCTCCTGGAATCTGGGAATGCTGTAAAACAGGGTTTTCCCTCAGGCTTTTGGCCACTTCAGAGCAAATCCATGGGGAAAAGTTTTCCAAAGAGAAATTGGCTGTTGGGACATTCATTCTTGCTGTCAACTGTTTGGAATTCGGCCTTTGTCATTTTGAGTTTGCCTTGTCCCATATATGCCCTGTAACTTAATGCTTCTGAAGCTATCACTGCATACGGAGCACCTATGGCCCTAGTTAATGAAGCTGGGTTGGATTCAGTGGGTCTGTAGGGAAACCTAAGGGGAGCATGTCTACACCCTACCCCACCCCACTTCGATACATCCGGGCTGTTAGCCAAATTTGTGTAGGCACTGTTGTAGATGGATGGGTTAAAAACTGCTTCTGGGGACAGCACCCAGGAACCTAAAATAATCATTAACAATAGTGATACCATTCACCATAATGCAGGTATATATTTGGTTCAGAGATGTTTGTAGTTAGTTTTAGGCACTGCTCTCTCCCATCTTTGAGGGCTTGCTTTTTAAATAAAAGATTTATATTCTATTTTTATTTAAGGGTATGCATGTGTGTCTTGTGTGTGCACATATGCTTACTTGTGAGGGCCAGAAGAGGGCATTGATCTCCTGGAACTGAAATTACAGTCAGTTGGGACCTTCTCTGAGCCCTCTCTCCAGTCACTTATTTTTTATTCTTTGATTGTAGAAGGTTCGTGAAAGCGGCACACAGATTTAGAAGTGCCCCCACTTTCCCTTTCTGCCTGAGTAAACAATCTCAGGACTTTTTGACCTATTCTCCCTGTGTTCCTTTTATTTCTTCTTTTTTTCCTCCAGAGCTGAGGACCGAACCCAGGGCCTTGTGCTTGCTAGGCAAGCGCTCTACCACTGAGCTAAATCCCCAACCCCTTGTGTTCCTTTTTTTGCAAAGTGATAAGACACAGAAAGTGAGATGCTCTCTATGCTCTTACGAGAGTAACATCTTTTACATACCTGAATCTTAGGGAAGTCACTCCATATCACCTCACAGAGATCTTCCTCATTCTCCTTTATAGCTACGTGACTCACTGTGTATACATTCCATAGTGTGTATGTACCACGAGGTATTCAAATAATCATCTATGTTTGGACATTCAAGTAGTTGCCAGCATTTTGCAGTTACAAATGATGCTGTAATCAGTAATCTGCACATATAGAATTTCATGTCTTTGAAGGTGTTTCTATTTCCTGGGTTACCAGATCAAATCCATATGCAGTTTTTAAAAACTACTCCCACACTCCTCTCCTTGTAGATGTGCCCACTGTGGCCTGGCCTGTGGGCAGCATGCTGCTGCAGGTGGCTGAGGACAGCTACGGATTCAGCTCAACACCACATTATAAACTTAACCATTTTGAGGCTTGTTTTGTGTGTGTGTGTGTGTGTGTGTGTGTGTGGTGTGTGTGTGTGTGTGTGTATGGGTGTGTGTGTGTGTATATGGGTGTGTGTGTGTATGGCGGTGTGTGTGTGTGTGTATGGCGGGGTGTGTGTGTGTGTATGTGTGTGGGGGGGGGGGGGGGGGGGGGGGGGTGTGTGTGTGGGTGTATGTATGGGGGTGTGTGTGTGTGTGTGTGTGGATGGATGTGTGTGTGTGTGTATGGGTGTGTGTGTGTATGGGTGTGTGTGTGTGTGTGTGTGTGTGTGTGTGTGTGTGTGTATATGTGTGTATGGGTGTGTGTGTATGGGTGTATGGGTGTGTGTGTGTGTATGGGTGTGTGTGTGTGTGTGTGTGTATGGGTGTGTGTGTCTGTGGTTAGTTCTGTAACTTGGTTGAGCAGTTCTTGGGAGCAGTGACCTTTAGATGGCCTGTGACAATGTCAAAAGGTTGGACACGCCTACAAGTTAGGTCTTCTGTCACTTTGCTTTCTCACCAGCCGGGAATAAAGGGCTCTCTGCATAATAGCCCCTCCAAGTTCAAGTTCGTATTGTTCTGCTTTTGAATTTTGCTGATTCCTTAAAGTTTTTATCCACTTCTTGCTTTCAGTTTTTTGTTTTTATTTTTTAATTTAATACAATATATTTTGATCCTATTCTTTTCCCTTCTCTAACTCTTCCCATATTGCTCCCCCTCAACTTCATGCTGTTTCTCTCTCTCTCTCTCTCTCTCTCTCAGTCAGCTGTCATTAGTTCAAACTTTAAGAGTCTAATAGCAGTTCTTTTATTTTAGTCATATTATGTACAACACAATTTTGGAAAATTTTTTGATAACAATTAAGTCAGTCCCAAGTGTACAACAAATTTCAGACATGTTTACACTGAGATTCTTTACAACATATACTTGGCTTCTTTTATAAAGATGGATACTGTTGACTCAGAGGTAGTGCTCAATATCCAGGGTCTGGGGAGAATGACTGAGGTAAACGTACGCCTGTGGGTGTCAGGATTGGCCTGGCCCTAACATAACACAGATGTCACTTAGGCTGTTGTAAAGCGCAAGTGACATCACTCATAATGATGGGTTTTATGGCCTAGAAGCAATGCTCAGGATTTAGATAGAAAAGGTCTGGGTAAGCAAAACAAATTCTGGGGGATACAGGCAGAGTCAGCATAACCAGGTTATAAACTACATTCTTCCCCAGAATTCTGGGAGATCCTCTTCCTTTGAAGAGATAAGTTACATGTTTAACTTTCCCTGGATTCTCCAGTGTTTTTCTGTGTGCACAAGGGCATTTTGCTCTCTACACAGTACTTCACTGCTTGCACATACCAGACATCCAGCACTGCTTCCATGAAGGTGCATGATATTCACATTTGCTTACTGTGTGTCATGAATTTCATGACTTCTTCCCTGGGCATGTACATGACATCCTATACTTCTTCCTATGAAGGTACCAGTGTCCAGGGATGCTTCCCATACATCTACATGAGACTCAAAATTGCTTCCCATGTGGATGCGTGGTATTTCAGACTTCTTCCTTTAGGGTACATGATATCTTGTACTTCTTCCCATGTGAGTGCTAATATCTAGGGCTGCTTAAAACCAAAACCAAATGTAAAAGAAAACAGAAACAAAAACCAACTATTCCTAAGCACAGGGCCTGCCCTGGAATGTAGTTGATATACCCACTGTCACGTCCTGGAAGAAAACTGATGTTCCCTCTCCCAGCAGCTACCAGTTGCAGACAGCTTCTTGGTAGGGGACAGGGCTTTGTGCCTACTTCCCTTCTCCACACGGGGCTTTGCCTGGCTCAGATCTGTGTAGTTCTCACGCAGTTGTCACAATCTCTGAGTTCACACTTGCATCTGCTCTGCCGTGTTGGGAAAACACTGTTTCCTTGGAGTCAGCTGTGGCCCTTACAAATCTTTCCACCCTCTGCTCCTCACAGATGCCTGAACCTTGAGAAAATGAGTGTGATAAAGACATGTCACTCAGGGCTGAGCACTTCCAAGTCTTACTCTCTGAATGCTGTTCAATTGTAAGTCTCTGTTAATTCCTGCAAGAAGAGGCTTCAATGATGGGCTTGAGTAATGCACTCAGTGATCAGTGCGTAGAGTAATATGTCATTAGGAGTCATGGGTTGCTATGTTTCTTTATTGCTATATTTATTTAGCAGAATAAAAGTAGTTTGTTTCCCCCTAAGGTCCATTCATGACCTACCTATCTGCTCAAGGTTCTTACCTTCATTAACAGTGTCAAGTATGGGTTCTATCTCATGGAGTAGGCCTTAAATCCAAAGTGTTATTCCCCTAACATTCATGCTGATATTTTTGCTTTCAATTGTAAAAGACTTTGACATATTAAGATATTTTCCCAATAATAATTTGTGCTTTAAATTTAGAGAATTTTGTTTTGTTTTTTAAATAGGAACCACAAGTATTTAAAAGTATATTTATTTTGGAGCTGGAGAGGTGGCTCAGTGAGAGGGAGACCAAGTTCAGATTCCCAGTACCCACGTAGAAGCTAGGCAAGGCCCTGTGGTACCTGTGACCTAGAAGTGGGGAATCTGATCCTTACAATCTCTTTTATGAGCACATGCTATTTCTCCTAAATTACAAACAGACTATTATTGAATGATTTGTCCAAGGATATAAGGCTTATGAATAGTTTAATTTTTTTGGAAGAACTTATACATTCATTTGTTGTTCTAACAACTGTCAATGTTTCAAACATTGTATGGAGGTCATGGAGGCTATACTGGTGAATTGTTCTCATTGCCTTTGCAGCCCAACCAAGGAGAGGACCCAGTTTGGTTAGGCAATCCCATTTGTGAAAGTGCTATGGTAAACTTGGGTAAGTGCTCTAAAAGAAAGTAATATATATATGAACATTTGCAAATCTCTCCCAGACCAGGAAGGGGTGTGGAGCATCAGGCAAGCAGTGTGGCTGGAAGCCAGGCTCACACATATGCTACAAGAAAAATTAGCATAAGCATGCATGGTGGAGGGAAAAGGGAGGAGGAAGGTGTTAGTTAATTGGCTGCGGCTGTGTTGTGCTCTTACCCTGCTAATACAGTATGTAGATGATATTTTACTCTGTAGCCCATCTTTACAGGTTAGCCAGACTAACACTTCTGCTCTCCTAAATTTCTTATGCAGCTGGGGTTACAGGGTATCTCCTTCTAAAGTTCAGCTGTCAGCTCCCCAGGTCACCTATCTAGGTCTATCCATTACTCCAACTCACAAGGCTATTACTGTAGACAGGAAACGTCTAATCCAGTCCCTTACAGTCCCTTCCACTAAACAGGAAATCCTGTCTTTCCTAGGAATAGCGGGCTTTCTACGGTCCTGGGTTCCGTCTTTCTCTCTCCTTGCCCGCCCCTTATATGAGGCAGCTCAGGGCTCACCACACGAGCCCCTTCTTCATCCTGTTACTAGACCTTTCCAAAGGCTTCAGCAGGCTCTTCTTCAGGCTCCAGCGCTCCATCTCCCAGACTTAACTCGTCCGTTCTCCCTTTATGTAGCAGAAAAAGGAGGATTCGCCCTGGGAGTTCTAGGGCATCAGCTGGGACCCTCCTTTGCACCTGTAGCTTATCTGTCAAAGAAGCTAGACCTTACCAGTCAGGGCTGGGCACCTTGTATCCGTGCCTTAGCAGCTGCAGAGCTCCTTATTCGGGAATCAAAGAAGCTAAGTTTTGGGTCATCCATTACTGTTTTCTCTCACCATAACCTGTCCCATCTTTTAACTTATAAAGGCTTACAAACTTTACCTCCTTCCCGAGTTCTTTCTCTCCAGGTGGCATTACTAGAGGATGCCACACTTACTTTCCGGACTTGTCCACCTCTTAACATTTCAAGCCTCCTTCCTCAACCTAACGCTGACTATTCTCCTTCTCATTCCTGCACTGAAACCTTAGAAGAGCTGTTACCTCACCCTTCACACATACAGGAGGGCACATTGCCTCAGGCTACTTATACCTGGTACACAGATGGCAGCTCCTTCCTATATGAAGAGACCCGTAAGGCGGGCTATGCCATAGTGTCAGACACTCAGGTGGTAGAAGCACAGGCATTGCCCACACACACCACTAACCAACAGGCTGAGCTGATAGCTCTCACCTGTGCCTTCCAATTGGCAAAGGGACAATCTCTAAACGTTTATACCAATTCAAAATATGCTTTTCATATCCTCCTGTCCCATGCTGCTATTTGGAGGGAGTGCAGACTTCTTACAGCAAAAGGAGGATCCATATCTAACTCAGGTCAAATTATGGCCATGTTGGAGGCTTCCCACCTCCCCGGGGCTATAGGAATTGTCCACTGCCGGTCTCATCAGACTGACAGCTCCATCATCTCTAGGGGAAACAACCGGGTTGACCAGGCAGCCAGAACAGCGGCCCTCCAGGGCCAAGTCTCACCTCACCCACCACAGGGAATCCATACAGTACAGCCTACACCCTCACAGGAAACTCCGGACACCAGACAAATTCTTTCCTATCTACACCAACTCTTTCATCCTAATAATCTTGCTCTGTCTCAATTCGTAAAAGCTCACCTGCAGCCCACCTCTGAGGACCTACAGTTTTTAAGAACAATTACTGCCTCGTGTGAGATCTGCCAGAAAACAGATCCCAATACCAAGTACAGGAGTCAGCCTTTTCCCACCCACCAGGCTAGAGGTTCCCTTCCAGGGGCTGACTGGCAGCTTGATTTTACCCATATGCCCACTGTCAGGAAAGCTAAATATCTCCTCGTGATGGTGGACTCATTTTCAAACTGGGTGGAGGGATTTCCTGTGTCTAATAAGCGGGCCCAGACAGTTGCAGACCTCCTTCTCCGAGAGATTATTCCTCGGTTTGGAGTCCCTGCTTCTCTCCAGTCTGATAATGGTCCAGAGTTCACTTCCCAGATTTCTCAGACAGTAGCTAAGGCCCTTAATATCTCATGGAATTTCCATATTCCATACCGCCCCCAGTCCTCAGGAAAGGTGGAGCGTACCAACCGGTCTTTAAAAACTATTCTTACCAAGATGTCACAGGAACTTCATCTCGACTGGGTAAGATTATTGCCTCTAGCTCTCCTCAGGCTCAGGGCTCTTCCTAAAAAGCCTCTTTCCATCTCTCTGTTTGAACTAATGTATGGAAGGCCAGTTCTAACACCAGGTCTTTTTTCCAAGCCTCCAGCTGTTCCAGACAGCCTGTTAACCCCTCTTTTATGTCATCTAAGGTATATTCTATGGAGCTATGCGGACTGTTCACTGCCTCAGCCATGTGACAATCCTTGCCCATCTCCAATACACACTGGAGATCAGGTTCTTCTTTCCTCTCTGGGTCAGCGTCTTTCACCCCTTTCCCCTAAGTGGCAGGGACCCTTCAAAGTAATTCTTGTAACCCCTACAGCTGCTAAACTCGAGGGCTTTCCTCGCTGGGTCCACCTGTCTCACCTAAAACCTTTTATCTCACCTCCATCCCAGAAAAATCTCTCTTCATATACAGTGAAACAAACAGGGCCTCTCACTCTCAAGCTCCAGAGGACATCAGGATCCCCTGCTTTGCCGCCAATTCCAGAGGAATAAGGTACCACCCCTTCCTTTTCCAACCAGGGCCACACAGAGCCGGAGGCAAAAGGACCATCAAAAATATCCAGGCGTATCCTGTTAAATGGGAGGACTCCAGCTACAGCATGGATGGACAGCCGAGGAACGTCATTCCAGGACCTCCACCATCATTCCCGGACTTCACAAGATACCCCTCACCCCCCCCCCCAAGAGCCAACCGACGCCCACTATTCAGCTGGAAGCAGTCTTTGAGAGAAACGTCGCCCCTGTACCCAGTCAACCAAGGGGTCTCACGTGATCAGAGTCCGTGACATTGCATGGTCATGTAAGCGCGCAACGTGACCATGTGATCTACGCACACGCTTAGAGTAGTGACGTGACCTGGCCACGCCCCCAGCCGGTTTTAAAAGTCCAGCGTGATATTCCCCACTCTCTTCTCCACACACGTGTCTCTCCCACAGGCCTGCACTCTCTGTCCCTTTGTTTTCTAATAAACTCTCATAAGCGGATTCTGTTGTGTTTCGTGACGTTTCCTTACAGGGTAAGAACACAACGCAGCCAGAAAACTAACAATGTTGGTTACGAAGTTTTGGGAGGAAGTACTCCATGGGCCATACACATCTCTGTACATACTGTGACAGCTTTGCTCTGGATTGTCTTTTCAAGGATTCTTGTGGAATAAGTGGTCTTAGGAGAATGAGATGGTGTCTCTCTCCAGAACAGGGTAATTTTCACTCCAATGAAAGAGAGAATGCAATATTCTAGAGCAGAGGTTCGGGCAGACATGTTGCTTAAGCTCAGGAGGGAGCCCAGCTGTGACACATCTGCTGAGCAGAGTGTCTGCTCTGCCCCTCCCTTTGTGGCAGCTGTTTGCACCCTCCAGAGGAGCAGGGTGCCCAGCTTAGACACGAAGGTGTGCCGTCTTCCGTGCTGGAGTTCAGTCTTTCTGTCTCTGCCCCAGGATGTGTGGACAGGTCAAGCCTCTCGATAGCTTGCAGAGGAGTGTCAAATCTCAGCTCTCAGTGGTAGGTGTTCTGAGACTTTAATTATGTGTCAGAGTGGTTTTCTGTGATCAGCTTGATGTTAGCTACACTTTCGACCTGTGACCTTACAGACTTCACTAAATTAAAAAATTACTAGTTACTGGCTTTTCAAATAAATACAGACTTCATCTGTATGTAAAACTTCTATGTGGCATCTGTGTATTTCTGGTTCATCTATTTTTGAGGAAGTCTGGCGGTTTCAGATAATTTGATGTTTATCATTTTTTAAAGGTTGATAAATTTATAGGTTATGATTTCATTTCTCTTTTAAAACAAGTACTTTTGTACTTAATTTTATTTTAAATTTCTAAAAGGGAGTCTATCAAATTGTATAAGCTATAGAGTCACAAAACCTGATCTACCCCAATCCTAAGCAGCCCAGGAGGTCAAAAAAAAAAAAATGCCGAGATAAAAGCCCTGGACAATGGGAAATCATAATGTATGTGATTATCTCTCACAGTTTTTGAGTCTCTCTTTTCATGGAGAATCAGGTCTATTCTCTTGGTGAGGAATGCTCACTTGTCAGGGCAGCACTTATATTGTGAGACCAAAATGAGCCATCTTAGAAATAAGACCAAAATGCTTTC
Organism: Peromyscus leucopus; assembly: GCF_004664715.2. Taxonomy (NCBI): domain Eukaryota; kingdom Metazoa; phylum Chordata; class Mammalia; order Rodentia; family Cricetidae; genus Peromyscus; species Peromyscus leucopus. The sequence goes on from NC_051065.1 coordinate 38,925,858, forward strand.
ACACTAAAATTAAGGCCTAAGATTTCTCCTTTTGGGAATAGGCCATTAGTTACTGAAACCAGCAAGTTCAGATTCCAGAAACCAGGAAGTGTAAACGTGCAAAGTCACAAGGTAGTCACAAGGTAATGCCTGCCAGACTATGGAATGTCCTCTCCCTGGTTTCCAGGGTAACTGACCACCAAAATACCCCCACCTGAGGGTAGCCAGTGAGAAATGGTGGCGGGCAACCACTCCCTTAGAAGTAATTTCTAGAAGTCCCTAGAAGTGAGCCAATCAGAATTGTACACGTACTAGCACCCCTAAATGATGTAACCTTGTGATTTTTCCCTTTAAAAGCAGAGCTTGCAGATAGGTGGGCATTTCCTCCAGCCTCCACTGCGTTGGATGTGTTGGACGAAGTCCCTGCCTAGGCTTGTATTGCTTTTGGATATCCAGAAATTAAACCTTGCTTTTGCATTCCAGCATGCTCGTCTTTGGTGGTCTCTCTGGGGGTCACGATCTGGGCACAACAATATTGCCACTGAATGTGTCATTCCAGGCACCTAGAGTTATCAAGCACTAGCTAATGGATTTTCTGCTCCAATACTAAGTTTCTCTGCCGATGCCAAAAGCCAGGTCAAGCTGAAAACGTCTAACAACAGGTTTATTGAGAGCAAGTAGATCTCTGGGTTCTTCAGTCCTAGAAATGTAGTCTGAAGAAGCCGTCAGTGCCCACAAACCAAAGCAGGGAGATTTTAGAGGTTGTAGGCAGGGGTGATGATGTGTCTGCCACAAACTAGGTTTGTGCCCAAGTATGGTCAAAAGCTGAGTGCTTTGGTAGGGACTTGAGTAACTTGGGGGTGGGGCTGCAAAGAGTTCAGGACTGGGCTTTTTGCAGGTGGGGTTTGGGGGCGATGGGGGTTTCTAGATCATGAAGGGGCAAGCCGGAGTCTCCAACTGAACACTGGCATTTGTTTGAATCAGAGTTTAGGGCAAGTCATTTAATGAACTAGTTTGTAGATAAAAATGTCTCATGGGGACCTGAGCCTTGGAACAAGTCACCACATTACTGAGTCAATGTCCAATCAATTCAAATAGAAAATCTTAGTTACTATAGCAATTGGCAAAGCCATCCTAACAGAACGTATTCCTCAATCACTTAGGAAAATACCCTACTGCTGCATTAGAAAGGCATTGCTGGAGCAAAACATTTCAGGAGGGGTAACTTCCTAAAATGTGAATCTTTGTGAGAGCCAAAGTTACCGTTTAAGCTTTAATTACTGTGCTTAGGAGATCCAGGAAACAAAAGTGCCTCTAACCGGTGTACCCCTTGCTGAAGGACAGACACTTCCTGAAATGCTGGAGGCTGTTGTTCATGTTTTCACTCCCCTAAACAAGTTTGACCCAAATAGGTCAGGATCTATTATGGTGGTATTCTATTTGTACTGAAATGTGATTTTAATTGTATGTTAATAAATAAAGTTGCCCGGGGGTCAGAGCTATTAGAGCCATAGAAAGAGCGTGGTGGTGGTGTGGTGGCGCACACCTTTAATCCCATAGATCTCTGTGTGTTCAGGGATACAGCCAGCATTGGAGACATATGCCTTTAAGACCTGGAGGGCTGTACTTACAGGCAGTGACGAGACAGTCTCGTGTTTGGGTTTACAACCAATGAGAAGTCAGAACAGAAAGACTATGTAAAGACATACACACAGGAAGTAGGTCTCTTTTGGAGAGCTAGGAGCACTGCAGGAGGAAGGGTAGGATTTTAGCTCTGAGCTCTGACCTCTTGGCTTTCTCTTTTACATTGGTTTTGTGTTTCTTATTTAATAAGACGGTTGGTTACATCTACAATCTATGCTTGCCCCTGATTAGAGCTGGTAGCTTTGTGGTTTTGCCTTTTTAAGTCTCTGCAAAAACGTGACTCATGACCATTTTCTGGGAATCCAGAGATGGACCTGGCCAGAATCCATCTTCCTGGCCAGCATTTAATTAAAACTTGCTTCAAATTGACTCAAAGATTGTGGTAGTGGTCTCGTTCTCACCCAGTGGGATTAACAGCTTTAGGAAGAGTTATGGTTTCTATATGAACAATTTTTGTGAGATAAATTTATAAATGTCTATTATCACAGTGTCTGACATTGAAAAATCTAGAGTTCCCTGTCTTCCTAAGCCTGAGGTGACTGACTTGTAGGACTGCAGCAAGCTGCTTTCTGTGGTGGACAGTTCTGTCTGTTGGGGAGGTTGTTTTAGGAAGAGAAGCCCAAAGATGGCAATCTTCCTTTGCTGTTTTACCAACCTCACCATGTAGAGGATACTAGAATTTAGGTATTGTTATAGTTAAGACATTTAGAGGAATATCAAGGAATTAACTTCAAATTACCAAAAGTATGAACTTGGAACAGATTGTGTTAGAACTCAGAATGCCTGGGTTTGTCTCCAGCCTTTAAAGGCGTGGTCTAGTTTCTGAAAAATTTGTAGAAGTTAAAAATGTCTGTCTTGGGGCTGGGGTAACAATTTGTAAAGAGCTTGTCTTACAAGCATGAGGACCTGAATTTGATATCAAGGATCCACATTAAAAACAAAACAAAAAACAAAACAAAACAAACAAACTAGGCATGGCCACATACACTTCTTAACCTCTGAGCCAGCTCTCCAGCCCAGCCACATACACTTCTAATCCCAGTGTGGGGAGACATGTGGATCACCAGGGCTCGTTGCTCAGCCAGGCTAGACTAATTTCCCAGTTAGTCTAGGCCAATGAGAGATTCTGGAGGAGGGGAGGGGGAGAGGAGAGGAAAGGAGAGAGAGGGAGATGGATGGCACTTGGGGCTGACTACTGGTCTCCTCACTTAATGCACACATGCACATAGGTAGTTCTGTACAATAGTAACACACACACACACACACACACACACACACACACACGCAGATGTCTAACTCATCACCATACATATGCTTTCTGTAAGCACTGATGGTAAGGGGCTACCTCAGTGTAAGTTAGGTTCCTGTCACTTGGTTTAATAAGGCAATATTTCCTACACAATGTTTTGTGCTTTTTATTACTCATTTACACAGTCCCAGATGAGATGCTACCAGCACTCTCTAGGAAGAACTGTATTTTCCAGCCTGAACTTTTCTGCTGCTTTGACAGTAATATGGGAGAGAAGGTCCAGACACAAGAATAGGTAATAAGGTCACAGGGGATGTCAGGGTTTCCCATTGTCATTGAATGGCCTGCCACATCCATAAAAGCAGCATCAACTTCCATCCATGATGGAATAAAAACAACCATAAAAATTCATTTATAATAAGTACCCAAAGGATTACATGGAAGAAGTCTTTCTTACCACTTAATTGGAATTTTCTCAGTAACAGGTAATTTTTGCCTTCTGAACAAAAAGATGTTTGCCTTTTTATTTTTTGCTATTATCTTTACTATGAGAGAAGTTTGAAGTTAATCTGAAAAAAAAATAAAACCATTGTAAAATTATTAACAATTTAGGATAATTCCCTGGATGTTACTCTAGATGTGCTATTATATATAATTCTGATTTCTCAGCTTCTTTTCTAATCCCAATAATTTTCTGTTTTGGTTAGAGCAGAATAGAAGGGTATGTACTTAATGCCTTGTAACAGCTCCCCATGGCTGCTTCTTGATTAAATCACCCTCTCTCTCTCATTCTGCATCCTCTTAACAGTGGCTGGGGGGGGCACAGTTCTTGGCAGTAAGTCCAGGCATATAAGCACCCCAGTCCCAGTGATCTACAGCTCCCCACACAGTCAAGCTAGCTGTTGACTTTGTATTTTGAATACATTACTCTATTCTTGGAATATATACCTTCACTGGATCTGCCTAACAAATCCTCTTTTGTTTTGGGCTATAATATTTTATCTTCACACTAGAATAGATAACAAGGCAAAGCTTTTGTGTGCATACAACTCTTTAATTATTAATGTTCTGAGATTTTTAAAGATAAAACATTTTAGGTAGAGCCAATGCCTTTCACACTCCCTTTCTAATCTTCTAAAAATTGTTTTACTTACATGTATGTGTGCTTGTATGTGTATTCAAATGTGTATGCAATTGCCCATAGAGGCCAGAAGAGGGCCTTGGGTCCCCTGGAGTTAGAGTTACAGGGAGTTGTGAGAGGTCCAATGTGGGTGCTGGGAAACAAACTTGGGGTCCTCTGCAAGAGCAGTAAGCACTCTTCAACACTTGGCTATCTTCCTGGCTCGCTCTTTCCACTTGTCATCCTACCTTACATATGCTGTGGATATCACTCTATATAAATAAAACACTGATGGCCAGTGACCAGACAGGAAGTATAGGCGGGACAAGGAGAGGAGAATTGGGGAAACAGGAAGAAGGGGATTGACACACTGCAGCCACCACCAGGACAAGCAACATGTAAAGACGCTGGTAAGCCACCAGCCACGTGGCAAGGTATAGACTTATAGAAATGGGTTAATTTAAGATAAAAGAACAGTTAGCAAGAAGCCTGCCACGGCCATACAGTTTATAAGTAATATAAGCGTCTGAATGATTGTGGTGGTATTGTGTTCTCCAAAATATTGTGTACTCTAATAAATTTATCTGGGGTCAGAGAACAGACAGCCACTAGATACAAAGGCTAGAAAATGGTGGCACTCACACCTTTAATCCTAGCATTCCAGAGATAGAAATCCCTCTGGATCTCTGTGAGTTCAAGGCCACATTGGAAATAGCCAAGCATGGTGACACGCCTTTAATCCCAGAAAGCCAGCCTTTAATCCCAGGGAGTGGTGGTAGAAAACAGAAAGATATATAAGGCGTGAGGACGAGAAACTAGAAGATTTTGGCTGGTTCAGCTTTTGGCTGGTTAAGCATGTAGCTGGTTAAGCTTCAGGCTTTCCAGCAGCAATTCAGCTGAGACCCATTCCGGATGAGGACTCAGAGGCCTCCAGTCTGAGGAGACAAGACCAGCTGAGGAATTGGTGAGGTGAGATAGCTGTGGTTTGTTCTGTCTCTCTCATCTACCAGCATGGACCCCAATAACTTGCCTCGGGTTTGATTTATTAATAAGAGCTTTTAAGAATTTCTGCTACAAATGATTATTTTATACGTGGATTGTGGGACTGCGGGGCTTAGGGAACCTGGAGAGAAGCCCTCCAGCAACAAATGGCGCCCAACGGCTCGAGTTTCCACCTTAAACCTGAGAATATTTAATAACCAATTCTAAACAGAGCCAAAAACAGGTTCCTGCTTCATGTCTCATAAGGGCAGCTAGACACCACAAAACTCGGGGTTGAACTACTGGCGGGTTCCTGGTGTTTGCGTTTGACCAGCAGTATGGCGGTAATGAGGTGCTGTGTGGTAGATTTAGTCTTTATTAGTATTAAAAAAAAAGTTTCTGGGCTACACGCTGCTTTGATAAAAGCTTAGACCCTCTATTTCTGAGACTTGATGACTCACAGAACTGGCGGAAAACGCCATGTTGGGAAGCTGAAGTGGGCAGAGCCAGCAGCCACACTGCCAGTTTCAGTCTTAGAATGGTGCAGTTTAAAGCAATAGGCTCAAGGTAATATAAAAAATAAGCCACGTAAAGATGGCTACCACACAGAGAAAATGGATTATGTTCTCTTTGATATTCATAACTGAAGAAAAACATTTGATTGCAAAAGCTGTTGAGTTATGCCAAAATGTATATTTTAAAGGTACCTTGACTTCAAAATTTGGATTTAAGGATATGTTGCTTTGGAAAAGAGGTTCTGCTTTTGTTTCCACAGAAAGCCAGAGGCTGTGGATTTGTTCCAGATTAAGATACATCAGGTTTCACCAGCCAAGACCCCCTGAAAGGTCTCCGATGACACCATAGCCCAGATAATCTAACATCCAGAGCAGTTTCAAGGCAACTGGTTCACACAATACAGCCTCATGGACTACCCCATAGGCCTAAAATTTTCTTTGCGTCCCCATAAGATACAGCGCCCCCCCTCCAGCAGGAAGTAGTAAGAGATGCTACGCCCAAATTCCCAAATATACCAAGCTGGCTTTGGAGGTGGAATTGGCTCACTCCCCCTCTAAACCCAGACATATTGCTTTAAAAAAAATGGTTAAGAGATTCTTGTGTCCCAAATCAGAAGAGCCCTCTGGTGTGGGACAGAGAAAAACCAATATTTTTTATTTAAAACAGGTTGATTATAAATGTGATCTTTCTAAAAAAGAAAAGGGGATATGATATAGATATATAGGAGGATATAGAGATGATAAGATAAAAGGGTAGATTAATGAACCTACTTTTAAAGAACAACTTGTTTAAAATGTTTTACATTGGTATAGATTTTAGTTTATGCTTAAAATGTTTTACATTGGTATAAATTTTAGTTTATTGATACAAACTTGAAGTTAATTTTGTTATACTGTATATATATATATTTCTATTCTTGTTTGAGGTATTATGTTTATGTAACTCATTTAAAATTGTAATGGATAATTAAAAAATAGATTAATAATTAGTCATCTATGATAATCATATTTATAGCCATGTTAGTTAAGTCTTCTAGGTATACATAGATATATTTCAGATAGATAGGTAATCTTCAAACACTTCATAGACCTAGAAAATATGGCATTTAAATAACTTAGAATTCTGTTGACATGAGACACAGTTGCTCCTGGCTGCACCAATTTGATCCCGAGAGAATGTTGGGCTTCTAAGACATTTCCATTTGGAAGTTTGTCTTTTTGGCACAAAATGACCTACTGGGCAAAGAACTGCCCTTGCCTTGATGGCTGACAGTACAAATGCAATGCTGTCCTTTCTGGACAAGCGGGACACAAGGAAAGCGACCACTGTACTCTGCCAAGACAGGGCAAGATGGTCTCTCAGAATTCCTGCTTCTGAAAATGGTCTGTCAGATACTCTAAGCCTGTAGCCAATTTGAATGCACCAACAATGCTGAGAAACATGAGGTGACTGTCCAGGCTGCCAGCTGTCTTGGTCTACTCTTGCAAGATTCCCGAAAGTTGCTTGCATCCATCTACCATTTCTCAGGTACCATTATGTTCCTTCTGAGGTCTTTGATGTGGTTAAAGACTAGATAGTTGTAATTTCCTCAGTTATGATAAAAGATGAGTTAGATATAAAACCTTAAACTCACAAATATAAGATAGATAGGACATCTTCTTTAATATTGTAACTGTAATTCTTGCTCGATAATTGTTTTGTTATATGTAATTTTATCATGTTAAAGTTAAAACCTTCCTTTTTAAAAAAAGAAGAAAAGGGGAAGTGCTGTGGATATCACTCTATATAAATAAAACACTGATGGCCAGTGACCAGACAGGAAGTATAGGCGGGACAAGGAGAGGAGAATTGGGGAAACAGGAAGAAGGGGAGAGACACTGCAGCCACCACCAGGACAAGCAACATGTAAAGACACCGGTAAGCCACCAGCCACGTGGCAAGGTATAGATTTATAGAAATGGGTTTTTTTAAGATATAAGAACAGTTACAAGAAGCCTGCCACGCCATACAGTTTATAAGTAATATAAGCATCTGAATGATTATTTTATACGTGGATTGTGGGACTGCGGGGTTTGGTGGAACCTGGAGAGAAGCCCTCCAGCAACAGACATACCTGCTCTATTTGCATTTATTCCCTCATTTTATACTTTTGCCATGCAAGTATTCATAAGCAATATGTTGTATTTATCTGCAAATTTTAAAATCAGATAAATGACATTGTATTATATTTATACCTGTGCCATTTATTTTCTTGATAGGTATACTCTGTGCCGTATTATACTTTATTATAAAATAACATACTCTCTTGTTGATGCATAGTCAAATTTTTCTTATGTATTTGTTTTTATTTAATAAAAACCACTGAGCTATCTCTCTAGCTGATATTTTTACTTTTCTTGAGGAAACACCCTACAAATTTCCATAGTGACTGTACCAGATTACATCCCCCCCCCCAGAGGTATATAAAGGAACAGTTCAGGGTCTCACTATGTAGCCCCAGCTGCCCTGAAACTCACTATGTACACCAGGCTGGCCTCAAACCTCAAAGAGATTCATATGCTTTTACCTCCCAAGTGCTGGGAGTGCCATCATGCCTGACTGAAAATAAAATTTTAATTTCCCTGATGGTGAAGGATGTTGAATACTTCTTCAAATATTTATTGGTTATCGAAAGGATGATAATCAGCGCTGGTTACCTTGTGGAAAGGTCACGGTCACAACAGAACCCAGTATCAGTATTGGGGTAGGGGAGGAGGGGAGCAGAGCAGGGAACAGAGAGCAGAAAGAGAGAGAGAGAGAGAGAGCGTGGGGTCTGCATCCAGCTTTTAAGGTGTAGATTTCGAGACCTCGCCACGCATACGTAGTCGCCAGCACCCCCTGATAATGTAAGACCCCAAGCTGCACATGTGATCCTAACAGTTATTCTATTTCTTCCTATAAGAACTGTATTTAGTCTAGTAGCCCATTTTTTGGTCGTATAATATTTTTGGTGTTTTATTGTTGTATTTTTTAAATAGATTCTAGAACATTAATCTCCTGTCGGATGTACAGTTTGTAAAGTTTTGTCCTCTTCTGTAGACTGTCTTCACTCTGCTGTGCACAAGCTTTTGACTTCCCCAGCCCTATTGGTCAATTCCTGGAGTTGTTTCCTGAGAAATTTCTTCCCTATGCCTGAAGCTTGTACCTTTTTTTTGTATTTTTTCCTCTAGCACTTTTAGAGTTTCACATCTACACTAGGGCTTTTGATCTATTTTAACTGCATTTCTTCAGGGTGAGAGACAGGTATCTAGTTTCACTATTTTACATGTGGATGTCTCCTGCAGCACTACCTGCTGGAGAAGCGTTTTCTAATGCACATTTTGATGCTTTGCGGGTTAGTTTGGGCGAATTTGAAACAAATTAAAGACACTTGGGAAGAAGGAAACACAATTGAGGAATTGCTTTCATCAGATTGACCTGTGGCATGTCAGTGGGACATTTTAAAATTAATAATTGATGTAGAAGGGCAGGGCCGCTGTAGGTAGTGAAATCCCAGGTGGGCCTGGGCTGAGTAAGAAAAGCAGGGAGCAAGCCACCAACAAACAGCACTGTGGGCTCCGCTCCAGCTTCCGCCTCCAGGCTGCCGCCTCAGCTGCCCTTGATGAGTTATAACCTTCCTTCCCAAGTTGGTTTCGGCCTGTGGGTCCCCCCCCACCCCAACATAATATTTTTATTGTTTATTTGGGGCTTCACATAATGCACCATGATGACACTCACTTCCCAGTCTTCCCAGGTCTCCCCACCCCCGTGACATCCCCCAAAGAAAAGAAGAAAAGGAAAAACAGACCTAGTGCACTTTGTGCTGCCCACACACTCAATGGAGCCTGCTCAAACTCCCCAAAGCCAGCTCCTTAAAGAGGCCATTATGAAGAGCTACACTTCAGGATCCCTATCATATTTTTTATTAATTAATTGATTTATTTTCTTCCAGTCCAATCATAGTTTCGCCTCTGTTCCTCCCTCCCTCTCTCCCATCTCTCCCCCACCCCACTCTCCCCAACTCCATCCACTCCTCCTCCATTTCTCTTCAGAAAAGGGCAGGCCTGCCATGGATATGCGCCAGCCACAGCATATCACGCTGCAGTAAGACTAGGCACGCTCTCGCCTACTAAGGCTGGATGGTAGGAGAAAAGGTGTAGCACAAATCCTAATTGGTCTTAATAATAGAAACCCAGAGCCAGATATTGGGGTAAATGCTGAAAGATCAGTAAAGGTTGCTGTTTCCCCCTCCCAAGTGCTGGGATTAAAGGTGCTCCTCTGCCTGGCCTCTCTCTAGTGGCTGGCTCCTTTACTGATCTTTCAGCAAGCTATAATTTGTGAGAGCACAAACAAAATATCACCACAGAAAGGGTCCCAAAAGTAAGTATCAGAGTAAAAGACAGCCCCTGCTCCCACTTTTAGGAATCCCACAAGACCAAGCTACACAACTGTAACAGATGTGCAGAGGGCCTAGGTCAGTCCCATGCAGGCTCCCTGGTTGTCGGTTCAGTCTCTGTGAGTACCTATGAGCCCAGACTAGTTGATTTTGTAGGTTTTCTTGTGGTGTCCTTGGTCCCTCTGGCTCCCACAATTCTTCCTCTCCTGTAGGGCACTGGTCTCCTCCCATATTGAGTAAAGCCGTTGCCTGCTTGCTGACCTGGACCAGAGGTCCTCCCTATGCTAATTCCCCGCCGGTATCCACCCTTCTGAATGCTAAGGGAAGTTCCTTGTTTGTGTATCCTGCATATTGGGCGTTAACAGCTTAGATGCAAGATTGTAGAACGTTCTGTAGCGAACTTCTGCCCTCTGGGGTTCTCTCATTGTGCTGTAAGACTGTATTTAAGGTTTCTCCCCTCTTTCAATAATCAGCATTCGGCATTTGGCATTCTGCTTAGGGGAATGACCCGCTGTCTTTTGTCTCTGTTTTTCGATCCACAGCCCCTCGCTCGGACATGGTGAACAGGTGGTGGTAGCCCGGGGCGTTATCGCTACCCTTTCCCTCTTCCACAGGATTCCCGAGATTCATCTAATGTTTGACTGTAGGTCTCTGCATCTGTTCCCATCAGTAGCTGGGTGAAGCCTCTTTGATGACAATTGGGCTAGGCACCAATCTATGAATACAGCACAATTTCATTAGGAATTATTTAATTGACCTTTTTTTTTTTTTATTGCCAGTCATGTTTGGTTCTATCCTAGGACTCTGGGCCACCCAGCCTCTGGGTCCTGGCCCTCCAGGCAGTGCTGGGGTTGGGGGTGGGGCTCTCTCTCCTGGCATGGGTCTCAAGCTGGATCAGTCGTTTGATTGGCTACTCCCATAATTTCTGTGCCGCCTTTACCCCAGCACATCGGGTACAGATCTAAACAGAGAATTCTCAACACAGGAATCTCAAATGGCAGAGAAACACTCAAAGAAATGTTCAGTATCCTTAGCCATCAGGGCTAAGCAAATCAAAATGACTCTGAGATTCCATATTATACCTATTTGAAAGGCTAAGGTCAAAAGCGTAAGTGACAGCTCATGCTGGTGATATTTGTGGGTCAAGAGGAACACTCCTCCACTGACGGTGGGAGCACAAACTTGTACAGCCACTTTGGAAATCAATATGGTGGTTTCTCAGAAAATTGGGAATCGACCTTCCTCAAGATCCAGCTATACCACTCCTGGGCATATACCCAAAGGACACTCTACCCTACCACAAGGACACTTGCTGAACTATGTTCATAGCAGCTTTATTGTAATAAATAGAAATAAAAAGTAATAGCCAGAGCCTAGAAACAACCTAGGTGTCCCTCAACTGAAGAATGGATAAAGAAAATATGGCACATTTATACAATGGAGTACTACTCAGCTGTTAAACAATGACATCATGAAATTTGCAGGCAAATGGATGGAACTAGAAAACATCATCCTGAGTGAGGTAACCCAGACCCAGAAAGACAAATATAGTATTGTACTCACTCATAAGTGGATATTAGATGTAAATTAAACGATAACCAGGCTACAGTCCACAGTCCCAGGGAACCTAAGTAACAAGGCTTAGGGTGGGGGACACGTGAATCCCACTGTGAAGGGGAAATAGAATAGATGTTGCCAGTGGAATGGGGATGGGAACCGGAGTGACCAGGTGGGTGGGAGGAGGGTGAAGGGAGAGAGTACTGGGAGACAACTGGAATCAGGGCCATCTTTGGGATGAGCTAGAAACCGAGTGCAATGGAAACTCCCAGGAATTTAAGAGGGTGACTGTTGCTCACTCTGCAGCCAGGGTCTCTCTGTCTCTGATACCTGGAGGCAGGGGTGGGTAGACTCGGAGGCAAGGACACAGACTCCAGGACTTTGCAAGCAATCTCCTTTGTTAAACAATGTGTGGCTGTGTGGCAGGCTTTTACTTCCATCTGCCGTGGTGTTTCTTGGTTGGTTCTAGGATGCACATCATCATTTTTTGGTTTAGAGCTTATGGGTCAGGTTTCCTCTGACCAGAGTGCTCTCAGTGTATGTCACAGTTCACTGTTTGCTTAAGGCATAGCCCAGTGCTTTAGCCTTACCCTGGAAGCAAAAGCCCGCCAAACAGCCCATACATAAATACCTCAGCCCTTTGTTTAATAATGAGATTGCTTGCAAACTCCTGGAGTCTGTGTTGTTGCCTCAACATCTACCCACCCCCTGCCCCAAGGTATCAGAGACAGCAAGACCCCAGCTGCAGACCCAGCAACAGGTGGCCCTAGCTAAGACCCCTAGCAATGGGGGATACAGAGCCTGAGTCAAGCATCCCTGCAACCAGACACGACTTCCAATGGAGGGATTGGGACTCTAACCCAACCACATAACCTTTGACCTATAATTTAGCCTGCCTATCACAATTTTTAAGAGTCGTCTTCAATCACTTCCTGTCGAGACAGTTTCTTTTTGGGAGGGTGGGGATGGGTCGGGGAGAGAGATTGTTACAGAAGCCTTCTATATTTCTCATTCTCAACTGTGACTCTGCAGTCATCAATACCACTGCAAAAAGAAGCTTCCTTGCCCTTTACCATCAGTGGCAGCACAGATCATGGACTTGCACATAGTTTCTGGTGGCAGTACAGACCACGGACATCAACATGGCCCTCTGCAGCAGCACAGTTGGCCTGTGTTTTATCACAGCAACAGAGAAGTAAACTTGAACAGAAATTGGTACCAAAGAGTATTGCTGTGATGGACCTGATCATATATATATATATATATTTTTTTTGGGGGGGGAGAATTGTTGAAGAATTTGGAGCTTGGGGATAGAAAAGTCATTATGAGTACTCAGAGCTTAATGAGCTGTTCTGTCGGGGCTCAGGAGATGGGAATGCTGAGGGCAGTGAAGACAAGAGAGGTCTGGCTTGTGAGTGACATTTCAGAGGGAAGACTGTTGGGACCTTTTGTGTGATAAATTTAAATTAAGAATCTATGCAAGTTAAACCTTTGCTTTCCTGGAACAGCTGATGCTGGGACTGAAAATCAGCTATGATTAATTAGAGACCAGCATCACTAAGGTGAAATGTTCTTGGAAGTATTTTCTCAGGGTTGGCACATGGAAGCTGTGGTCCAGATGAGGCAACAAGGTTACATCTCAAACTGGAAGTCAAACTTGGTATTTACCTAAGAGTTTCCAACATGGTAATGGTTTTGTAGAAATGAATGAGTCATGGAGAGAACTGGGGCATGGCATCATGTGGCAGAGCTGGAGTCCCTAAAGAGGTCAGTGGTGAAGGAGCAATCTCAGTTGCAGTAGAGACCCCGGTATATTCATGATGCTAGGATGCCCACTAAGGACAGCAGCAGGTGTCTTGTGCTAGACTGAGCCTATGAGATAAACTGTGTGAGTTATGGATGGCAGACCAGAAGTGGAGCTGCTTAAGCCCTTTGGAAAAAAAAAAAATCGCCAGTAACCAATGTTGAACATTGAGCTGTTTACATTGCTGGGTTTTGAAGGTTGCTTTGATCTGATTTTAACTGTACCCTGTTTTTTTTTCCCCTTTTGAATTAAAGTTGCAACTTATTTCAGATTATATAGGAGCCCACAGTCAATAGATGTTGAATTTTTATATAAAGCCTTGGGTTTTTGAAGTTGGACTACATTTTATATTTTAATATTAGCATGTGATATGTAATTGTGGCTTAATAGTGATGTGTTTGTGTGTCAAGGTGACAAGGGGTCAGTTGTGCTGGTAATTTTTGCCAACTTGATACAGGCTAGAGTCATCTAGGAAGAGGGAAATTCAATTGAGGAATTGCTTCTATCAGATTGGCACATGGACATGTCTGTGAGGGCATTTTCTTATGTAGAAGGGTGTGGGTCATCGTGGTGGTGCCCTCTCTGGGCAAGTTGGGCCTGGCTTGTATAAGAAAAGAAGATGAGCAAGCTAGTGGGAGCAAGACAATATGCAGCACTCCTCCATGGTCTCTGCTTCAGTTCCTGCCTCCAGTTCCTGCCTTGTCTCTGCCTCGGCTTCCCTCCATGATGAACTGTATAACCTGTAAGTCAAACCTTTTCCTCCCCAACTTGGTTTTGGTCTGTTTTGCCACTGAAGCAGAGAAGCAAACTAGAACAAATACCTTGTCAAATATCAGAGGGTGTAGCACTGTGCTTTATTTCTGGGTCCTCTGTGTCATTGCCCTACATGTCTGTGTCTGTGCCAGTAATGTGTGGTTCTGTAGTACAATTTGAGATCAGGTATTGTGATGCCTCCAGCTTTGCCATGTTTACTCAAAGCAATGACCCCATTACTGATACTAATTTTCTATACTAGTTACCTGTGCATTGGTGTGACCAAAAAAACTCACAGAAACAAGGAGGATTTATTTCAGCTCATTGTTTCATGGTGATGTGGAGAAGCAGAACAGTGTGTGTTAAGGTGGGCCAGGGAGCAGAAAGTGGCCAGGGACAATAGACTCCTGAGCCCTTCCCTGCCATGGCCTATTTCTTTCAGCTAGGTTTCAGCTAGGTCTGCCCCCTCAAAGTTAGCAGAACACCCCTAAACAGTGCTGCTAATTGGGGTACAACTTATCAAAACACAGACTTGTGGGAAGCATTTCAGATCTAAACCATTAGCACCCCTCAGTTTTTCCTTGTGATATGTGTGGTTTGTGTAATATTTTTATCCCTTGTCCAGATCCTTGTTAATATAGTTTCTTTTGGAGTTTGCTATAATGGTCTAAATTTAAACTGAGGACCTAGTTTACAATTTTCATCTGAATGATAAGTCATCTTGGCATCATTCTTTACTCATTACCAATAAACGACTTGGAGTTTTCATTTTTCTTGAGTAAATACTATGTGTGGACGAGGCAAGTCATACAAGGTGTATACTTAGCTTTTAAGTCACTGAAAAACTTTCCCAGATGAATACATAATTTTGCATTCTTCTCACATCAGCATAAGAGAAGAAGCTCCAGGCTTTTTATATCTTTGGTAATATTTGGTATGGAGGTATTCTCTAGTTTTATCAACCCTCATTAATGTGCAGTGTTATCATATTGTGGTTTTAATTTTATTGACAATATTGAATATATTCTCATGTTAATTTTCCTCTCATACACACTGTTAAGGTGGCAAAATCTTTGGCCTAATTTTGCTTAGTGGGTCATGTTCTTAAAATTTATGAGTGTTGAGAATAACTTGGTACCTTCTAGATGAAAAATTCTTTACTAAACATGTTTTGTAGATATTTCCTCTCATTCTGTAGCTTATATATTACTTATATTAACAACACTTTAAAAAGGGGAAAAGTGTAATTTTGATAAATTATCCTTTTATGTAGCACATAAAAGTCACTGACCAATTCAGAATTTTCATCCTTTGCTTTCTTCTAGACATCTTACAATTTTAGGTTTTACATTTAGGGCTATGATCCATTTGGAATTTTTTTCTTTTGTATATGGCATAAGTTTTTGATGTAATTTCACATTCCAACTGGCCTTCCAGTTATGCCAACTCCATTTGCTGGAACTGTCACTCAATTGACTTTGTATTTCTGAGCAAATATATACTAAGTCGGCATCTGTCCACGAAATCTCCATAAGCCTGCGTGCATTGCATATGAAGGTTGGAGCAGGGTGGTAGGTGTCTTAGTTTATTACTCTCTACCTTATTACTGTGAGACAGGGTCTCTCACCCAACTGTGAAGCTTACTGGTTTTGGCTAGAGTGGCCGGCCAACAAGCTCTTGGGATTCTTTACTGTCTTCATCTCCTAAGTCTGCTGGGGTTATGGGCACACACAGCCATTATCAGCTCTTTTTAAAAAGCATGGTTGTAAATTAGAACTATGTCTTCATGCTTGCAGGATAGGTGATCTTACTCACTAAGCCATCTTCCTGGTCCTCCGTTCTGTCTCATGCCAGTACCATATTGTCTTGATGACAGGCTTTACAGTAAGGTACATAAAGTAGTGTTTCAATTTTCTCTCCTTTCAGAGTAATTGGCTCTTCTTGTTCTTTTGTAGTTCTTTACAGATTTTAGTATCAGTTTGTTAATGTCTATAGAAATGCCTGTGGGGATTTTGGCTAAGATGTATTGAATATTGAGATAAGCTCAGGAAGAGTTGAAATCTTAATGAGAATTCCTACATGTAAGAAGAGTATATTTCTCCATTTATGTAGCTTTTAACACACAAAATTCAGACTTTCTATTTCTATTTGTGACTTAAAAATATCACCTAACATGGCATCAGAAGGAGTAAAACTCAGGACAGGACAGTGGTTTCCAGAGGAGAATGGAAGTGAGAGGCTTGTGCTCCAGCAGAACAAAGCTCATCTACAGGTGTGTAGGTTCTGGAAAGTCAGGCACACCCACGTAACTGGAGTGACAACCACCCTGTTATATAGCTGAATTTTCTTTATTTTTTATTTATTAGATTTATTAAGAAGTCTATTTTACCAATGCTTTTCTTTTTTCCCTTTTTATTTATCCTGTGCATTATTTACATCATGTATCTCGATCCCATTCATTTCCTGGTTCTTTCAAATCCACCCTCTGCCCCTGTGCCCCCCCCCAATCTAAGAAAACAAAATTTAAGAGAAAAAATAAAAGAAAAAAAATGGGAAAAAATGAAAATTTTGTCATGGAAGCTGCAGTGTGACACAGTGAGTCATTCAGTAACCTGCTGTGTCTATATATCTTACTTGCAAGTGTTCATTGCAAAGAGTCATTGGTCTGGTTCGAGGCCTCTGGTTTCTGTCTTTGCTGAGCCCTCACTAGGACTCTTCCTGGATATCCTGTTGTTGCCCTGTGTTGTGGAGGTACTGCAGCTTTGGGTCTTCAGGTCAGGTCCCTTCATGTGCTCCAGCAGATCATAGATGGGGTAGATGTTGGGGTGGGCCAAGTCATAACCCTGGTTCTGGGCCTGGGCAGCTGTGGGGTAGCATGGGCAGAGGAGAGATACCCCCTCCCCCCACCTCCCACCCATCAATGCCTGAGATAGGTGGAGGAGCTGGCCCTGGGGTCAGAGTGGGAGGGCTGTCCCTGCCCCTCACCAGCTGCATCACTCAGAAGAGTGGCCTCTGTATCTCTCCTGGACAACACAATGGAGCTGGCCCTGATGGTGTAGGTGTGGGAGAGCCGACCCTGAGGGCACGAAAGGAGGAGAACCAGCCCCACCCCTTGCTCATTGCTGTAAGAGGTGAATTAGCTGGGGCAATGCTGGAGAGCTCCTCCTGGTGGTGAGGACAGGGGAGAACTGGCTGTTGGACCAACCCTACAGCTGAATTTTCTTAAGAGATACTATGTGTTATCACTCCTCCCATAGAGAACTACAGGTAATAGTCAATAAATAAACAAATTCATAAACAAAATCATCAGACTAGGGAAAATATCCTCTGAAGCCATAGTTCTAGCTCATATTTAAGAGTCTCATTTCTACCTATTGCATTATTTAATCTTATATTTCACATTTAAGTGTTTAAAAAGACACTGTTAGCCAAGGCATGTATTCTTCTTTTAATACGTTAGGAATTCATCCATTGTGCATGTAATTAAATTCAACATTTGAGATGTCCAAAATAATGGAAAAGTTTATTATTGCTGAATCCTCTAAACTTAAAATGTTTCCCAGGATTGAAAAACATCTTTTTGAAAATACCCTCAATAACATAAGTATGTTTTTTTTCCCCCAATGGCACATGTTAAAAGCAAGCAGGGGCAATATCTGAATTACCACTGAAGCCTCCACAGTTAGAATAGTGCCCAGCACAGGATAAACAACATATGTTTGCTGAGTGGATACAGGACACCTCTTATGAGCCATGACTTGTATTAGCACTTAACAAAATTTTTGGGATCTAGGTTATTTTCAGAATTCTCTATTACAGAATGATAAGTTTAAAAAAAAAAGCTGAATGAAGAAAACAATGGTTGGGGCCAGAATGATGGCCCAGTTGGTAATGTGATTGCTACAAAAGCATGGAACTGAGTTCACACCCCAGCACCTATGTAAAAGTGACCTGTGTGGAGCCTCAGTGATGGGAAAGGGTCAGAGACAGGCAGCCCCCGTCTCGAAAATAAGGTGGAGAGATTGAGGAAGACACCTGACATGCGACATCTGGCCTCCACATGTGCACATGGACATGCAGACACTCATACACCAGAAACACACTCAAGAAACATGGTTAAATTGAAAGTGTGGCTTCATAGTGCTGTTACCAATGATGAAACAAAAAACTAGTAGGAATACTTGGTATCTTTTCCAAACATTATTTGGCTCACCATTTCTATGTAGAAATTAGAAATGTATGAAGGGCTGCTGAGATGGCTCTGTGGATTAAGTGCTTGCTGTAGGAACATGAGAACCTGCGTTTGGACCCTGAGAACCATACGAAAGCTCAGCGAGGCAGCAGGGTTCTGTAATCCCTTTGTGTTTGTGGTAAAGTGGAAGGTGGAGACAGGACAATCCCCAGAAGCTCACGGGCCAGCTAGACTGGCTTGTGTAGCAGTGAGCAACGAGAGACCCTGGCTCAAACAAGATGGGAGCAGAGGAGCAACCCCGTAAGTTGTTGCCCGACCTCCATACACACACACACTCTCTCTCTCACAATAAAAATTAAGTGAATACAAACGAGCTTGAGCTGAATTTTGGACATAATTTTTATTTAAGCACGGGCTTTTAGCATGGCTCACCCTGGAGTGCAGCCTTCTGCCTCATGGATAGTCTGGGGCTACAGGGTGCTGGTGTGACTCAGCTTCCCCAGAAGGTATGAATATGACCCGCAGGGAAAACAACCCATGAAGAGAACACAATGAGGAGAACATCCACCATGTTACAAATCACTTTGTTATCACAGACACAAAATGGCAGTCACTGTTAGTAGATAGCCACAGAACACTTGAAAAAATGGTTTTAGACAAGGTAATCAGAACTTCATTGTGGGAGGGAGATAGGGTGTTCATCCACAATTTTTAAGTAGAAAATATTTCAAGGTCAAACATTTTTACTATCCACAAAATGATGCTAAATCAACATACATGTTAAAGAGCATATTAAAGGAGATAACAGTGTCTTTACAGCAATCATCTTGAATAGGTGTTTGAATTAACTTCCTGCAGAATACAAGTAGATCATAGTTCAGCAGCAAATCATCACAACATAGCAAGTAGACATGGTTTCAATGTGCTGTACTGTGGAGGAGAGTACAAAGGACGAACACTGACAACTTAATCATATGAAACAAGACGCAAAGCTGAAATACAGTCTACGTAAGTAGCTCGGTGAGCAAGGAATGTTAAATACTGTGCTAAAATGCCACTTTAAACATAAAATCTTTAAAACTTTGTGCTTAAACTTCTTTGCCTGTTAAACTATTTCTTATTCTTAATACTGACACTGCAACTGATATTACAACAGATCACAATCTCCATGGACGCACCACATGAAACATTTACTTATGCACAGAGAAGCCACTCATCATTAGTTCACAGTGTGGGAAAGTGGTGTACACTCGGTCTTGAAGGGCTTTCTGTCAGCCAAGTCCTCCATAGATGTTTCCTCATACTGGAAGCAGTGAGAGGAGTTTAAAAAAAACGAGAAGGAACACATCGCATGTTGTAAGGGAAATCAACGTGGCGTCTTCACGGGTGTGGCCTAAGTGACCTTCGTCTTCTGCTGTAGAAGTGCCTGAGCCCATGTTGCCGTGAAAAATTCATCATGTAATTTTGTTTTCGAGTGCTGTTAAAAATCACAAGAGAGGCACAGGCGGGGAGGGAAAGGAGAAAGAGCATGTAAGTCCCATCACTGCATTCATGATCTGATCTAAGGTCCCAAGGCAACCTGACAGTCATTAGAAAACTTTTAGAGTTCAGAAATCATGCTGACTTCACCACCTAGGGACAGAATAATTAGACTTTCCTAGTTTGTTCACTCTCAGGGCACACAAGGAAGAAGCAATGCTAGGCTCCACTATCTCAACAAGCACCTGGGGTTATATTCAATAATCATGTCTTGGTGAAAGAGACATGATACTAAAAAGGTGGTCATTAAAAATACTAAGGACGTGTAACTGAATGTATAACCATATAGATGTGCATTTATATTCTCCCCATCTATACACACACATTCCTACACATACCATACGTGAAGCTGATAAATATACTGAAAATGGATATCAGGACTCTTAGGAAGCTAAATAATAGTTTCGGTGACAGTTACTAATGCTTTGGCATGGTATTTTCCATTTTTTAGACAGGGTTTTGTTATGCTGCCCAGGTTAGCCTCAAACTTATGATTCTTCTGTCTTAGCCCCCAGAGTGTTGGGGTTAGAGGCCTGCACCCCAACTCTCACCTATTTTTTAAAAGTTTTATGATCGATAACATCAGTAAAGTAAGAATTGTAATTTCATACCCTGACCTGGAGGGAAATATATTTATATGTGGCATTAGCATGTGGTTTGAGTACAAAGCTATCAATATCTTCCAAATGTATGGAGTTCTTGAATGCATGGTCTCACGCATGTGGTGAGAGATGACGTCAGTGATAGCATTCTGCCATCAAGGGCAATAGAAAAGGAACTTGAATTAGGGTAGAGGGAGAGGATAATTTATCAATAATCACTATACTAGCAAGGTATAAAATGATGCTTTTTAACAATATCTTCTAGGCACTATACTTAGCTATGAAAATGTAGAAACTTTAAGACGAGAGAATTTTAGTAGTGGTGTTTGGTTATTAGTAGAGATTTACAGGAAGAATCTCAAGGAGATCACACATCAGCTCTACAGCAGCAATGTCTGTCCCGAGACCCTGACAAAAGGCAGATGTGAAACTGAGGCATGTTTTATAAAAGTAAAGTGCTAATACCTTTCCACTTAGGATTTCTGTATTATCAAAATTTTGGGAACTACAAAGCCAAAATGAATATTCACTAGAGACATTTTGGAGAAAAAGAGAAAACAATGTTAGATGTTGAGTTCTGGTAGCCTTCACACCCACTCTACTTGCAAATGATGGTGATGTGTGCATTACTCTAGGTTAATCAGTTTCGATGTCATAGTGGAAAGATGAAGGAAGTGCACCCACGTTTATTAGCTGCTGTGAGCAGTAACTGCTGTTGACGTCAAGTCAAGTCTTGCAAACAGACAATGACTAGTGCACTGAGCTAGTCAAGCACTAGAGAAAGTGTTGTTCTATTTATTCACTACATCTTGGGACTGGCACTTGTGGTCTTCCCGCCAGCATCT
Organism: Peromyscus leucopus; assembly: GCF_004664715.2. Taxonomy (NCBI): domain Eukaryota; kingdom Metazoa; phylum Chordata; class Mammalia; order Rodentia; family Cricetidae; genus Peromyscus; species Peromyscus leucopus. The sequence goes on from NC_051065.1 coordinate 38,947,053, forward strand.
GAGGTCACTTTGAGTCCTCTGCATTATCATTATGGTCCCTAAACCAACCTCTGTATCTCCATTTTCCACTGAACAGAAACTGAAATGCTATGAAACATACAATTTATACCTAAGATAACTGTAAGATTGTATGCATGTGTACTAGACCTCGTGCATACACTCTCAGGAAACTTTTCTTCGGAGGTTGGCTTTGTTTTATTAAAAACCTGCCCATAATTCTTACATCTCATAACAACATTCTACACTAGTGATGCCATGCATCTCATGTCCTCCTCACGATGAATCTTGTTTAGATTGCTCCTTTTGATCCACACCAATGCAGACTGCTCTACGCAAAGCTGCCTCTGTCTCCACCAGCTGCACTGGCCACCCTCTAACATCACACCCTCGACTGGTTTTGTTCCAGTGTGTCTGCTGCTGTGCTCACAGCGCCCCTCAACAGTGACTGTTCTGTTCTGAACTCCACAGCACCCGTTTCCTGTGGAACGGAACCTGAACTCCTGTATTTGCTTCCCACGTGTAAGCGTCTGATAATATGGGGCTGTTGTCCAGCTCTCTCCACCCCCAACCACAGCTCTGCACCTCCTGCTTGACCCGTGGGTGTCAAGGCATGCTACTGAACCTTTGGTGACTTACTGATTGGATTCCTGCTGTAAATCATTAACTATAAGGAATAATTGCAGAGTTAAAGCAATGAAATTATTCTGTCAAAACATGTTCAAACACAAAAGTATTCAAAGAAAATTTAAAATGGTTAAATATTTTACACAAAACCCCAAACAAGCAAGATACTTAGTTATCTCATTGTAATTAGATTGATGTGGCTGTGACCTGTACATATGAGAATAAAGACATACTTAACTTTAACTGAAGCTGCTAATAGTGTCAAAGAAAATTCTATATGAAGTTATTTTATTATAGAACTGCTTTAAAACTTCCATCTCTATGTGTAAGAAAAATATTAGCAGGCGGTAGGTTTTTAAAGAGGTTTACTAATTTAGGGGATATTCTAATTCACTGGGCATAGGAGTTTTGAGTCAGGTTGTGTTATGTATCTGTGGATTACCATGATCCTTCATATGTACATTAAAGTGTGTTTGCTTCAGATGTCTGGCATTTATATAATTGTATTTAAGCAGCCACACTTTCAAAGTGTACTGGTAGCTAACTAGTAGTTTGAGTCATTTGCACTGAAGTCTAATGAGGTGGGCTTTTACAGTTCATAAGCCTGTTCATGTACCACAGGGAATGATAATAACAGAATGTCATTTGATTCTAGGCCCATTTAATAAGCCTAAGTGAATATTAAGCAGCTACTCTGTCTTCTAAAATGTCCAACTTACAAGACTGTGTATTAAAGCAGTTTTAATCATATGAGTTTTAAACACATTTAAAATTTTGTATTGGTTTACTTTGTGGGCAACTTACTTTTGCTTTTGATACATGTAGTTATATCTGAGATAATGTCATAGTAGGCGCAACTGAGCTCAAGATTCATTTTTCCATTGCAACCACAGGAGAAAGGAGTTTCTAATTGTAAGCTCAATTTAAGCTGTTTTGAGGTACAATCTAGCATTGGACATGATAATCTGCTTTGGTTATAGATAGAACTAGGTCTTTAAATAATTCTTCAAGTCAAGCCATTGAAAGAAGAGAGAGTTTTCTCTGAGCAGCAGTTTCCTATAACACTGACTGAAATTTCCATTGTTTCAGGGATTTTGAAGACCTAGATAGCATATAGAATTAGAAAATGCATACCTGATTCTGTACAGAAAATATTGGTATTGTGAGATCTTTAAGGAATTTTTGATTCTTCACTCTTTTGAACCATTACTTTTTTTTACAGTTACAATATTAGCTCATTTATTATTATGAAAACAATTCAGTCTGATTTTGAAACATGAATTCTAAAGGATGTGGCAAAACAGGAAGATTAGAAGAATTTGAGCTTGTAGAAATTTAGGTATTTTATTGATCAGTAACTCATTATTTTCAGCAATATGTACAAAAATGACAATTTATATGAAGGCAGAAATAAGAATCCAGTGACTACAGTTGTATATTTCAGAGAAATTTGGGTGAGTTTAGGATGGACGCTGCCATTCAGACTAATCACTGGGCACAGAGGAAGTTGTGTGCCCGATTTCAAGGACATGTACTTTCAGAAAGATCCATACCAATAAGTGGAGTTGCAAATTTCTCTTCTGTTAAATGGAAATGAGGATGATATTTGACCACACACCTCAAGAGACATCAGGATTAAATGAAAAATCTTAACAAACCATTTTACTCTCAAGTCTCGACATTTGTGAAATAGAGGACTTCTTATCAATGGGCATGACCCAGAACTCACAAGTGTTAAGAGTAAAGCTACCCCACTCTGTCAATTATTAACTTAAAATTGGTAAGTCAAGGCACCTTCATGCAAATCCCCTGCCCAACGGGTCTTTTGAAAGACATTAACTACAGACTAGAGATCTTTTGTGTACATTCCTAATTCCACTTCTCATACAGAGTTTATTAACTGTGAGCACTTCAAGGATGTCTAATACAGAGCCAGGCACAGTCGCCCAACGAGAGAATGATGATCACCACACCCCAGCCTATGCTGCTACATCCAATATTGCATATATCCCAGACTTCTCTTAATTTAGCTGAATTTATGTGTATGTTCCAATGTATTCCAATATTGTCTATAACTGAATTTCTAGAAAATTTTCACTTGTAAAGGCTCTTCTACAGAAATTCTCAGCTAGCTTTTGTAAAACTGGAAGAGTGAACAATAAACAATCTCCAGGAGTAGTGAGGATAACTTACCTTACTCTAGCAGAAAACCAGTGACAGCAAATAATGAAATATAATACAAGTTAAAAAATGCCTCTCAACGCATGCAGCACTGTGATTAGTCATAAAAGTCTGATCAGGTTTAGGCGCAATATAGGATTTTTCATCTCTTTTGAAAATAAAAATTCAACATGTTATTTCTTATCCTTCTATACCCAATATAGAGATATGTTTAACTTTTTAATGTAATGCAACATGCAATATTTGCTCATAACCATATGTCAAGGTACATGTAGCTATAACACTACATTTGGCATAAATGTTACATATAAAGCATAAAAATTAATCATTTAATATCTACTGTAAATTTTATCTGAGTTTTCAATTATTTACATTTTAGGTACTGTTAACACCCGAGGAGATTAAAGGAATGGGCTTTAATGGAGACGTCTTCTACATCAGATAACACAGTCAAATTTAATAAAGGAAAATATGATTTGCAACAAATGTAATATGCTCATCTTCATAAATCATTTGTGCCAAAAATGTGACAGTATCTTGATGATGAATAGCAAGAGGGGATGGTCATGATGGAACTTATATTAAAATCTGATAAATGTGTTTAGAGCCAAAGTTAGCAACATATTAGTTTTCAATTTTCAATAAATGTGGCAACAATTTGCTCAATTCACAAAGGCTAACTTTTTACTTGGTGATTTGCTTTCAAGGTACACATGCAGAAATCAGCCCAGTTCATTATACACATGACAGGTTGTGACTGAGACACGCACACAGGAAATGTGATGTGTGAATGGAATGCATAGTTGGGTGAGGGAGATTCTTAGGATAGAAGTGTGAGTGCCCAACAAAAGGGGTTGAGACAACTAACTCTCTTTTACCCTAAGAAGCACCCTACTAGCATGGATCTTGTGAGGGATCTGCCCAAGTGTCTTCATAAACATTTACTGAGAAACAAATATCCTATGCTAGCAAGTGAGTTTCACCCGATTGGCGATGATTGTGTTATGCTATATCATTTAGACTTTATGGAATGAGATCTTTCTGTAAACTAGTGAGGCTGGAAAAAAATGATCTGCCAGTTCAGTGCAGACAGATTAGCAGGAGCTAATCATCGCAAAGGCTTCCATGTTCAGGTCTCACTGGCACTGGATTGCACTGGATTACATCCTCAAACAAGCACAGGGACTTTGCTTGGTGAATGCTAAAAGGGAGGTTTCTATCTTTGTAGTCTGAGGCTGGTCAGATGTTTATGATGCTCAAATCTTTCCACATATAGTCTTTTACAATTAAACCATTAAGTTAAGAATATATTATGTGTCATATTTATTTAGGAAGTGCTACCTTGAAACATTTTTCAAAGGTGTTGAATTTGTTCTCATCAAACTCACATGTCCTTGGTTAATATGGGCAGTAAGGACATTACTCAATGTAAGATACCATGCATGGCCACAGCTTTTCTTTCTAGAGGTTTTTAGCATCTGTTCTTGGTACATATACATACCAGCAAAACTATGACATTAAAGCTAGATTAAAGCATTGTCATGTGGAAAAGAAAATATATTCTAAAAGTTATTTAACTGAAATGTATGTTGCAAAAACATATTAACACCTCTGTCTGCATGTTCAACTAGGTTGTCCCCCCATGTATGTGCCCCAGATTACTTTTCCTTCTCCATGGGGGAGAGGTAATAAACATTATTAGCTCATACAGCTAAAGGTTCTGCTGGGAAGTATAGCCAAGTAAGAAAATTCGATTCACTAGTAGGCTTTATGGACACATTCTACACTTCTTCTTAAATATACATTTTTTTCCATAATAAATTTTGTAGTATTTATGAATAATATGAGCCTCAGCTAGATTCTATATGTCTTCAGAGTTGAAGGACAACAGGGTTGTTATAGTTTATTTTCCTGAGTTATCTGGAACTTTCTATCATATACTCATCAAATGAATAAATTGTCTTACAAAGAAAGCTACCAAGTATATATTAGTGACTGTCTTAAAACTTTTGTGATTCTTACAAAAAGGAAATACTTTGAAATGTTATAGTGGCATTAAATCTTATCTTAGGAACAGAGAAAAAAAATATAAAATTATAGTCCTAAAACAGAATTCTTTAGAAATATGTCTATTAAGATTCATTTTTTGAATTGAGCTCTGTGAAATATATATTTTTTCTAAAATAAGGGAAATACAGTACTTCTATAATTTTAACAAATTTTGAGATGTCACTAAAGATACATCATTTGTTTCTAAAATTTTCTGTACTTTTATTATGTAGTATAAGTGTAAAGTTTTAATTTCCCGATGAGTCACTGAAAGACTTGGAGTGAAACAAGCTTTGTCACACCCCACACCCATGCTGGTGTTCTCATTGTTCAAGGGTTTAGCATCCTAAAGCTCTGAGGCAATGATGCAGGGTCAGAGCAGGCAGATCCTGGCAAGTGATAAGTCTTTAAAATCTTAAAACTCTGGGACTGAATGAAAATGAAGTCTTATAATAGAGATTCCAGTTCCAGAATGTAATAAGAATTTCTGTCTTATGTCAGTATCATGATGCTGGTGGTTGCTTACAAAAATTAATACCAACACCAGGTATTCCAGAAGGTTCTCTTGGGGACAGGCAGGAAGGCTTCCTGATGGAAATCTGAGAGTCTCTGAGGCAGCAGGTAACAGGGAACTGAGTTTTGTTTTCCAGTTGTGAAGGGGTTACACCACACTGAGATAGTACATTCTGGAGACAACAGGGGCTCGAATGGGCGGGAGTGGAAAGTATCTAATCAGATGCGTGGTATTCTGAGAATCTGCGCACCTGTCAAGGACAGACTTAGCATTCTGCTTTCTGTTGAGAATGGGAAAGTTTTGAAGTTTCTAGGGGAGCTGATTTTTTGTCAGGCGCCAGAGGCCCTGTTTATACAGGTTGTCTTGGCAGAAGGCTTGAAAGAGATGTGATTATTGACTCTGGGTCAATTCACAAGAAGCACCAAAGCACTTTAAAGAGTGATGCTCAGTTTTTAGTGCAGATGAGGCAACTCCTTCAGAGGAAGGCCCGCTTCCCAGGGATTCTGAGCATCCGTGAAAGGGAGAGAGCTCAGGGCATCATGGCTCTAGAATTGGATTCTGGTCTATTGAACATTTCTCTTTCTCCTTCCTGTGCACACACATATATGTGATTGTTTACAGTCTTTAAGAGCCCAAGTTATTCTACTCTCCTGGAATAATGTAGTTGGAGGAAATCAATAGCGAAATAAAACACCAGCCTCATATTTAGATTCAAGGGTCTGACTGTTATTGTAAACTTAGATTTTTTTGTCTTGAGGAGGCAGAGCCCAGCAAGTGGTCCAAAAGCAGCAGCGCGCACAGTGGGAGCGTGTGTGGGGACCGGGTTGTTCTTGGAATTGGGATTGATATGGATGCCATGCAAGCAGGTGCCTCAGTGACAGCTAAGACAAGGGCTAGCTCAAGACTGGAGAATTCAGCTCATGGCTATGATTGAAAGAAAACAAATCCGGTAGTTTTCCTACCAATTAATGATTGAAATTTGCTTTCAAAATGACCGAAATCAGCCACATGACTGATTTCATTTTGGATCTGGTAAACAGAATGAACATTTGAACCTATCTACCGAGAAGATTCGCCTCTCCTTGCCAACAACTTGGAGCCACCAGTTCGAACTCGTCGAGACATAAGCATCCCAGTTTTACAGGAACTAGATTATTAGAGAAAAAGCAAGTCATCTCTTTGCAAGGGAACAGTCAACCCAGCCAGAGGAGAGTGGTGTCAGCGCCTCTACATGGGACAGACAAGGGGGAGGGCACCTTTAACTCTTGGGCGATGGGATTGTCAGAAGGAATGTGAGACCACAGACTCTCTGTTCTAGTTACAATAAATTCCTCAAATGTAGAATGCCTCTGGGGCTGATATAGGTCTTCACTATGGGCTCATCCACCATGAACATTATGTATATAGACCAGCACAGATCATTCTTTTAGGAAGTCATTCTATTTTGTAAGGCAACCCAGATCAAGCATAAGACATCATTTCCCATTTACCCAGAGACTTCTATTTTATTGAATTTGACCAATCCTGCCAATCCTTAAATAAACATTTTATGTATCAAAGTTTTCTAAAGCCCATTAAACTACATTCAGGGCTTTGTTTGACTTCACTGTTGACTTGAACTATCCTGTAGTTGCTGAAGAGTGTTAGCCACAAGTGGCCCTTTGGGGACTTTCTCATCAGGTCTACTTCTTACTGAATCAAGGAGCATGCCAGGTCAAAGCAACTTCAAGCCAGAAACGGACACAGGATGCTAAACAGCAGATACTCACAGGACGACTTCCACATGGTCCAAAGCCCATTGATCATGACCTGTTCCATTGTGGCGTGGTTGCCACCAGCGCAGTAAAACTCCTTTCATCCGTGCCTCCCTGGGTCATAGACAGAAGGACACAGAGGTTGAATGTTTAAGAAACAGACCTTTCTTCTGGTAGGTGATCTGCAGATTTCAGACGCTTCAGTGGGCTAACCTAAGTCAAGAGCATGTTGCAAAATAGAATCCAGATTTCCTTAGTGCCTAGTACTCTTCTCAGCAGTATGGAATTTTATTGGCAACTTAAAGGCTAGTTATAGTGGTCCAGCTTTCTCCCTCCTTCCCTTTGTTCTAACATTATCTGGAAAAACAACATGTTTATCCACAAACATGAAATGCTTTCTGTGACAGGCTCTGTTAGAAGTTGGGTGAACAATGCTAAGCAAAGGTGATATGGCAGCATGTTCTCCAGACTTCCAAATGGTCACTCCAACTCAAGGTTGCTGTTTTCCAAAGGGTAAGAAATACTGTTTAAAGGATGGGAATATGCACAGTGTCTTTGCATTTAGTTTTCTACTCATACCCTCTTGCCCTCCTATCTTGATTAGTTATCTGCCTCTGGACCTACTGGAAAATAGTAACACAATGTTGGTGGTCTGGGATGTCTTGGCTCTGCCACTGCCTGAGTTCATGGCATTGACCCAATAACCACCCAACTCCCATGTCCAACCCAGCGATTCACAGGAATAGGCGGGAGATTATGCATTTCCCTTCAGGCCACGTACAGAGGGACATTGTAAGACACCCGCTGAGCTTGTGTAAAGTCCTTCGGCTGGTGCTGAGCAATGACATGCCAGGTGATGCCGTTGTTGACGCTGTACTGCAGCAGCACAGCCCTGTCCACGGCGTGGGGACCACTGAGGTCGCTGTTGCAGCTGTCCGTCTGGGACGTGCTCCCAATTTGTAAGACAAACATGATTTTGCTGAAAATACAGGGAAATCAACTTTAGATGAAAGCTGGAAACATTAAAGGAGGAAGAAGTTCTCAATCTTTGTTTTTCCTAAAGTCCTTAATTCCAGAGTTCATAATACAGTTGGGTATCTGTGGGTTCCACACCTGAAGATTCAACCAATTACACATACAAGATATTCTGGAAAAATCTGTTCTGAATGTGCACAGTCTTCACCTCCTCTGTCATTCCTCAAGCAAGATAGTGTACCATGCACCTGCATTGTTTACATGTTGTATTGGGCACTGTAAATCATGTAGAGATGATCTGAATTACACAGGAGCATTAGCGTAGTAAGTGCAAGTACTACATCAAAGAGGGACTTGAACATCCATGGGGGATTCTGGAACCAATCTCCTATGTTTACCAAGGGGTGACTGTACAATAAAATCAGATATGAATAAACAGTTCTGACTTTGAAAGATGTGTCCCTTTTTTCATGCTGCTGGATAGAATCCCTCCCCACCCCCATACCTTCTGTAACATGGGCCAAGCAGCTGAGGACATGGAACACAATCACAATATGTGTGCTGTAAGCTTTTTACAAATTGCTCTGAGCTGAATAGCATCTGGATAAGGATAAATCATCATGTATATTTTTGGAAAGGTTTTCTGGATCAGATGAAGGAAAGCTGAAGCAGAATGTGCAGGCTCAGGCTCACATCTGTTCTCTGTTAGATGGCTTTCCCCAGACATCGTTATCCTTAGAAGACATAGCTCTCTGTGTGGTGTGTGGTGTTTGTACGCACCTGTTTTGGGGGGGGGGGGGTAGATGTGCACACGTGTGTGTGGCGGTCAGGGGTCAATGTCAGCTGTTTCAAGAGCTTTTCCTCCTGGCTGTTGTGATTCAGTTAGCTGGGCGGTCTTTAGCTCTGCCTCCCCAGGGCCAGGATTACAGCTGCACTCCTACACTTGGCTTTGTATCCGTTCTGCGGTTCTCATGCTTGCATGGCAGCCTCTTTACCCACTGAGCCAACTTCTCAGCCCTCAGACATGGGTTTTAAACAAAGAAACATATCCCCATAAGGTCACCCGTGTGGCTCCTGGACGCTTGCCACTGTTCAGCAGGAACTCCAGTCCAGTGCATTGTGGCTCTTTAAAACTTTGGAATCTTTACTCATATTCTGGTTTTGGCAAAATGGCTGATAAGGGGAAATGGTGAAGAATCTCCAGGGTCTCCCTACATCACTTCTATAATACATGTATGCAGCTTCTGCTCACTCTATTCTGTTAATGAATATCCAGTTCCTGTACATGTGAATAATTGAAAATCTTATCATCCTTTATTTCTATTTACTGAATTTATTATAGATGCCAAACATAGGTATATATTTGTATATATACACATTTTCACATTATATTTACATACTTTGCTGTGGCTAACATTAAGTTATCTATGTAGATTTTCCTTATCCATTCTCTCCATCATGTTTAGCTATTTCTACTACAGTATCACCACTTAGCTAGTATTGTGTGGGGAGAAATAGCAAAGACTTCCTATGATAAATTTATAGCATGATAGTTCTGAGTTGTTCAAACACACAATGATTCTTTGATATTAAGGCTTCCTTGCTTAGTGGAAATTTTTGCATGGCGTTCATGATCAGATTTGGGGTTGTGATCAGTTCCTGTGTCTTGAATATGGTACAAGGGTTTGCTCACCTTGCTCGAGTGAGATCCAGTGGCTTGGTAGCAGCTTGTCTTATCTGACAACCATTAAAGTAGAGTGAGTCTCCATGGGCATAGGGTGCCAGCTGCCCACAGCCACTTCCGATGACACCACCCTGAATCGTTTCCCAGTTGGCTTCAGTGACTCTTGCTGATTCAAAATTATCTTTAATGTAACTTGGAAGCTCGTGACTGAAAACAGAGCAATCATCCCCTGGGGAAAAGGAGGAATGGTCACAGGGTTTGGCATCAGCTGGAATAAACATAACTCTCCAAGAGTGAGACAATATCCAAGCTTCAGGTTTGAGCCACTCTTACTGCAAGAAGAGTGAAGTACTAGGGCTGACTCAGACTCCCAGGAGCAACCACTGCTCGTGTGTTTAAGCAACTATTGGCTTATGTTGAGAAAAGTCCCATTAGTTTTGAGTCAATGCTTTTTAAAACATGTGCACGTGAATGTACTTAATCTATTGTTTACACGCTACAGCATCTGGCCAGGTCTGTGTGTTTACCAGTGTTGGGTTTCAGCAGGGAGTTTTCACCCTTGCATAGGAGGCCAATCTAATTTCTTTTTGTCCCATCACAATTTTGTAGAAACTAGATACGCTGTGTTCTTTGTCTCATCCCACTTTCTCCCTGATGAGTCCCGAAAGCACAGTCTATGTCTCAATTCTGCATTGGATGCTAGCACCTAGCACAGTATTCAGCAACGATGCTGGGATAAATAAATGAATAATAAGTAAACTGGAAATGTCTCTCAGGGACCACTAAGGTAAGATACTGGTGTATAAGACATTAAATGAGTGAATGTGTGCATGTTTACATTTCTCCTTGATTTGAACTGTACACATGTTCTAAATGCCCACAATAGTTCAAAATCAAAAGGCTCTACTTATGTTGGGTCAGGGAAGAGGGAAAATTCCAGACAGCTGGGCCTTCTCATGAGACATTTGATTCATTAATTTGCCCAAAGTTAAAATTCTTCAGCTAATACCCAGACAGACTCAGCTGGTCTCAGCAGCAGTGATAACAGGGGAGGAAAGAGGTGGGTAAGTAATTTTCAACATCAGAGTTGTGCAGGCGCCTACATTAATCATATTCATTTCATCTGGAGGCAAAGAAATAGCATCAACCAAGAAATTTAAATGGATCTCACTGTAGAATTCAAATATATATATTCTAACATGATATTCTTGGGGAAGTTGTATAATTCTGATCTTCTTTAGATAAATCAGCTGTGAGAACTGGCGAGGTTGATTGGAAAGAAAAATTCAGGACCCGGTTGTCTTTACCAGCTCTGTGGTTTTTTACAAGTCTCTTACCCTCCCTGAGTCTCAGTTTCCTTATTTATTGAATGGGAATGGTCATTTTGACCACAGGTAACTTATAGGACTATCATAAATTCTAAGTGACTCTATAGAATGGGGATAGTCTATGCAAACAATAAAATCAAGACAGTGTAAAGTTCAAAGATTTCTCAGCTCTGCTAAATGGCAATTATTAAGCTATGAGGATATATATAATAAATATGCAATAACATAGGTTGGAACCTGCAGAAACATTTGGATGAAGGTAAAGCAGGACTGGCAGGCATTTTCCTACCACGTGCATGTCCGACCAGATTAGCCCAAATACATTCAGCCTCTAGAAGCCCAAGCAGTAGGAATTAACTTGGTTGTGTGAAGTGTTTTTCCCTCTAGGGGCACAGTGACCTGAACACTCAGATCATCAGATACAACTGTGGACTGATGGTAGATGGATCTTGGGAGGTGGAGTCTCATTGACACTGATGATGTATTTAAAGAGAGACAGCAAGAAAAGGCCGGAAACCGAGTGTTGAGTGTGGCTGGGACAGGAAGCTAATGGGAAAGACAGGGAATATAAGGCACCACAAGATGTCCTGAGTGAATTTATTCTGACTCAGTTACTTACAACTTTAAATCATTACGTACAGAATTTATCAAGTTGATTTCAGTCTTTTATTTCATGCATGTATGTGAGGCATCTTTGAGTATAAGTGTATATGCAGGTGCATAAGTGTTCATGCACATGTATATGTGTATGTAGTGGCCAGGGGACAACCTTAGATGTCATCATCAGGAATGTCATCCACCTTCTTTGAATTAGCTTCTAGACTAGTGGCCAACTCAGCCCCACAGAACCTTCTGTCTCTGTCCCCAGTGCTTACATGACAAGTGTGTAACGCCATACATAGCTGGTCTCTGTGCTCCCCCCCCTTGCACCAATCCCTGCTTACATGACAAGTGTGTAACACCATGGCTACTATTTTTTTTAGCTGAGGATCGAACCCAGGGCCTTGTGCTTGCGAGGCAAACGCTCTACCACTTATTACGTGAGTTGTGGGGATTGAACTCAGGTCCTTGAACTTGCAAACCAAGTGCTTTACTGACTGAATCATCCCCCCTAACTCCTCAGTCTACCTTTAAAACTGAATTTCAGGGAGCAGAAGAGGAACTATTTCGGGGGGAAGAAGGGGGGCATGTGTAAATATTATAACAAGAGCCAGCATTTTGTAGGCCAGCTAAAAAATAATTTAAGAATGCTTTCAGGAACATAGATCAAGACTGTTTGAGAATTCATTCCAAAGATAGTAACTCAGTGGTCAAAGGTTGTTGACCTCACACTTCTGAGCCTGGTTTTCCAACCACTTCCTAGTGTACTTCCTGTGTATGTAAGACAAGGAGCCCACGGTGTCCTGCCTCGGGACAGCCCAGGCGGGGTTCAGACCTTGGAAGCCTTCGTCACAGATGCAGACCGCACCAGTGGTGCAGTAGCCACGCCCACTGCAGAGCTTGGGACAGGCCTCTCCAATGTACACGTGGTCGATGGCCCAGCTTTGCTTCTCAGTTTCTTCCCCTTTCTGGATCCAGCGGAACTGTGTGGCACTGAGAGACCAAAGAACAAAGATAGGCATCAGGGTGTTACTCTGCCTATTTTGCTCAGCCTCCGCCTGTGGGAATGGAGATCTGAGGAAAGAGCTCAAATTTCTACCCAAAGTACCCCAAAGCAGAGAGTTGTTCATTATGCAGAATTGGCATATGTTTCCTCACATGCCTCTCTGAAAGCTGTATCTTCTCTAAAGTTTTCTCTTCTTTTGCTTAGGTATATGCATGTACACACACATGTAAGGTACAAATGCATGTGTGTGCTCGTATGCAATGTGTGTGGAAGCCAGCATCAATCGGTCAATCTCAAGTGTTATCCTTTCTATTTATGAGAATTTCCACATATAATGTATCATTTATACACACACACACACACACACACACACATATAAATATACATACATACACACATATGTATAATAATGTATCATTTTCTAAATCTTTCAGTGAATGCTGCTCTGGGGAAAATCACACACTGGCCTAGTTATCCTCAGCTTTCTGTAGCCTGGTAACCAGGAGCTACGCATGTCTGCATGAGCAACACAGCTTAGGGTGGAAAGCTTAGGGCAGAACTGGCTTCAACTCCAGTCTCTGTGTAGGATCTACCATTCAGGATGTGTGAGTAAGTGTTGCACATGTATGATATGTAGTTAAAAACTATGAGCTCCATGAATAATTTATATATATGCTCCTTTTCTTGGGACACGGGATGGCAATTAGAGTCCTCAGGCCATAGCTCAAACTGTTTCCATCTTTCTGCATGACCTTGGAGCAGTGGTTCTCAACCTGTGGGTCAGGACCCCTTTGGGGGTTGAACGACCCTTTACAGGGGTCCCCTAAAGACCATTGGAAAACATAGATATTTACACTACAGTTCATAACAGTAGCGAATTTACAGTTATGAAGCAGCAACGGAAATAACTGTGGTTCGAGTCACAACATGAGGAACTGTGAGAACCATAGGGCTGCCTGACGGTCCCACTAGGCTTCCCTGTGCAGGCAACCCACCTGGAGGAGACATGGTCCGGCAGCTGGATGGTGATCCTCTTCCAGCTGGAGCTGTTGACGGCATTATAAATGGTGGCTTCGTGGAACTGGAAGGGGGAGCAGCCGATGCTGTTGGAGGAGGAGGGTAGGCACTGGGTCTGCACAAGCTGCCAGGAGTCAGAGCTGCAGCAGTCAAAAGGGTCGCATCAGACAAGTCAGCAGGAGTAGGTGACATATTAACGTCAGACAATGCTTCGAATAGGATTAAATAATTTTCATGTGAACCTCCTTGTTTTAAAAAGATTCATTTCTATTTTATGTATATGAATGTTTGCCTGCATGCATGCATGTGTACTACATGTGTGCAGTTCCTGCAGAGGATAGAAGAGTCCCAGATCCCCTGGGACTGAAATTATAGATAGTTCTGAACCACTGAGCGCTGGGAACTTTGGGAGAACAGCTAGTGCTCTTAACTGCTGAACCATCTCTCTAGCTACCCCTCTTTAAAGATTTATTAATTTAGAATTTCCTCTTTTGAAACTCATATTAATTATAGACCACTGAATCACTGCAAATAATTTAAAAATAACCCTGAAGTTATATACATACAAGTGACATTAAATGAACCCAGAACGTTTTATTTTTATATCTATGCATTTATACATGTCTGTATTAATAACAATTAAAGAAAAAGAGGGCATAGATTTTAGAGGGAGTGAGGGATGGAAAAGAGGAAATGGAAGGGGAGAATGATGTCATTATACCCCAATTAAAAATACATTATATAAAAAATAAAAGCTATCCCCTCCAAATACCTCATGGGAAAGGTTTGAGGGAGAGGAACTGGGAGTGGGGTGGCGTGGAGTGAGGAAAGGGATCAGGGGAAGTGATCTAATTCTACTTCAATTAAAACCTATTCAAAATTTAAAATTTTTTAAATTTATTTAAAATTCTATTTCAAAAAAAAAAAAAAAAGAAAGAAAAGATCACACCAAAACACAAAACAGAACCTCTTCTAGGTTACCCATACTCCAGGGGTTGGCCCTACACTCATGCACATATGAGCAGCTCTTATAGGAATGAGTGGGTTATAAAGAAAGAAAAAGAGAATATGAATTTGGAAGGTCTGTAGGGGTGTGTTATGGAAGGAGTTGGAGGGGGGAGAGTGAGTGGATATGATAAAAATACCTTGTATATATATATAATATATATATATATATATATGAAATTCTCATAGCATATAAAACAAAAAACTTCTCATTAGATGTGTATTAGCTCTGTAAAACCACACTAATGTATTCACAGACAACAGAATAAAATGATAGCATGTAGAAGAATGAACTCAAGTAACTTCTCACTAGAAACATACTCAGAACTGGTTGACTTAACATAATGTAATTAAGTTTTCAAAGTGATGGTAGCAGACAGCAACAAGGGAAACGCCCATGTCAGGCTCCATTCGCCACTGCTAACGTGCTGTAGGAGGCAAGACTCCAGCAGGAGCACATTCAGAGCATCAGCTTATTAAATTTTTTTCTGAAAGTTGGGTGAAAATTAGCAACATGAACAAAATAGTTCTCCAGGAACCAACTCGATGTAATGTTTCTCAGCAGCTGCCCAGTGTGAAAACTGACTTTCTTCTTTGGTTTGAAAGAAAAATGTGAAGACCTATAGGTAAATTTATGCTAGTGATATTTATATGAATGTACACAGGAGCTGACAGGGCCTCCATAGGTGTGCCAGGCTGCCTCAGTCTACCCAGTCCTGGCATTACAAGAGCCCCAATCTCCTGAAAGCTTTCAATCCGCTTTCAATACACAAAATTGATTCTTTGCAAGTGGCTACCTTAACATTAGACACGTTTGAATTGTTTTCAAGTTTCGAAGAAATGTAAAATAATTACACTAACCTTGCATCCTTAGTGTATTCCAGCATTACAGAATGAAGGTCACCACACGAAGTGGCTTCACAACCCACCACAATCTAAAACAAACAGAAGCAATCAATAAACAAGCTAGACTAAATGATATCCAATGTGACTAATCAGAAATCCTATTTCTCAATATCAGGACTCTAATGGGCAATCAAATATTCAGAGAAAGTTTTACAAGCAGCTTGCCGGTGCATGAAGAATTCATTCTTAGAGCTATTAAAACATTCAACTTTCAAAGAAGCTGCGAATTAAGGATTTTAAGGTATTATCTCTACTAATTTAACTAATATATCTTATTACATAAATTTAGATAAGCTAAATTGGGTAAAAAATATTATAAGGAGAATTTATGGAAAGAAATTGAAAGTATCTAATGCAAAACATGCCCACTGACATCTTAACTGCTTTGATGCCGCTATAAGTTTTTATTTGGAACTGATAACAACAAATTTAATTACTTTAATAGCCATTCTCAATGCTGTTTCTCCTTTTCAGTATTATCTGCAATTAAATATTTGAGCCATTAATAATGCATGAATGATTTATAAAGTTTGGTGACTCAAATGTAAGTTCTAATTGTTGATTTAATCAACAAGTCCTTTTTCACTGCTGGTATTAGGGGAAGTCAGTGTTAAAAATTTCAGGCATAAAACTCATAAATGAGACATTTAAAATTCAAGGTTAGAATAAGAAGCGTAGCCCAGTAGTAGTAGTGGGAATCTAAGACACACATATATAACACAGCTGATTAAATGAACTGGAAAATAATCCATCCAATAGGTGCATGTGAGCCGACCCTGAAAAACAGAGAGCATCTGAGGGTAGAAGTGGAGAAAAGCTGTTTAGGAGGGAGCAAGTATGAGTGGACACGAATCCAGAGCTCTGAGTGCAGGAGACTGGACCCAAGTAGAGAGGGGACAGAATCCTGGGGGATGATGCTGGAGTGATGAGCTGAGTTCCACACCCTGGGATACAGATAAACAAGTGTTTGATCTTCACTTGCTAAGAACAGAAAGCCACCAAAGACTTGAGGAATGGAAGGATGGACCAAGAGCTATGCTACTAAAGCTAATCTGACTCTGACTTCAAAGTTAGGGATGGAGAGAGACTGGAAGTCAGAGGGGAACTTGATGGATGTGAATGGACATAACAGTGCAGAAGAGATCTGATGGGGTGAGGGAAGAACACAGGAAGTGACGACATGTGGAAAGTGGTGTTGCTGTCAGCAGAGACGGGGTAACTGGAAAGAGGAGTTGGTGTGGGATGGAAGATGCTGACTTGCCATGACACATACTGAACTGAAGTGTCCATGTGCAAGTCAGAAATGTGTAGGAAACTGCTAAAAAATAGTTAGCTGGAGCTATGGCTCAGGAGGTAAAGGGGCCCATAGTTAAGCCTGATGATGTGAGTTTGATCCCTGCAGTACAAAAGATTAAAAAATTCTCTAGTTCTTTGAGGCTTTGGGAGCTGCAACTGTGCTAATGTACAGGTTTGTGAAATTGGAGACAAAGAACATTGAAAATAAACTGAAAAAGAATCACCGGAGAAGCAAAGGTTTAATAAAAGTCACAGGAGGAGGAGTGGTGTGTCATGGGAGAGTTACGGGTCCCAGGCACCATGTAAGCTTTTCATTTTGGAGATGAATATGTGAGCTGCAGTGCAGCTATTTCTCTTGCTGTGTCTTAGCATCACCACAGATATTATCTATGCTCAAATAACCATACTTGAAGAAAGGCCTTTGTAAAGTGTTACCACAGTACAGTATCTTTTAATGGATGAAATCAATCATGTCTGTAGTTGTCAGAACAAATCCCTTCTTCCACAGCCCACGTAGAAGTCGCCACTTTAACTTTCCCTTACTTTAAACTGCATCATGTATCCTGGCTGTATGATGAGCTCACGGGAGGAGAGAGCATTGTGGGTCTTGTCCTTCTTTTTGTTTGGCCAGTAGAGGTGGAAGGATGGATTGCCACAGAATCCCGCTGTCCTTACTGCGTTAGGGTAAAAACTCCAGTTTTCTTCATGGGAAGAGCCTTCTGTTTAATTAGTGGGAAACAATGCTATCTGTTATTTTTTTTCCAAGTAAGATGGTCAATGTTAAATTACTTTTGTGTTTACTATGGAGGGCAGTTATTTATTTTATCTAACTGTCTTAATATATAAATCCCAGGTGAGAGCCCAAGCTTAGGGCAAAACTACTAAAGGCTGCTGGAATGATCGCTTTGTAATTGTTTTTCTAGGTAGAAATTCTACTTCTTCCTAGGCATCTGCAGTATGTGTTCTATGGTACAGAAATTACTAAAAGGACTAAAATATTCAGGGTATTGCAATTACAAATTATAATAAAAACATTTTGTATTTAGCAATATTCATTAAATTCTGAATTGACAGTTCAGCAAGTGACCAACTTTGGAGACTTATAAACTGCAGGGCCCAACAGCAGCAAACGCAGGTTGAGAAGCATGTCCTAGACCCTGCACATGCTCACTATGGAATGACCCATCTGACACCTGCACAGACAGCTGACGTAGAGGACACTGTTCAGAGAATTCCTCTTACCGTCATCAAATGTGTCTACCAGTTGACTTGGATTGATTTCTGCTCCACCAATCAGAATGTTGTCCAGTGCCCACTGTGCACGCTCCACCCCGGAAACCACAATCCCATTGCTGATCACAAAAGGCTGCCACCAGCGGAGTCTAGTTGTATTGGTGAGGGCGTCCTCAGGGAGGAGGATGTAGTCATGTCTCACAGAAATGTATTTCTGGAAATCCATCTCATGAAGCAAAGTCCAAGTAATTCCTATAAAAACATAATTGTCAGCACAGTAACATCTGGAAACAACCCACAAACCAGCAGCATATTGCCAGTTCTATCAGCTTCCCAAAGAAATCTTTATCCAGGCAGAGAAAATGGAATCTGGTGACAGGTTCAGCACAAGTTGATCATAATATGAGGTATTTAGACATGGTTGGTCAAAGTAAACATACTGAAGAAAATGATATAATCTGTCTTTAAAACTCAGCTCTAGATTCTTAAGAGGCATTATTTCTCAAAAAAAATTCATGTCTCTAGACAGTAGCTTCTAGATTTAAAAATATAGTTATTATAATTCTATATAATTTGTAATTATTTGGACTGATAAGAAGTTGGCCTTATTGCTTGATAGGACTGTGGGATAGGACATGTTTGAAACATGTGACTTGGCTGAGACAGTTGATAACAGGCTGCTAAAACATATTTTCTTTTGAAAGAAATTATTTTTAACTTTTTCAGTTCAAATTGTTTTTATATCAATGATCTTGTTAGTTAATTTATTTTTAAAGATTTATTTATTTTGATTTTGTGTCTGTGAGTGTTTTGCTTGCTTATACATATGAATGTGCACCGCTGGCATGCCTGATGCCCACTGAGGCCAGAAGAGACTGTTGGGTTCCCTGAAACTGGAGCTACAGATGATTTTGAGCCCCCATGCGGGTGCTGGGAACCAAATCTTGGCCCTCTGGCAAGCAGCGCTCTTAGGCACAGAGTCATCTCTCCAGCCCTTAAGCAACTTTTCCCTACTGTCTTATGGTATTAATGGCCTGATAGTTACTTCAAAATAATAAAACAGAATTTTATTAACATAGTTTCATGAATTTAGGATATTTTCTTTGGTGAGGTTTTCTTGTTCCTATGGTATTTATGTTATCATTTGGGCAGATGAATATATGAGCTATAATGCAGCTATGTTTCTTGCTGTGTCTTAGTGTGGGAACCCATTTGGGTTTCCCAGTGGTTTTACCCAGCAGGTCTGCATAGAGGATGATTGGACCACGGCCTGAGTACAGGTGTCTGAGATGTCTGCACTTGGCTGTGCAAGGGGGAGGAGGTCTTTTGCTCCACCCCTTGGCATTCCTTTAGAAGTCCTTTGGCAGAGACAGTCAGGGCCCGATGGATTAGGATCCAGGCCCACCCGAGGCTATCCTGTGTTTCTATCTGTTTCTCTCTCTCTAGCTATATTTCTATCTAATATTCCTGCTGCTCCTGCTCGAGAGTACCCTGAGGAAATGTGGGGGTGGGGTGGCCCCCCACATCTTAGATTTTTTTTTTTTTGAGACAGGGTCTCACTATGTAGTTCTGGCTGTCTAGAACTAACTATGTAGACCAGGCTGGCCTCAAACTCACAGAAATCTGCCTGCCTCTGCCTCCCAAGTGCTGAATTAAAGGTGTATACCACTTTGCTGGGCCTAGGATTCTTTTGAAATCATATTTTACTCAGAAAATTATTCAAAATTTGTTTCTTTTCATTATCTTACAAAAATTCTGTTTTAAAAGAGGACGTGATGTGTTAGAGAGTCCCTGGAGGGAGCTGGAGGGGGAGAGATGGGTTGTGGATATGACAAAGATACACCATATACAAGTATTTTAAAGATAAATAAAAAATACAAATTCTATTAAACCATTTTATTTTTAATGTGCTATCTCTCTCAATCCCTTGTGGGAGGGTAGATTTTGCCTAGAAGCAGTCCCATAGACAGGACATGTAACACAAGCAAGACATGTTGCTCTGTCTTCCAGTCTTAATAATTATCACCGTTAGCAAAGCTCTGCAGAGATGTTTCTGAGGGTTGTCGGATGGAGTGTGGACATGCAGTCCGAGGCACAGCTGTCATTCATGAAACATACATACCTCCATCCTTGGAGTAATCCAGCAGTACGCCTTCTTTCCGGCAGATGGGCCGATGGCAAGAGGTCATGTTGTTCTCACTGCCAATGCGTCCCCAGTACTGTAGGAATCTAAGTGAAAGCACATATTGTCTATCAGAATGATGGAATAAAGATGCCACTCTCAAGTCCTGAATAACGACATCTACACATGTTCGTAACTCTGGTGTCAGTTTGTGAAGTTGGGACAGAAATGAGAAAATGTGACTTACTTTGCACCTCTGAGATCTAAGTCTTGAGTAATAGCTTGTCTCACAGTGGACCCCCCAAAATAGAGTGCAGTGTCCTCGGCGAGAACCCCACATTCGGTACAAGTGCTTCCGCCTTCTAAGGACATCCACAAGTCAGGTTTGATTTCTTCACTGTCAAAGCGCTCCTTCAGGAAAGTCTGGGGAGGTGCAGTGGGGGTTGTTACAGATAACAACTTTAGGTAGAAACGATGGTACTTTACCTAACAAACTTGCTTGGACTTAAAAATAATAGAATTGATTTCAGTGTTTTTTCAAAGATATGTTTGAAAGGCAGTAAATTATGTTCATAATTTTACTTTCTACCATATATTGAAGGCAATTTAAACTGCTAAAATTAAATAATTAAACTTTTTTAAACTATAAAATGTAAACTTTTAGTGTAACATACATTAAAATGTAGATTCAAGGTCAGTGTGTCATTATTTTTAATATGTTATAAATGCAAAATCAGAGTAACTTAAATAATGGCTAGAATCATGAGACAATCTTTTTCTGTTCAAAGAAATAAAATAATCCAGCTTTCCCAGAAACAGAATACCTAAAACAAAACACATAAATACTATTTTTTATTTACTGACCTTCAAGCCCTGAAATTTTATATTACCCAGAGAAGGGAAATTACTTGATTTTATCGTATGATTAGGTGACATGGAGTTGCAATTGCAGTAAAAACAATCTCTATATGCATCTCTATCTCCAGTTCTCCAGTTCTTTAGGAGAGCTCTATTTTGTGCAGATAAGTGATTCAAATAAAGTCTCATTTGCTCAAATGTAGAACAATCAACTCTATAATTAAAGGCATGCAAACACAAGCCCGTCTCACTTTACTTCACTAATGGTGAGAAAATGAGCACAATTTTTATAAATGAATGTTCGTATGTAAGAACATGAGCCAGAAATGCACAGCTAGCCACACATGCTCTCATTAGAGGACTGAACTGGAGTTCAGTATGATTTCTTATCTGAGAGATAGTAATGAAATTTGAATGTTCACATGAAGTCTTAGGTTTTTTTCTTTAGACATAAATAAGCAATGTCCTTAAATTTTATTTTCAATATTTACTAGGGTTCAATGATGTGTACTTTTTTTTTTTTTTGAGATAGGATATCCTACTATAACTCAGGCTGGCCTGGAATTCACTCACTGTATAGTCCAGGATTACAAGTGGGAGCACCTATCTCTGGCAATTGTACTGTTTTAGCTGAGGCATTTTTCTGTTATTAAAATGATGTATGTGCTGGATTTATTTACAGAAATAAAACACATGTGGCAATTGTGTTCAGAAACTACATTTACTTTACATATTGAATATACTGAATATAATAGCAAATGTGTCAAAAATGATAAGCCTATTGTTAATATGCAGTCATATTTCAGTAGTTAATAAATTAGACCATAGAATTTTCTGGAAAAAAGTTCGATCACTATTTAAGCATGCTTGATAATTTGTTTGGTCTGTGGGGCTATCTATATTTGCTTAAAGTAGGATCTTTAAAAAAAGTTAAATACTGACTTTAAACTGAGTGTTTGTTTTTTTAAAGAAAAAAGCTGGCCATAGTTGCACATGCCTTTAATCCTTGTACTTGCAGATTTCTATGAGTTTGAGGTCAGCCTGGTCCACAGCCAGTTTAGGCCAGCCAGGGCAAAGTAGTAAGGCAGACAAGCAAGGTGTGAGGGGAGCGGGGAGGGCAGAGACAGAGAAACAGGGACACACACCCTTGCTACAGATTACTAGTCTCATGTGTGAAAACTGGTCATAGGACAGCCTGTAAGCGAAGGGTCCAGCAGTACCTTCAGCGTGTGAGTTAAGTAGCAGTTTGGCCCCGAGTACCCTGGGTCACAGACACACTGTTCCTTTAGGCAGTCTCCATGGCCTCGGCAGTTGTCCAAGCATCCAGGGCCAAGGTAAAAATTGTCAATTGCCCACTGCACGTCTGAGTACTTTTGGTAGAACCTAAATCTTACAGGGCTATTGGCAGAAGCAAAGGAACGAAGAACAAAAGTTAACTGTATTCAGAGCTATTTTACTACATATATACTCAGTGCTCAGGAGAAAAAAAACACTTAGGGTATTCTTGATGGAAGAAATGAGTAATAAAAATGTTTTCTAACCACTTCCAACTTCTAGTAACAGGACTGTGCAGCTGCTTTCAACTCAATTCTGTACAAACTTGCAAAACAAATAAAAACCAGTGGGGACTTTTAAGCCAAGGATTATTTTACAGTATCATCTATAGTCATAACCCAGATTTCTTTCCTTGTTTTTAAAATTAAATTTTAGAGTTTGTATACAAAGTAAAGCATCTCATCATGGCACCTTCATACCTATGCACCATTACACTTGGTTCTCATTCATCTTCCTCCTCAGTCCTCCCCATGCTCTCTCCCTCCTCTGGCTAGTTCCTTTTCTTCTTCTAGTTACTTCCAACTTCAGATTTATTATTCTGTGTATCCCACTACCTTCACATCCCACACTTTCCTTGGAACTGCCCCAACCCACATGATCTCCTTTCTAGCTTTGTGGCCTTCCCCCATACTGCATGCACCAAAGTTTTAAGTCTAGGTTCTGCAGGTGAAAGAAAACCCGTACTGTTTGGCTTATTCTGTGTATAATGATTTCCAGTTGCATCACTTTTCTGCAAAAGTCATGATTTCATTTTCTTTGTAGCTGCATAAAATTTCATCATGTGTCTGTACTGCATTAAAATATTTATTCTTCATTTTATGTGTATAGGTGTTTTACATGCCCGTTTATCTGTGCACTATGTGTAGGCACTGCCTGCAGAGACTAGAAGAGGACACTGGACATATGTGGGTGCTAGGAATCAAACCTTGGTCTTCTGGAAGAGCACCCAGCATTCTTAATTGTTAAGCCATCTCTCCAGGCCTGTACCATATCTTTCTTGGTTCTGTTTCTTGGTTATTATGAACAAGGCATCTATAAACAAGGATTTGCAAGGATCTCTGTGGTATGTTGTTGTAGCATCCTTTTATTATATTCCCTAGAGTGGTATAGTTGGGCCACATGGTAGTTTCCAATGTTTTGAGGAGTCTGAATATTGATTTCCATCATGGTTGTGGAAGTTTATACCCCCAACAATGAATATTAATTCTTCATAACTTCATAGTTATCCATAACTACACCAGCATTTGATGTCATTGCTTAAAAATCTTTTTATATTTATCTATCTGTCTGCCTGCCTATATCTATCTATCTATCTATCTATCTATCTATCTATCTATCTATCTATCTATCTATCTATCTATCTACCTACCTACCTACCTACCTACCTACCTATCTATCTATCTATCTATCTATCTATCTATCTATCTATCTATCTATCTATCTATCCATCATCTATCTGGTGTCTGTATGTGTGTCACAGTGTGCAAGTGGGGTCCCAGGATGAAAGTGTGACCCTCAGGCTTGGTGGCAAGGGCATTTACCCACTGAGCCACCTTCCCTGTTCTCATTTGCTATCTCAACGCTATTTTGACTGGGGTGACATGGAGTCTCAAAGCAGTCTTAATTTACATTTTCCTGATGGCTAAGGATATTGAACTTTTTTTTTCAATATTTATTGGCCATTTGTGTTTGTGTTCTTTTGAGAATTATTTATTCAATTCATTGGCCCATTTATTGACTGGATGAACAAAAGAAGTGAACTTCAGTGGTTGTGGAGTATTTAGATTGACTAATTACATTTCTGAAGCTGTACAGAAGGTGAATGGAGCCTATGACAGTCTTGTTAGCATGCATACAGCCTTCAGGCATTCAGGAAACAGTAACTTCTCAATTCCTTGAAGATTATTAATATTCTCAAGGTAACTGTGGTAATTAGAAAACAATTTTGAAAGTGTTATATTAAAGGACAATTTCCCAGAGATTTTTAATTTCATCATTGTTCTTCTCTGTCTTCTGGGTAAAAAAAAAACAAGGCTCTAATTAACCTTATATTAAAATAAAGTGTATTAAAGAACTTTCTAGGGCAATGCAAATGTTCTGCATCTCATTTTATGTGGTAGGTACATGGGTTACACAACAGCAAAAGTCCTTCATCGGAACAAGTGCTGTGTTTGTGCACTATGTAAATTATATACAGAATGTATGTACATATGCTAACACACACACACACACACACATATGAGACACACCAAGAGACAGAGATATCTATGAGAGAGAGCACAGAGAAGGTATAAGTGAGTCTGTGGTGGTGGTTCCCCAGCATGCATTTCACCCCAGATGACTCACTGAGAGATGATTATCTTAATAAAATTCCACAAATTACTAAGTGGTTTAGGAATGGGCTAATTTGTACCAATGGGATTCAAGGAGGTTGTTGTTCTGGTTCTCTGAGAAAGAAAATACAACCCTCTCTCTCTCCCACTGGACACAGGTAAGGAAGCATCTGGTCCAGTTTTCTGGCAGCCATCTTATATTCAACAGGGGGACCCTCTTCAAGCTGAGAACAACACCAGTGCTACTGTCAGAGGGATGAGAGAGCAAGGTGTCCTTGAAGTCATTTAAAGATACACCGTCTATTATTATTGTATTTATTTGTGTATATGTGTGCACGTACAAGCATGTATGCCAGGGTATGGATGTGTATGCGAGGGATCTAATTCTGGTCCTCAGATTTGGCAGAAAGGGTCCTTAAAGCCATTCTTAAATATGCAAACCAACCAGTCCTAGAGTCTACTCATCTTTACATTTTTTTGTTATAGATTTAATGTGTTTGAGAAAGAGTTTGAATTTTCATTATGTGTAGAAGCACATATTTGTCTGTGGAGCTTGTCACATGAGTGCAGTGTCAGTGGAGGCTAGAAGAAGGCATCAGATCCTCTGTACCTGGAGCTACAGGCAGTTGTGAGCCAACCAGTGTGGGTCCTGGGAACCAAACTCGGGTCTCAAGCACCAGGATAAAGTATTCTTCATTTTTAATTGAGCCACTGTAGGTGAGAGTTTGTAACCTGCTGCTAAAAGCATCACAGTTTCACCTCCTAGCATCTTAACTGCCTGAGCTCTTCTGATCCATTCCAGGACACTGATGATGTTGTCAAAAGGACTGGACAGGCTGTGCATACCTGCCCTGTTCAGAGGCTCAGTCTTGCTCATAAATCATGATCTGTTTCATCAGAAGCCTTTTGACTTAGCCAGACTCTATGATTAATTCAGTAGAAGCACGCCTGTCGTTTTGCTTAATGCATCTCTTTTCTTAATTTTACAGTAGATGGGGAATCTTTCGAATCTCCTTAAATTAACTTATCTACAGACTTTACAGAGCATGGTTTAATTGCCATGGTCACCACTGATCCAGGCTAATTATGTTTCACTGCAGGTGCAGAACATAATGCTTTGTGATAAGATAAAAATAAAGAAAAAACCCATGAGGTATCTTATACAAGTGGCCTGAAGTTAGGAGCTATGCAACTAGCGTGAGTTGGGATTTGCTCCCTGCTCTATCAAGGATTTGGAAAACATCTTTATGTTGAACTACAGTCTACAAGGCCAGTAAGATAGCTAATATGCGTCTTTGCATCTGGCTCCAAGGCAATCATTGATGGCACTGGGGTTTAGAAAAGAGGACGTGACAGGGCTATTAAGTGAGGACCAAATCTTCAAGTCTCAGGATTACAACATGAAGTTCGTTCATCATTAGGGCAGAAACACTTTACCCATGAGGACTCAGAATTTGAGACTGGACAGCAGTCCCCACGTTTACCTCCTGCATGCCTGCAGCCATGCTTTATTTTAATTTTTGACTTACTTTCCCACTAAGGTTTCAGGAAGTGGGTAGGTGATCCTTTTCCACCCTTTAGTTGGAAAGAACACAGATGGCTGTGAAACACTTCCAGAGCATTTTGGATCTGCAGGTAAGCACTGAGGGACTAGATAGTTCCAGCTCACACCAAAGTCAGTAGAATATTGCACATGAATTTGATTCTGGGCAATTTTTTCAGGCACTTTGCATCCAACAGAGATCTAATAAACAGAAAATGAAGATTGTCAAGGCATCAAAACCATATTACATATTTCATCTCCAAAGAATTGGCAGTAAAAAAGGCACAGATCCCATGATATCTCCCACCCTGTATTTTCAAATTCATTATTTGCTTTGTTGATGGACCTGGGACATTGGCATGCTTGCCCAAGGTGACAAAGTATAGAGAGTGCCAAGTACATTGTGTAGGGATTGGGAGAGAAGCTGAAACCTGTGCCTCTGCCACGCTGGCTGGTTTCCTGGGAAGGCCTGCGCCCACGCTTGCAAATTGTTTTGTTAATGGCCTGGCACTTGCATCTGGTAGAATACCTGACCAAGAAGGATTGCTAACAGCCTTACCAATTTCACTATTTTGTCATACGATTTATAACTCTCAATAAATCACTTTCACCTGCAAGCAAGATGCAGTGAAGCGATAAGAGAAGCACAATGCCTCTAACATGGCAACAGCCACAATGTGTCAGCTCTGCAAACACAGAGGGACTCAGGTAGACAGAACACAGCAGAAGAAATGCTGGCTAAAATGCTATCCAAAGCTGCTCTTGGCACGAATTCTAATCATGCTGTTATAGTCTATAATTTTTTGTTCTACAGAAACATCCTAATAGCTTCTAGGAAAAGTAGAAATAACAATTATAGCTTTAGTCTCATACAGAAACAGTTTACCTTTTCTTTTTTTTGAGATAGGGTTTCACTATTAGCCCTAGCTGACCTGGAACTCATTATATAGAGCAGGCTAGCCTTGAATTTACAGAGATCTACCTGCCTCTGTCTCCCAAGTGCCTGGATTACAGGTGGGCACCACCATACCAAGCCAGCATACTTTAAAAAATATTTATTTATTCATGTATTTTATGTATATGAGTGCTCTATTTGCATGTATGCCTGCATGACAGAAGATGGCATCAGATCTCATTATAGATGGTCGTGAGTCACCATGTGGTTGCCGGGAATTGCACTTTGGAAGAGCAGCCAGTGCTCTTAACCTCTGAGCTATCTCACTATATATATACACATATATACATATATGTGTATATATATAGTGATTTAACTTAATAAGTTGCAATCAGTATCTTGAATTTTTTAAACCAATATTTTTTGTTCTATAAGCATATAATCCTGATTGTAAATATTTGCTTTTATGTAAAGTCTGAAATTTTATCTTGAAATAGTATAGAAGTACAATTTTAATCATTAAGCATTATTTAGATGATAGAAGTACAATTTTAATCATTAAGCATTATTTAGATGATAGAAGTACAATTTTTAATCATTAAGCATTATTTAGATGAGCTGTATGTTACCTTAACCACAAATTTTATTTTTCAAAGTACATATTAAGTCAATGAAACATTAAATGACCTTTATCTTTACGATGTTTCTGATTAGTTAGATTGCTAGTGTATGGTTATTTATGTAATTGAGAGCATGATAATTTCACCTTGAATTGCATGATCCAGTCTTCAGTGGGAGTCAGGTCATGGGTCACTGCATACACTTCTCGTCCATCATGGCTGCCACAAATCATGACTCCATCAGGGGAGTCACAGAATCTTTCCACTGTACAGTCATCATGGAATAGCCAATTCTCATTCACTTAAAAAAAAAAGACAAAAAGAAATGGATGACAGATTTAGCAAGGACTTAAACATTCACTTTAATCAAATCTTAGAAATCTCTTTTACATATAATATGTCACACAAACACTAATATAAACATCATTTTATAACCATGGGTATCAGAATAACTGACAGATACCTAGTGCGTTTTTTGAGAGGTGGGATGGTTAAGACAAGGTCTCACTATATAGCTCAGGCTGGCTTCAAACTCAGAATTGATCCTCGTATTTCAGTCTCTTGAGTGTTATATATCACAAGAATGTACTACCATGCCTAGCTCCTTGATTTATTTTGAAATAAAATGTGTATCCATCTATCCACCTACCCATCTACCCATTCACCTACCCATCCATCCATCCATCCATCCACTCTACCTAACCTATTGTTTTTTGGAGACAGGGTTTCATTCTACAGTTCAGTCTGTTCTGGAATGAACTAGGTAGCCCAGGGTAGCCTCAAACTAATGGTGAGCCTCCTGTCTCTGCCTCCTGGGTGTTGAGATTACAGGCAGAAACCACCATGTCCAGTTTAATGGTCTATCATTAACTATAGGTACTGTGTTATCAAAGGATCATTAGAATTTATTCCACACACATAACACAACTATTGCAAGCGATTCCCTGTTTCTTTCTTTGCTAGATCCTGGAAACCACTCTAATTAGATGAACAAATAATCTTGGAGGCCCAGACAATATTTGAGAAAAATTGAGCTTTGCATTGTGTAGTTTGTCATAGAGACTATGTTTGAATCCTAATTGTTAAATTGTACTCAACCTGAAAAATACAGGTATAATATAAAGAGATTATTTAAGAAACTCAGATTCAGATGGGCATGGGCATGTATACCTGTAACCCCAGCACCTTGGAGGTGGAGGCAGGGGGATCATGAGGTTAAGGCTAGCCTCAGCTACATAGCAAGTTTGAGGCTACATAAGAAGGCTTCAACAATACAGAACAATATCAGCAAGAAAGGAGCTCTGATTATCTCTAAAATGCTGTTTACCTCACTAATGTTCTTTACACTTGAATGTTTACGTATGTATATTTAAGTATTCTGGAAAAGTATTTTAAAAATAATTTTCAGCCTTTCTAAACTAGATCAACAGTAACTCTTTGAGAAAACGTACTGAGAAAAAAATCTAAAGATGGGATAAATTTGGAAGACTCTTGTTGGTTGTTTTTGTCATTATGCCCAGTGGGAAGAAGTGATTTTATATTATATTTGTTAGCTAGTCAAGTTAGAAATGAAAAAAAAAAAAAAACAAAAAAACAAAACAACTTTCTAAGCGTCTTATTCAGCCCCATATCTACAGTGGAGACAATTGGAGGCTGGGGGCAGGCCTGGAAGCAGCAGAGGTGGACGGCCCCAGAGATCCAAAGAGACCAAGCAATCCTCCAGTAACTCAGGCTTCACCTAGAGTGAGTCTGGTTCTGGTCTGAGCACATGTGTCTACAGAACAACATATTGCTGGGATTCACATGGCTTGAGGGCCATCCTATTATCTGTGTCTTCATTCTGAGGGATTTGGAGTCACAGACATAGGGCCCAGAATCAATGGGACCCAACATTCCAATGCCAGAGAGATTCAGAGCTGGTTTCTCTATGAGGGGCCTTTTGTTTGATGCTGTGGTGCTGGAGTTCTGATGGAAGGTTCATCAGCAAACCCACCGACCTCCTCCATGCTGTCAGAAGCTGCTTTGGGAGCAGATGTTCCAGTTGCTACAAACATTTCCTGCAACATGGGCAGGTGCCAGGAAACATGTTTCTTCGCTAGTTGGGGCCAAACTAAACAAGCATATATATTAGTTACTTAAAATTGCTTTATACTGGCTTTTGTTAATACAGAAGTAATGTTTAAATTATTCTGAGTGTAAACTTACTTACGTAAATTATTACACAGGGAAAAACTGATGAGAAACTTGGCAAAGTTCTGAATCAGATCTTGCTTACATAGCAAGTCTCAGTGACAACTTCCTTTTCCTCCCCTTCCCTCCCTTCCCCTTCTTCCTCCCCTTCTCCACCCCCCTTCCCTTCTTCTCCTTCCTTCCCCTACCCTTTCCTTCCTCTTCCTCCTACCCATTTTCTTCTTCCCATTTCTCCTCCCCGTTCTCTCCATTGCCCTCCCCGCTCCTTTTCTGTTGTTTTGAGGCACAGCCTCTCAAAGCAGCCTTTCCTGCCCCAGCCTCCTGAGGGAGGGATTACAGGTGTGTACCCAGTCCCAGTCAAAGCCTTAGTGACTTCAGGGAATAGGAACACTTGGTGAAGTCAAGGACACTTCGAGCCTTTTCCATTTGCCAGGGTGAATTTGGTCATTATTTGCAGCTGTCACATGGCATCACATGATATGCTAGTGTCACATGATATCCTAATAACTGAAGTAAAATTAGTTAGCCGAAATAGTCACCAATAGCAAATTATAAAGCATAATGACATTTAAAGCTAGTAGAAATTTATCTTCTAAGGCAATAAGGACTCAAAAAAGAAAAAGAACCCCCCCCACACACACAAAAAATCCCAAACAACAACAAAAATCACAGGAAAAAAGAAGCAAGCTGCAAAATACATATAGGATCACGTTTGAGACCCTAGCTTTGTTAAAAATGTTTGTTAAAGGAATATAGAACATTAAGAGAATATTAAAAATACTGATATTGTTATCTGCCAGTGAGTCTAATTTTCATTCCCATGGTTTTCAGTGTTTTCTCAATTTCATGACTTGAACACAATTTATTGCTTTTACAATAAAATATTGCTATTTTAAGTTATTAAAAGTATTAACTTAAAGTATTTTAAGTTATTAAAATTTCCTAAATTAAATTTTCCTCAAGGTATGCTATTTCTCTGGAAAGTTCTCATTATGGTAAAATTGGCCATATAATTTTTTGCGCAAGACAGTAGAGCTAAGCAGGATGAGACACCATGCCTTACTGTCTAACTGGCTGTTGCAACTTTGGGTAGACTTACAGTGTGAGGTGGAGACAGACCCTCAAACATCACCCATGGATCTGACCACACTGCATTTTATGTAGTACAACCAACGCAAATGGGGTAGCAAAATCACAGACTTAATATAAGATACCACCTTAAACTCACTATAGTGTTATAAAATGACAAGCATTCAGATGAGAATGGTGTGCAGTTCCTGCAGGTTGCCAGCATCACTAAATAGTCCCTGCTGAGGATGAAGAATGAGAAGCAAGTGGAACCCCAGACATGATCTGAAACATGAAATGCCATTGCAAATGTGCCTGACTCATAGAAAATACAACATTCTGCCCTTAGATGTCAATAAAGGAACCAGGAGGATGAGGCAGGAGGATCACTGTGAGTTTGAGGTCAGCATGAGATTCATGGTGAGTTCTGGGACAAACTGAACTAGAGTAAGGCCCTGATCCAAACACACCACCACCACCACCACTGACAGCCACAATAGGCCAGGAAATGTTTTTTTTTTCCATCCAAAGTCGAAAATAGGAAACAGAAATGAAAATACCCTACCCCCACAATTACCCTATCAATGAACTGATATTTATTAAAACATGTATCTGACAGTACAGATGAGACACAGTGTTAAACAGGAAGACTGAAGAATGATGCTCTGGTCTCTGCACCTCATCAGAACCTCGGAAAGGGCCTGACTTCACTTGTGATTAGCGCCCCCACGCCCCACAAACGTACAGTTGCATTTCAATGTACTTTCATCCAGCATTAGTGAAGAAATCACCTGAAGTTTTGTCCTCCATGAACATGTCAAAAGCAATTCTCCCAACAGGGCCAGCATCTGCAGGGGAGCGCTCATGCTGGGGCACTGGGGCGCTGCTGAATGTGTCCAGCATGACTGTCCTCTGGTCGGCAGAGCCTGAGATGAGGACATTGTCAATGGCCCAGTCATTCTGGTCTAGGCCATCATGTCGTGGCTGCCACCAACGGAAGCGAGTAGCAATCTCTTTAGCATCAGGAGGGAGAAGGATATTCACGAATCTAACAGAAAATGATGAGGGTGGGGAAATGTTGGTTAAATATTTCATATGAGGAGATCTGAAACAGCAGTAAGATATTGGATGTCCCAGGGCAGTGAAGTGAGGACATTACCTAAAACTGTGTGTGTGTGTGTACAGTTGCACATGCAAATACGTGTGTTGGCAAGTAGAGGGCAGAGGTGGATGCTGAGTGTCTTCTTCAGTTGCTTTCCACTTTAGTTTTTGAGATAGTCTCTCACTGCCCCTGGAGCTCTCTGATTGACTGGCTGGCTGGAGAACCCCAGCAGTCCTGTCTACCTCCCCTGTGTTTACCTTTGGATTACAGGTGGGCACCACCTGACCTGGCTTTTAAATGGATAGCAGGGATTCAATTTAGTTCCTAATGTGCTTGCAACTTAGTCATATTCCTAGTCACTGAAAACAAATTAAACATAATTTTATTAAATCTTTGAGAATGTATTTTGATCATACTCATCCTCAACTTCCCCTCAGCTCCTCCCAGGTACACTTCCATCTCCCTACTCTTCCTTTTAAAACAATCCATCGATTCCTGTGTGTGGACCCTGATTAACTGGCTGTTTTACCAGTCATTAATGGAATGTAAACAATGTGAGGACCCCAGAGTTCTCAGTGCTGCCTGTGGACCTTGGACATCTGCATCCCTGGGAAGGTAACTGCAGGTCTACAGAACACATACTTTGGGAGATACAACCAATATTGACCTCAGTTTTCCTGTCACATAAGGGTTGGTTTCTGCTATAATCTGCTCAATGCCAGCAACAGGCTTGGAATATGGACACTAGCTGTGGTAGGAGGATGCTGGAGCCTCAGCCTAAAAGCAATCAGGTCTTAGTTGCCCGTGATATAGACAATGCTTTGCTAATGTGCTTCAGTGAGAGCAGGGGAAGAAACACTGAAGGAGGGAGGACTAGGCATGTCTTCTGACTTAGTCACCAAGGACACATAGCTCAATGCTCCAATACAAACCTCATGATATAGAAACGAGGCTTACATTTACAATTACAATTAAACATATTCACTGAAAGCCAGCAATAGAACCACAGATTTGATTTATATTCAGAGTTCACAGGACTAGTTTTCTATCTGTGCAGAGAGCATGGTCTTTATATCTGTTGATCTACCTGTCTTTAAAGTGCAGCCTCTTAGCATTGAAATTCCTATAAGTTAATCTTGGATGGATCCTAAAACTGAGGGCTGCATTAATAGTCACTCAAGTCTTTGACTTTCACATTAAAGAGGTTTAATTATTTTCCTTTTGTTGACATGGTATTTCCTTGTTGATTTTTTTATTTCTTGGTGTTGAGGGCCTTGCACATGCTGGACAAGCACTCTACCCCTGAGCTCTGCCTTCCTGCTGCTCTTTTGAGTGCCTAGCATAGTAGATAGTGTTCTGAATGGAGACCAACTAGGATGTCTGTAATCGGCTACTAACACTTCAGTCTGTGCATTCTTTGGACACTGAAGAACTAGTGAGTGTTGACATTAGGGCAGGAAAATGTAGTCTGTGAATCCCACACCCTCAAATGTGGTTACTGGATGCTTGGAGACCAGCATCTTTGAGGCAGGTCTCTCCAAATTTTATTTCCTCACGTCTCTTGGTTTTAAAGCCCCTCTGCCCATCTCTTCTTTTTAATTAGTACTATAGTATGTGGTGTGTGTGCATGTGTGAGTGTGTGGGCGTTCCTGTCCATGCATGCATGGAGGCCAGAGGACAATGGTAGGTGTCCTGTTCTCTCATTCTCTGCCTCATTCCCTTGAAATAGGAATATTTCAATTAGTTTACCCTTTTCCTTTTTTTTTTTTGGTTTTTCGAGACAGGGTTTCTCTGTGTAGCTTTGTGCCTTTTCCTGGTACTCACTTGGTAGCCCAGGCTGGCCTCGAACTCACGGAGATCTGCCTGCTTCTGCCTCCCGAGTGCTGGGATTAAAGGCATGCGCCACCACCACCCGGCTAAAATTTTTTTGTTTTTTGAGATAGGGCTTCTCTGAGTAGCTTTTGGAGCCTGTCCTGGAACTCACTTTGTAGACCAGGCTGGCCTTGAACTCACAGTGATTCACCTGCCCCTGCCTCCCGAGTGCTGGGATTAAAGGCATGAGCCACCACAGCCCAAACTTTTTTTTTTTTTTTTTAACATTTATCTTTTTTTTTCTTTTTCTTTTTTCTTTCTTTCTTTCTTTTTTTTTTTTTTTTTTTTTTTTTTTTTTTTTTTTTTTTTTTTTTTTTTCCGAGACAGGGTTTCTCTGTGTAGCTTTACGCCTTTCCTGGAACTTACTTGGTAGCCCAGGCTGGCCTCGAACTCACAGAGATCCGCCTGGCTCAGCCTCCCGAGTGCTGGGATTAAAGGCGTGTGCCACCACCTCCCAGCACTAAAAGTTATTGAACAAATACATTTTTTTTTTTTAGCTGAGGATTGAACCCAGGGCCTTGTGCTTGCTAGGCAAGTGCTCTACCACTGAGCTAAATTCCCAACCCCCCTTTTTTTATTCTTTGAAAATTTTACATGATATATTTTGATCATATTCATCCCCTTCCTCCAACTCTTCCCAGATCCTTCCCCACCTCCCTCCTGACCCAATTCCACATTTTATTCTCCTTCCCTATTAAAAGAGTCCATGCAGACTCTATTGGCTGACCAGCAGGTCATAGGGCCTGCCCTGAAGTGTGTTCAATATCCTTGAAGTCATGTACTACCTCTGGGTCTTACAATTTTTCCCATCATCTCCACAGATTGCTGATCCTTGAGGGGAGGAGTTTTACTCCTGATTCAACATCTTTCTTTTATTTCATTTCCCTTTTCTTCTCCCTTCTGTTGTTGAGGTGGGGTCTCACTATGCTGTCCAAGCTGGTCTTCAGTGTGTAACCTCCATTGATCCTCC
The DNA here is from genome assembly GCF_004664715.2 of Peromyscus leucopus. Taxonomy (NCBI): domain Eukaryota; kingdom Metazoa; phylum Chordata; class Mammalia; order Rodentia; family Cricetidae; genus Peromyscus; species Peromyscus leucopus. Next base: position 38,982,133 of record NC_051065.1, read on the forward strand.
TTCCTCAGCCAACAGAGTCACTGAGACCACAGCAAGGAAGCCCCACATATGGCCCCTCTTTGGCTTGTCTAATTAGCTACATTGACTGCTTTTGGTCTTTCTAGAATATTTTTAAAGGCCCAAGTATGATGGTTGCTCAGGGTCTTTAAAGAAGGATGACATAGGTTCTAGGCATCTTAAGGATACTGCCATCTTACTGTCTTATACATACTGGGAAGAAGATACTTTGTAAACAAATGTTTGTTTCTCCAGGTGTTTATGAAATCATCATATATTCAGCCTCCATGTTTTTTTGCACTGTTTATTTACTGTTGGTATTACAATCTAGTAATTAATCTTATTCTGGGATGGGAAAGCTTTTGTTCTTAAAATAAAAGCCCTGGTTAGCTATTATGTACCCCAGGAAGCTCTCCCTGCCTGTTTCTGAGGTGTCCTTTACTGATGAGTAAGTTGGAGGTCCCCTCAGTCGGTGACATCTGGTTACTGGGAGCCTTCCCAAGCTGGATAGCCTAGTTATTGCAGTTGAGACAGATACAAACCCAGGCTTGCTGTACTGATCATAGAAAATCTCCATCAGCAAGTTCCAGGTGATGCCCCCATTGACAGAGTATTCCAAGAGGACCCCTTGGTTACGGTTGCTCGGTGTAATGAGGCATCCATACATGAAGTAGAACTGGATAAACTCGGCACTAGTGAGGTTTAGATCCACAGTGACCAGCAATCGGCTACAGCCCTAAGAAAAAGGAACAGAAGAGAGAAAAAGCAGCAATAAGGAATCTTGATTGCAGATCGCAGAGTACAGCTTCTCTCTGATTTTGTCCCTTTGATTATGTTATTATCTCTCTCACACTAGCTTCTAGCATGGTGCCCAGCTCATGTTTGTTGAACTTTCAAATTTCAGTATTCAAGACTTACTTAACCAAATGTCATATATTCTAAGGAGGTTTCCTTTTAATATATTTTTATAGGCAAAGCAAATGTTGGAATTACAGTAACTTTTATTAATTTATTTTCAATTATTAGTTAGCATTTACTAAAAAGCACCAGTTACTAATGAAGTAACATTTTGATATAACTATTTTTAAAATTTCATTTACATGTGTGTAAGAATGTCTGTGTGAGTATAAGTGTTGAATTCCCTGGAACTGTAGTTACTGACAGTTGTGGCCATCACGTGGGTGCTGGGACTCAAACACAGGTCCTCTGGAAAAGCAGCAAGTGCTCTTAACCCCTAAGCCATTTCTCCAGCCTTCTTAGGTAACTATTTAATGAGTAATTTTAAAATGACTACAACTGAAACAATTATATAATTTAATTATAATGAGATAGTTGCAATGCCCTTTAAAATGTTTTAAAATTTATTTATTTAAATTTGTGTGTATGTCTGTGGTTGTTCTGTGTGAGTGTATATGCACATGGGTGTATAGGTTACATGTTCACATGCATGCATGTTCACACATGTTCACGTGCATGTAGAGTCCAGAGGTTGATGTTGGCTATCTTTCTCCATCACTCTCCAATTAGAAAAGGGTTTCTCACTGAACTTGGAGTTCACCGACTGGCTAGACTTGCTGGCCAGTGAGCTCTGAGGAGTGGGCTGTTTCCAGCTCCCACCTTCACCCCCCTCCCCACCTCCCACACTAGGTTTACACAGGCTACCATGCCTGATTTTTACATGGATGTTGGTAATCCAAGTCTTTATGCAAAGCAAGCACTTGCTGACTGAGCCATCTCTCACCAGCACCAAATGCCATTTATTTATCAATTATCAATTATCAATATATGAATCTTGGTAGGTATTTGTTAGTTGAACATATGTGGAAATACTGGCCGTTCCCACTTCTACTTGAGGCAGAAGAGTATCTTGAATAAACATTCTTAGTGTTGTCGATTATGAAAAATTAATATGATATATATATACACTTTTGTTACTTCTGTGTAAAAATTGGATATAAATAATATATAAATACAATATAAACTCTATGATAGAGTGCAGCAAAAAAGAGTTGAATGTGAATTGGTTATTTTTTAAAATTAATTTGCCTATCTAATCATGATATTAGAGAAATTAGACATTTAAAAAGTTAAAATTTGGCAGCAAAATAGAATGATAATAACTTATTTCAAAGGAAAACTTTCCAACATTGCTTCTGCCACTCACAAAATAATATGCTATAAATGCAAATGTTCAGTAATTACCAACAAGCTACTCTCTCTGGGGTGACTTATAAACAATTAGTTGTTAATACACTCAAGAAACTTTGAAGCTCATTTCCCAGGTTTTTGACTCTTTAATCTCAAACGTGTTGTGAACTCAAGAGTTTTCAGTTATGGCTTCATCCAGACAGAGCCCCCCCCCCCCCCCAGCCCCCAGCACACACACTGTATGGGTGCCCCTTTCTCAGCATGGAAACCATGCAAGTCCTTTAAAGATGTGTTTTTAAATCTTCCCTGTGCTGACAGCAGCACAAGCTTTGGGTAGGAACATTCTGGAAATGCTTAGCGCTGTTGAAACTTCAGATCCTGACTAGGCATTAAGGGCTACTGCATCTTGATTTGCCTGTTAAGCTTCAAAAGTGACTCGGGGACTCAGCGGAGGGAGAGGAGCTGAGCAAACTTCAGCCCAACTCTTACCCCACTGAAATGCAGAGCCAGTCCGGAAGCCACAGCTCCACACACAGTGCTCAGTTTCCCACCGTTCACAGTCAGCCAGTTCTGGCTGGAGGGAGCCCGATTGAAGTTGTCTTTGAGCTGGACTGGGAGGGAGGTCTCAGGCTCATCACAGTACAGGCCTCCCCACTGCTCATCACAGCTGGGTGTGGAAAAAGAGAAAGGCAGAGTCAACATCAAACACAGCCCCTGTGAGAATTCACACATTACTGAAGCCAACCTTTTCCTAGGCCAGGATGATGAAAGGTTGCTGCTCTTCAGAGTCACAAAGCTTGCCAAAGATCACCTGCTTTCCTTAACAACGCCAGAGGCTAGAGACAGGCTGTGAATTAACCTCCTTCAGCCTTTCCTAAAGTAGTGAGTGACTAGTGGTTGCAGGTGGAAGAAAGAATCAACTAACTTTAAACAACATACTGAAGTCCTATCTCACGTGAAACAGCATTGGGTAGCCTATAGGACCACAACTGCCAAACCAAATTGCTGGGTGATAATAATATATGAAACTGTTCTTTAAACAGAAGCTTCCAGCCATTTAAGAACCAAGTGGTTGTGTGCTAAAAGCAGACGATGCTTCGGATAATCACCGCCATCCCTGAACAGAGTTCTCAGTTCTCTGTTCAGGACAGGACTGGAAGGCTGCCCAGGGCTCTTCAGAGTCATCCTGGATATGGGATACAATCATTAATCACGGGCTGGATTTCCTATGTACATGAAGATTAGCAGAGAAGAACATGATTTCTCTGTTAGTTTCTCTACACTAACAATCAAATAGCACAATCTTAGAAAACAAAGCACAAAAGGCTGTAGTGCACATGTGTGTACATGCATACACATCCATCTAAATGCTTTAAAAGTAGATTCTCCCAAAGATGCTAAAGATCTAGGAGAGTGATAGAGCAGGCTCTGTCAAATATGCCCGGTAACTGACCAGGTTTATATTTTATTATGCAAATGACATGAGAAATTTCAACTAAACCTCAGCAAATGCATGTCCTTACCTGTATCTGGACTTAATATCATTTTTGGTGAGAATATAATGAACTCCTAAAGTTTTCTATCATCTTTTTCAAGTCTCAAATGTATCACAGAAACGGAAGAAAAAGTAATATAGTCAATTATAATTCGGCTCTCTCTTGACAATTTAGCTGTTGTTCAGGTGCTAATCACTAAGTAAGAATGTAGTTATAATAGCCACCAATTCCACTGTTAGCTCAATATTATATTTCAGGAAAACTCAAAAGCTAAGGTAACTTGGCAGTGATGAAAAATCCAGTTTTAGAAACCTTCTGGGTGGAATACAAATCAAGATATTTAGACAGAAGAAACATTCCAACTTACACACAGCTTCCCTGGATGCACCTCCCATGGCCACTGCACATGTCTAGACAGCCGTCCCCAATATAGACATTATCTATTGCCCATGTCTGCTGCTTGTCGAAAGGTGCTGGTTGGTGCCAGCGGAAACGAGTGGCTTGAGACCTTGGAAGAAGAAGAGATTTACAATGAAGAATGCAGTGAGAAAGAAAATGTATTCTAGTAAGCTTGAAGAGGGCAACACAAATCACACATTCCCATTCCTATTTTGAAAAGAACATTCATTATTGCAATAGCCTATGCAAACCTCTAGTTAACAAAACTAAGCCAAACAAATAGGTTCAGCATGTATTTTGCCCCAGGGGTCTTTCTGGGTCTTGTAAAAGAAGACTACATCAGAGGCGAAATCCAATCCTAAAACTAGAAGCCCCAAGGGAAGGATAAAGGTCTGCTTTTTGCATGGCAGCCATTGTACAGACACCAGGGCTGTTTTTGTGTTATTAAACTGGAAGAAAGATGCCTGTCCTCGAGCAGCTGTAACCTTCTGCCTTTAACTTTAGAACAGAATGTGGGCTGGGCTTCATGCTCTCCCCTGCTCTCTAGGGCAAGGTACTTTTGTGCAATGGACACATGCATCCCCCTCACTCAGCATCCCTGAGGAATTCTCCTAATGGAAGCCTTAGGGGATGGCATGAACATAAAACAGAGAGATCAATGGAACCCCAGGTAATTATATGTAGAGAAGAGAGGGGGTAATAAGTAAGACTAGGCTTGTTTTATGTTGATTAAAAAGTGAAATAAATAAAAGTAACCCGGACATTCTCCATTCCAGAAGCAGAAACGTACTTCCTTCTTCACTTTTGGAGAGCATCTTGTTCCGCAACACAAACATATGTGTGTTCTGAGGCACTAGATGGCAGTAAAATCCAAACAATGCCCAGGGCTCATGCAAACGTTAAAGACTTGTGGAAGAAATAATTTGTGTTTTTTTGAGCCATGCATGTTTTATGCTAAAAGACTTAATATTTTGATTTGAAAATATTTGTTTTAGGAAGGAAAAAAGATAAAATAACAGCAAGAGTCTTATACTTTCTAAGGGAAACACTTACATAAAGTTTAGTAAATAATCAAAAGAGAACAACAGAGTAGAACTCAGATTTTTCATCCTGGGAAACAGCTCAGTCCAACCTGTGTCCTGAGAATCTTGGCACAAACTGATTTCTCCAGTTCTTGCTCTCCAGTTCCCACAACCTCAGCAGAAGCATCTCAACTCAGATCTTTCCTATCACTTTTTGTTGCATTGAAATTAAGCCCTTGGCCCATGGGGTTGGGCCTGAGTGGGGGCCTCTCTTCCCTTCTTCTGGCCATCATCAGAAAGTATCACTCACCTCATCTTCCAGAGCACACCAAAGTCATCCCCACCCTTCTGCATGCGAGTTTCCCCAGTGAGTTCTCTTTCTGTTTGGTCTTCCCCTATGGGTTCTCCAGGGTCTCACTGGAAGTGTTAGTCCTCACAGAGACATTTTCTTCTGGGCCCTTTTAAAATGGCATTTGTCTCATCTGACTCTCTGCAATCTGTTCTTTCCGTGGTATTTAACACAATTTAGCACCATCATGCATGCATGTGAATGTTTTCGGGAGACACGGTTCCTTCCTGGAACATTAACTCATAAGGCAGCTCTTGGGGCAGATCCCCTTTGCTCACTACCGAGTAGTGTTCCATGGGACAGGGAGCTGATATTCAGGGGCCACTGTTTCCACAGGGAGCAATGTTGTATTGTTGCCCTCCCCCACCAGTGTTATGCAACTCCGTGGCTCTTTTAAATGACTGAATTCATTACTATTTCTGTTTCTATACAGCAACATCCTGTGATACTGTGGAGGATCACATTTTCATAGCTCATAACCACGCATTCTGATATGTAGCCAACATGCACCTATTTATTCTGTCTTTTGTTTTGACTACAAGTTTTCTGAAAGGCAGGGGATATTGCTGTCTTTCCTCAGTGCTTATAGATAATAATAAGTAATACATTTTCCCTGTTCTCTTAATATCATAAACATGTTGCACTAAAGCCTTTGCCACCTTATATTTTAAAGCAGTTTCTTTTGTTAGATTACCCTCCCTATTTATCATTTCATTGTCTGTGACACTTACAAATGGGATTTCATAAACATCCACTGAAAGAATATTAAGTCAATAGTAATAAAGATTTCTGGAAAAAGCAAATAAAAGACACCTTGCAGGGTGGATGGGGAGAGCTGGGTTAGTTGTGTGGAGCAGTAGTTTGGTGACTGTAGGAGGAGAAGAGCTGAGAGGCGGCACAGGCTGCCTAGTAGGGGTGGCTTTCTGATCACCGGCTTTGTTCAGTCACAGGCTGGACAGCCTCTGAACAGAAAGACTGAGTAGAGGATTTAAGAGCCAGACGAATTGCTGGAGGTGACAACCTTTGTACAGACTCTGAACCCCACCTTTTCCAGTCTATATCACTCTCTGGAGTTCTACAGAAAAGGAATCAGTAGGAGGCATGTGAAGACTGTACTAAAACTGGAGCTGGCCAACGGGTCTAAAGATAAGTGAGTGCTCTAATTTTTATTCTGGCACCATGAGTTCTATGTTCATGGTGAGCAAGTAAATGTTTAGACACAACAAGGAGGACAAATTTGACAATTTCTTAGACCCACTTTTGAAGTGCAAGGGTTTTATATTGTTAGGCATAGCGATATCTAGTCATCACATACTCATGGGCAGAGGTGCCTGCATCATCATTATTATTTTGCAGGAAGGAGTCCTTTCACTAAAGGAAAGAAGTGCAGTAACAGTTCAGAATGAGAATACTGGAGGTGAATTCAACCTCTAAGCCTTTCTAATAAAACAACTTATTCCCAGCCCTGCCTAGCCTCACTGTGAGAGGGGCCAAATCACTTAGGTCTACATGCTGACACTTTCCCATCTGTAAAGCTAAGAGAATGCTGCTTCCTGAATCACAAGGGTGTTGTGAAAATTAATTAGTTCATGTTTACCAAGACCTACGAGTGCTTTGGCACATCCCTTGGCAGGTGTCATTGCTTATCCTGAAGGTCCCTTAGAATGATGGCCGCTACCAGATGCTGCTTCTTGGAGTTGGAGGAAAAATGGCCCCATAGCAAATTTCTTATTTTCACATACCCTTGAAATCTCTCCTTTTGGTTATTTTTTAAATTTATACCACTCTCTCCCCATCAACACATTAAAAGTGCTTCAAAAAATGTAGGTTAGTAACTGTTCACCGCTATACAGTTCCTATGTTACTGAAGACAACAGTTTCTATGTGTGGTCATTCCGTGCGTCTCCCCATGATGTGGCCACACCAAATTTAATGGGTGTCAGGACATATCTCATACTCTTCACTTCTGTAGGATGACTCCGTTCACCCAGGAAGACTTCCTGTCTTCATCACGGTGAGGAGAACTGATCTGAACGAAGCTGTGGCTGGTCATTTCAGTCTCCTCATACTGATGCTATCTTTACTCTCAAAGAGACACACAAGGAACTCAGGCTAGCCCTCACTCTGCTCATGGAGATGGCGAGACCCAGTGACCTCAGTCACACACCAATTCACTAACAAAGCAGTGCAATGAGACAAGGATCGCTTGACTTATAATAAGTATTATTATATAGCATTTATCCAGCCTCTAGGACTATTTTGAATTTCTATCAGGTAATCTTTTAAAACTTTATCACAACTCATAAAAAATAGGTTAGCAAAAGGAGACTTTGTATGAACCACTCCACTAGGCTTTTCTTTTCTCTTGAGAGGAAACAAATAGTGAACTTTGTTGTATCTAGGTTCATCCACTGCCTGTGTGACATGGAAAAAAGCAAATGAACTCGCTCTGTCCAGCCCTGTCTACAAAAAGAGGAAGAGAGCTAGAAGCTAAGGAGGCTTAGGAGATATTTCAACCAAGTATCCTGAGTTGTATACTGACTTGCAAAAACTTCATGACATACTTTGTGAGATAAGGAAATCTGAGAAATGAGTATTGAAGTTCTAAACAAGAAATTGCCATCTTTAGCTGTGGTCTAAAATGTTCTTCTCTTCCAGTAATGTGCACTGAAATATCTGTAGTCGAAATGCTACAATGTCTAGAATTTACTTCAAAATAGCAGGGCATTAGGAGTCGGTGGGGCTACTCAATGTGGGTAGTACATTCAAACTAGTAAGTACATGGGGGTCTAGTACATGATTCTCTTTAGCTTTGTACATTTGCCTTTTAAATAAATAAAATGTAAGCCAACAGGAAATTTTTTATTTTGGAATTAGAAATAAAAAGGAATGGTTCTTATCTTTTAGCAAAATAATTTTTAAAATCATTTGGGCTAAAAAATCACAGAAAGCAATAACAAAAACTATAATATTCTGAATAAACCCACTGAGAGCCTCAATATTAGTCCAAAAACTGGACTAATCACCAAATACAAGAGATTTTCTATAGTTTAAACATATCTTTTCTGTGGGGATGGTTTATATTTAGCTGGGAAAGCAATCTTGACGATTCACATATATGTATGGCACCGGTCAAATATCAAATTCTCCAATTAAAAACTTGGCAATAAGTTGGCACTGCATATGGCTCAAAGGCAGCTGTGTCTCTGTTATAGAATAAATGGACATAGGTTTAACCTATTAACAGGAATGCCATTATAGCAATGTATTGCATATGAGGGATTCAGTGGTACTACGGCCTACGTAAAAATCACTGTTTTGTGAACCCCAAACCCCAACAAACAGTTCATAGAAGCATAGCAACAATGCTCATAAATGCTCATCAAATGATAGGAGAGGATGGCATTCAAGACTGGTAAAGTATTTCTCCGGCTAGTTTTAACATTTTGAATGCTGTTCAGTTATATGAATGCTTGCAAATGAAGCCTCTCAAAACACACCGTTGTCCTGGAATAACAACAGACAGAAATAAGGGGTATCCAGGCAGCTGCAAGGCATCTCTTTAACAAAACAAACTCACGACTCTCTTGGATATTTGAAGAACACAGTAAATGTTACTTACTGGTTGGGTCTGTTTTCTTTACTTGGAGTTGTATGTGGGGATGTCCTAGAAAAGCAGCCTTCCCTTCTACAGCTGTTTCACTTCCATCCTCGTCACCACCACCCCTGCCCCTCCACACACTTGCTTTTCTTGCACTTCTCGCTTTTCCTTTTAACTTCCTACAGATTTTTAGTCGCTTCCCCTCTGTCCCTGAGGCACCCGGCTTCCAAAGCGTTCAGTTAATCTTTAAGGAGGATGGTGCCAGCTGGGTCATTGATTGGGGACACTAGGAGTGGGTCACTTTCAACTTGACTTAAAATAGCCAAGTCTCACCTGAACCTACTGTGGCCACTCCCTTTTGCCCTTTCTCAGTGGATTTGAGTTACCTGCCCTTCCAGTGACTCACCTGGTTCTCAGCTGACATCTCAAGAACCCATGCCACCTGAACTACCTGCTATTTCTAAGTCTGGTTAGTAATGAAGAGGAAGGCAGATTCAGATCAGGGGTAGGAAACTGATTTTTGACATCATCCCATCTTTCTTCCAGTCTTTCTCAATAACTCATAGCATCATTCTACTCAATTTTCCTAGCACCATAACTATACATACAGTAGTTAAATCCACTCCTGGGCCAAACTATTTTCAGTAGCTCTAAAACTATTCTTTCGAAGACACTAAAAATTGAAAAAAAAAAAAAAAACCCTAAAATTTTTGGACCCCTTTTTCTTCTTTTCTGTGGCCAAGTCCCTGATCTTCTCCTGCATGGCAATCACATCTCGAGTGGCTTGCGGATGGCACGTGGCTCTGACTCACGCATTTTCTTGCTTCCTTTGTGAGCCATGCCCACTCATCTGTTCTCTGTGGAGAGCAGATGCAGTTACATCACCATCACTAGATTTCCAACTTCCAAGGTGGGAGTCTTCTCTTCACACGCAATGGAGAAGTGAGTGAGTGTGCTTTGGATCATTTCTTTGAAATCTCCTGTACTAAGGGCCTCATTCCTGTCTCTCAACTGCAGCCTGGATTTGTCTTCACAGCACGTTTGCCACTTCTTTGAGTCTGCTTTGCAAATTTTTCTTAGACGAATGCTCCAAGCTCAGAACACCCCATAATTCATTTTCCAAGTCTTTAATATATATTCAAGCATATACATAACATATTATATATTATATTATAGCAGTATGTGTGTACATTCACGTAGGTACGTGTGTGTGTGCATGTGTGTGTGAGAGAGTGTGTGTGTATATGGGTGTATGTGTGAAGGCCACAGAACAACTTTGTGCCATTCCTTAGGAGTTCTCAAGCTTGTTTTTGAGACAGGGTCTCTCCTCAGCCTGGAGCTTGCTAAGCAGGCTAGGGTGACTCTCCAATGAATCCAGAAGTCCAAATCTGCTTGTCTCACTCTGGTGCTGAGATTCCAATTCTGTGCCACCGTGTCTGGCTTCTTTTCCTCAGTTCTGAGACTCAAACTCAGGTCCTCATGACTGCACAGCAGGAAACTTTGCCAGCTGAATTATCTCCACAGCCCCATTTTCCTGAGTCTTATTCTCTTGCCTTGCTTCAACACTTTCTGTAAGTAAACCCAACTCCACTAGTCACCACCCCCATGTTTTTCCTGCTTAAACAGTAACTCTTAAGGCTCAGGCCCAAGCGTCCCTGTCTTTTTCACCTGGATCCCTGGGTTTAGAATGCTCTCCTCTTACTCACTGAATTCTTCAAAGCCAGGGTCCATCTCTACACAAAACCCTCTCTAACTCTCACTTTCAACACAATCTCCTAGTTTTCAACATCTGTGGTATTTTAGACTGTTCCAGCAAAACTTTAAGTTACAGATAGCACAAATCATTTTCAGTTCTTCCAACAGGTTACATCCTCTGTAGGAAGAGAGGTTAAGAAAGTGTTGTACTGCTGTGGGATGGTCTGTATGTCAAATTACTCTGATTGGTCAATAAATAAAACACTGATTGGCCAGTGGCTAGGCAGGAAGTATAGGTGGGACTAACAGAGAGGAGAAAAGAAAGAACAGGAAGGTGGAAGGAGTCACTGCCAGCCGCCGCCAGGACAAGCAGCATGTGAAGATGCTGGTAAGCCACGAGTCACATGGCAAGGTATAGATTTATGGAAATGGATTAATTTAAGCTATAAGAAGCCTGCCACGGCCATACAGTTTGTAAGCAATGTAAGTCTCTGTGTTTACTTGGTTGGGTCTGAGCAGCTGGGGGACTGGCAGGTGACAAAGATTTGTCCTGACTATGGGCAAGGCAGGAAAACTCCAGCTACATTGTACCATTACTCTGGTAATGCTTTTTCATTCATCTTGATTTTACGGATGGTTTACCACTAACTTTACCACTGCATATGGCAAAGAGTGAAGGCAAGAATGATGCCATGTTCTTTCTTGGGTTTTAACACAGCAATGGCCGCAGCAGAGCATGATCCTGCAGCAGAGCATGATATAGCTTGTATTTAGTCTCAGTATTCCTTGTCAGGAAGAAGCACCTGCACCCATTTGACACTGTCTGTCCAAGAGCAGGAGTATCTTCAACGCTGCCCCTTCCCTCATTGTACAGTGTCCTCTTCATCATCAGGCTCACCCCTGTGCCATCTGCACTCCTCTCTAAAGTGTCCCCAGAACACTTACCCATCCCACCACTCTCAGTCTGCCCTCCCAGGCTCTCACCTCCCTAATAGGTTCTTCAGTTAAAATAAGCTTCTCTGAATGCAAATCTCACCATGCCTCCTTATTCCTGCACACTTTAATGGATGAAGCGTTCCTATAAGAAAGCCCCATATTTAATACACCCTGCTCTTCATTGTTTGATACCATCTCACATCTCACTTTCCTCCCTTCTCTCTGCCTGAACACGCACATACCAACTTCCAGCTACGCCAGGGCATTCTACTTGCCTGGAGCATTCTTGCCCTTTCTCCTTACCCAGTTCACCTTCAGATCTTATTTAAGTTATCCCTTTCTCAAGAAAGTATTCCCTGTGTTCCTGACCAATCCTATTTCCCTGTGACAGTCAGTCTTACAACACTATCTTCCAGTATTCCATCATATCACAACTGGATTCTATAGTTAGTTCTGAGTTCGGGTTATCTCTGGTAAATGCCTCTCTGTCTTCTACTGAACTGAAAACTCTTTGAGGTATGTACTTAAAAACATTTAAAAAAAATATGACTGAATGGATGAACAGTTGCTATCGGTGACCACTGGCTATTTCAGCATGTTTGATGACAATTTGTGGGCGATCATTTTCCATTCATTCCCATTACCAGCAATCCTTAGATCCTCCTGATAGCCATACATAAGATAGTAGAAAAGTCCTGTGGTCATGGTCAGTGCTAACCCTTACTTAGCACGTGGCTGTAAGCTGTCAATACCATCTTGTTTATAGCAAAGAGCTACAAACTCAGGCTTGGCAGATCGCATAGACACTTCACTACATTCCCAGACTTTTAGGCAGTCAGTTACTTTAACTTCTTGGCTATCTGTGTGCCTGCCTGCTTGCTTACCTACCTAGCTATCAGCCTATCTGTGCTGGAGATCAAACCAAGGGCCCCAGGTATGGTAAACACAGGTGTTCTACCACCAATTCAGTTTAATTTAAAACAAGGAAAAGTACATTTAAAAAGTCACAGGGCTGAGAGTGGAGGCGGGAGAGAGATTTGCATGTGTTTGGGGCAGTACTCTGAGACGTTCATGTTTCTTTGGCATATGGCAAAGCATGCAAAGAAGTAGGTCTAGCTTGGGCTTCATCTACACACATTCTTCCCGAATTACTCAGAGGGTGTGTTGTCACCTTTAAGACCATTGTACACCAATGAGCCCTGAGGGTAATATAGGAAACAAACTGTGTATTTTCAATATGGTAACAGGGGGAAATAGATGATTATCTGATTTTTCATGTATCATTTGAAAGGGTCAAAATTCTTGTGAGTACGTGCAAGAGACAATTAAAAGACAGATTAAAATATGAGGAATAATTACTTTTCTTCAGTAGACATCTCAAGGGTATAATGACTAGCTGAAGTAAATCTTATAATGTCACTTATTTGCAAAATGCTGCCAAGTAGCTGGGTAATAATTCATAGAATTCATAAAGACTTAAAAGACAGATGCCTTAATGGAGTTTTTTCCTGTTACTTATTAAGACCACCTTAATAATTCATGTACAGCAATACCTTTAACGAGCAACAAAACCTCACGTATCCCATTTAAGCTTGGCAGTAGTCTCTCAGTTACTACAGTCCCCTGCCTCTCAGCCAGCAATTGGAAAGCAGCCGTAGGCTGTTAGAGGCAGAACCACTCCTTTTATGATAATCCCAGGAAAAGGTACGTCCAGGATGAATGGTCGCATTTTATGGTCGTTTGCCAGGAGGATTTATTCATTCTTCATTTGCAGGGGGGTGACAGGACAATAATGAGCTGAACTATAACTCTCATTCCACGCTGTGCTGGTTGCTTTCTTCCTCTGTCAACGGCAGGCAGCAGGTGACCAGTTTTCCCAAGAGGGACCAGGAGTGCCAATCACGATTGTAAAGCTTTCCTACGCTTAGCACCCACCTTAGATGGTGAAGGAATCATAGAGCACTATTCCCTTGGGAAAAGTCAACCCTCCACTTACTCACACCAGAGTATAAGTGCACACATAATTCAGATTACTTACTAGCATTTACCAGGCACTTTTCTCAAACCAAGTAATTTCCCACTGGTGCTTTTCATAGAAGACATTTCTGCAGGTGATAAATTCCAAAGTAATAACCAAAATAAAATTTGAAAAGCAGAGGCTAATGGTAGGACACATTTATTTGCTATTTCCATTTATATGAAATCAGTAACCACTGTATTGACAGTGGTTTAAATGGCAGATTCCATTTAAATCTATTTTGCATCCAATCATCTTATTTTAAATGGCTGGTTCTTGGCATCTCTAAATTAAGTTGGAGAAGCTGTTACGTTGCGGTTGCTTTTTTGTATAAGCCATTATTCAAAACAATTATTAGCATTAAGTGTCAGGAAAAGCCTGGATTTAGGGAAAACAACAACTTCACCATAAAAACTGACTTCCACTTTTCTTAAGTTAGCCTTAATTTATATTCAAATAAGTAACAAATTCTCATGCATCTCATTTAAACTTTGTCTGGCTAAAACCTGACCTACCCAAGCCGATCACTTTGGAGTGATGCCTGCAGAAGCAGCAATACCTGGTATAGGGAGGGAGGGGCAGAGTGATTCTGGTCCACTTGTTGAAAGTGTCTGACACCAGGATCCGCTGTAGGTGATAGCGGCCGCACTCAACATTGGTGGGCAGGCAGTCCCTCATCAACGGGCGCCACGACAGCCCAAGGTCCACCGAGTACTCCAGTTCGACAGCTGAAACAGGAAGTAGTGTTCTCAATGTAAGCACGCCTGCACGCCAACCACGAGAACCTACTGTGAGTACGATATGTTTTAAATGTGATGAAATAGTTTGATCTTCCCCTGTGTTCATGTTTCTGACTTTGGAAACGATTGCCAGTTTGGTTTTCTCTCTCTACATTATTGCGCCCCCCCCCCTTTTTTTTTTGAGACAGGGTCTCTCACACAGTCCTGGAACTCATTATGTAGACCAGGCTGGCCTCAAACTCACAGAGATCTGAATGCTGGGATTAAAGATGTGGGCCACAATGCCTGGCCATTATTGCTAATTTTAATAAATAATATTGAACTACACTCCTTTTAAGGAGAAGTGAAATAAAGTTACTTTTCCTGAATTACTCATTGTAACGAGAACCTTTTAGAAACACTACAACAAAGTCATTGCTTCATATACTGCTATGAGTATATGAGCAGTAGTGTATTTTATAATATACACGATGAACTTTAGTCCTGTTCACTCAATACCCTGTCTCACCCCCCCTACTCCCACTGAAACCCTTCAACAAGTCCCCTCAATTTCATGTCCTTCTTTTGTCAATGATGTATTTAATAATTTAAATCCTTTTTAAATGTGTAAAAAATTTGAGCAGTCTTTTCAAATTTTAAACACAGAATTATTTTTTATTTGTGTGTTTGGGTGGCTACCCATAGAGGCCCATAGAGGGCATTCCATCCTCTTTTGAGGTACAGGCAGTTGTGAGCCACCCAGTGTGGGTGTTGGGAAACAAACCCCAGTCCTCTGTAAGAACAGCAAGTTCTCTTAACCACTAAGCCATCTCTCTAGCTCCAGTCTTTTAAATTTTGACCACCCTACAAAAATTCTGGCCAGTTATGTCAGTTTTGCTCTCGTTATGAATGACACTTCTTAGAAATCAAACAATCTCTTTTCTTATATCTTTCACTCTACTATACAAAGGAACACACTGGGGAGTCAGAAGCATGAAGAGATATCTGAAAGTCAAGGGACTTGTGTTAACGCAAGCCGCCAGACTGGGGTCTACAGAAAGGTATTTTCCTTCTTTTCCTTTTCTTCCTCTAAACATTCTTCACTCTCTCTCCATCTTCTCTGCTCTGCCTCTGGCTACCGGATGCTTTTGTAAGCTGCCTCCTTTCCCACTTCCCTGCTGAATTGCTTTCTCTAAGGTTAACGGTTTCCAGACTTGGCTGCACACTGAAACTCTCTGGGAACCTTGAGAAACTCTTGGTGCTTGCATTTCATGGCCAGAGTCTCCTCCCCAAGTCTTCTGGACCCTGAAGCACCCCAGGTGATTCTGTGTGGCCAGCATGAACCCATATGCTTCTGTAAGCTTTCTAAGTATGGACAATGGCTTGGCCTTCATCATGTGTGTCCTCCTTATGTCTCAGACATTATTGACTGCTCTCTGATTCTTTCATCTGAGATCACTATTCCAGCCCTCCTTATCTTGTTTTCACTCTGACTCATCTGCGTACAAGGCAAGCTTTGTGCATTCTTCCAGACATCTTTCTGGCCTCCTATTCCACACATACGTACTAAGGATGCAACTATACCTACCAGTTTCATGTCTCAAAACTGATTTTACTCATTCAGCCAGTGCTTGCTGATTCTGGCACTGCCCTAGACACTGAATACATTGTAAAGAACAATCTAGACAGGTTCTCATTACAGATCCAAGAAATCCTGTCACCAGAACCAAGAAAACCACACCATTTCCTCCCATAAACAAACAAATGTTATTAATCACTAAATTTCATCAGGGATAATACTTTGACACTAGTTCTCTGGGTTTAAAGTTTAGACATCATTTCCAAAAGTTGACTCCTCTCTCTTGTGTTCCCTGTGTTGAGCCTATTCGCTCATCCTGGAAGCTGCTGCTCTTTGGTTGTTTTCATTGTCTCATATTGCCTCCTTCCTTTCTACTTCTCTTCATACCACACTGCACTCATCACTGTCCTCCCCCACACCCCCATCGGAGATCACTGCTATACAATATTTACTAGGATTCCTTTCTATTTACTTCACAGAGCTAATCTCCCCTAAAACACATCACAATCCCTGTGATGATTAGCTTTCATTGCCAACCTGATGAGCTAGAATCACCTGGTAAAAAAGTCTCAATGAGAAACTGTCCGCAATAGGTTGGCTTGTGGGGATTGTCTTAAAATGGTTGATAGAGGAAGGGCCAGACAACTGTGGACAGTACCACTCCCTAGGCAGGACAACTGTGGACAGTACCACTCCCTAGACAGGACAACTGTGGACAGTACCACTCCCTAGACAGGACAACTGTGGACAGTACCACTCCCTAGACAGGACAACTGTGAGCAGTGCCACTCCCTAGGCAGGACAACTGTGGACAGTACCACTCCCTAGGCAGGACAACTGTGAGCAGTACCACTCCCTAGACAGGACAACTGTGAGCAGTACCACTCCCTAGACAGGACAACTGTGGACAGTACCACTCCCTAGGCAGGACAACTGTGGACAGTACCACTCCCTAGACAGGACAACTGTGAGCAGTGCCACTCCCTAGACAGGACAACTGTGGACAGTACCACTCCCTGGGCAGGACAACTGTGAGCAGTACCACTCCCTAGACAGGACAACTGTGGACAGTACCACTCCCTAGACAGGACAACTGTGGACAGTACCACTCCCTAGACAGGACAACTGTGGACAGTACCACTCCCTGGGCAGGGTCTTGAACTATACAGAAGTGGTGAAACAGCCCTGATCAAGCAAACATCAAATGAGCACATATGCGTTCGTTTCTCTATGCTCTGGACTTGTTGTGACATGGCTATTTGATGTTCCTGTCTTGTCTTCCCCACAATGATGGGCTGTAACCTGGGACTGTGAGATGAAATGAACTCCTTTCTCCCCTCAGCTGACTTTTGTTGGGGTGTGCCATTGCAGCAGCAGAGCCGAAATGAGGATGATGCCTCTGTACTTGTCTTCTGTCTTTGGCTGTGTCAAGCACAAGTTTCTGTACCTGCTCTCTAAGGTCCTCCAGAATTTGTGGCTACCTCCACTTCGTCACTTTGTCCCCTCATTTCCTTCCTCACCGCACCTCTCCCAGGAGGCCGTGTGCACCCGTGGTGGCGGCACACTCGACTGGCCGGTGCGGGCCAGATCCGGTCCTGGTGCTGCCTTAGCTCCCTCTGCTGTCTTTATTGGCTCCTTCAGTTACTGGAGGGTAGGGACTCTGGAATATCAGCTATACTTCTGCTTGTAGGGCCAGTATGCTTCGTTCTCCCACAGCTTTCCTGTGGGCCAGGAGCTTTCTTTACTGCTTCTCTACATAAGCTGACATTTAGCTGACCTAGTTTGAGATGGCTTCTCTATCTACCATTAAAACCCAGGCCAGCTGAAGATCCAGTGGAAGGGACAACCATTCATCATGTCCCCTCCCCTGAGTTCGCACTGTATCTTATCAGTTTCATTCCATAGAGCACCCCCTTCAGTCATCTACTGGGTTCTAAGGCATCTGTCCACACAGAATGCACCCACTGGATGCAGAGTATGCACCTTTTGCTTGTCCATCTTTGGTTTCACAAGTTCCACCCCCCACTAGTGTTAACTATGTTTGAAGAACAAAGAGTACTTCTGGGATTCTTCCTAAGTTCAAAATCATGAGAATGTGGAAATCTGGTTACACAGAAACTTGAAAGAAACCAAGCTCCTCAAATTTCCACTCCCTCGGATCTAAGAAAGAACAAGGGCTCACATCATCTTAGAAGCATCCTGTAAGGTGGCATGGGTCTGCGGTTCCTCAGTAAGCCCAGGGCTCTGTCAATTCAGGTGAAGGGTCCAAACCATGCATTGATGGCAGTTTGTAGTCTCCCGAGTGCTCAGATGAAAGGCAAGTGCTACCATGTACAGTTTACACAGTGCTGGGGAGTGAACTCGGGGCTTCATGGGTGCTGGGCAAGCAGTCTTCCAACTAAGCTACAGCCCCAGGTAGAAAGTAAGTTTCTAAAACACAATCTATACACAGTGTTTTAAAAATACTCTATTTACAACATCATGTTGTCCAAAAAAAATAAAAGTTTCAAGAATACCCCAAGAACTTAAAATGTTCTATGATCATTTGTGTTCTTAACACTATCACTTGGGTACTTAATTGTGTGTATATATTCATATACGTGTGTGTGTGTGTGTGTGTGTGTGTGTGTGTGTGTGAGCGTGTGTAAGCTGGAGGTTGACACTGTTCTCCAACTTACTTTTTGAGATGGGGATTAATCACTGAGCCTGGAGTTCACTGATTAATCAAACTGGCTGGCCAGTGAGCTCCTGTGACCTGCCTGTCTTTGCCTTCCTCCCCAGTGTAGAATTACAGGAATATGCAACCACGCTTGGCCCTTTATGTGGGTGCTGGGAAGCTGACCTCAGATCCCCATGTTTGCTCAGTAAGCACTTTCCTGAGATATCTTCTTAACCCCGTGACAGAGGTTCTGAATAGCACCCACAGTCACAGGTACTCAGGCTTCCGTCCCTCTGGATGTGGAATACTTACCATAGCAAGAGTCTGTGACTGAGCAGGAGGCAGCAAAATCTAGCTGTAGGAATGAGTCCTCGTTCACAGCAATGTCTGTGGTGACCACATAGCGGGTGCTGGCCTTTTCAATGAAGACCAGGGCGTCGCCTGTGGAGCCGCACACAGGCATCTTGGTGCCTCCTGGATGAAGCAGCCACTTTCTGCTGTCCAGAGTTGAGAAATCATCTTCTAAGACTGTATTACCAGAGATATTTCCTCCAATAAGAATCTGAAATGCATTTTTAAAACACCCCAGATTTTGGTTTTAATGTACAGCAGAGTTCAGTTGATTTGTTTGTTTGTTTGTTTTGATTTGTCAGCTGCCTGGGCACTGGTGCTGTATGACTAGCACAGTGTCAGGGCCTTTCAGAATGCTCTTGTTTCTGTGGTCTGCTTGCCCATCTGGCAAGGAGCTGCAGAAAACAAATCAAAGGACTGACAAAACCATTCACAGCCATTCGTAGGCCAAATTGTGCCTTTGGAAAGCACATGTCCCCAAGCTGGGAGAGCCAAGCTTGGCTTGCCTGTGGTTATTTTCCATGTAAAACTTCTATTTAAGGACACTCGTGCCCGGAGGCATTTCAGTTGCAATTCCTTGCATGAGCGCTACTGTTTGTGAACAGGTTCTCTGAATTCTGTTTGATATGCTGTATTATGTATGAAGATCCTTTACAGCAGTCCAGAAAGATGTTGGGGGAGGTTTATTTATTTATTTCTATCAAAGGCCGGAGGAGAGGATTTGAGCACAACTGCATGCGGCACCAATGCTAATTTGCATGCTTCCCTTTTCAGAGAATTATAACCTTGTATCACGCTTGATAAAGTCCCCTTACCCATATGGCAGCGTCCTCTCTGAGCATGACCTAGGCCTTCTGTTGTGCCATTTATTTTTATAGGCATAGGCAATTGGGGGATAGAGAATGAAAGGAAAGCTAAACACCATATCTAATCTAGCTATGTGCCCTTGGGCAAGTCATTCAACTGTCTGGGCTTCAACCAGCATGAAGTTGGACTAACACGCTTTCTAAGGTCATAAAAGTTAAAGTAGATAATTCTGAAGAGACTGACCTGGTCAATCACCCAGGGGCTATAGAAGTGTCCATTTTCAGATGGCTGCCACCAGCGGAGGCGTGTAGAACCAGAACGGGCTTTCAGGGGCATTTCCAGGGCAATGTACCTGCCCACATTGCTGGAGTTGCTGAAAAGGAACTCTTGAAGAAGACTCCAGGAGAGGCCACCATTGAGGGAATACTGCAGAAGCACTGGCTGGCTCCTGGGGTCGGGAACACCTTTACCACATCCCAGTCTCACGAAGAACTGCACAAATCTGACACCAGAAGACTTTACTGTAGACTTGGACTTCAAAGAGAAATCTGCATCACTAACAAAAGGCAAGCACCCAGAGCAGTAGAGAGCAATGGATGGCTTTAATAAACATGATGACTTAATGAGTGTCCAAAGCAATGACTTTGAAGTTTAATTTTTCCTTTCTAATGTGAATGGAAGTTAATTAAATGTGAAGTGTGAAAAATGGCAACTCTGGCTCATATTTGTATCTTGAATCTCTTTTCCAAGGAGCCCGAGGAAAGTGAGTTGAGTGTCATTGCATCCCTTGGCTACTTTATAAGATGTTGGGAGAGATCCAAAGGCTGTTCAAGTCTGAGGGTGTATTGTTGTCTAGTGAAGACAACTGGATTTCAGTCATCAGTATTTGAAACTAGAATAATATACAGAATACAGATACCATGTTACTAGCAAAGTCACCCATTCTCACGTTTACTGGTAGCTTTGCAGATATTCTGTCACTGGTTTATTACATTTAAATTCAGCAGTGGTAGCTCCTCTTTCAAGAGACTGGGCCACTTTTGGAAGATCTGTGTTAAGCCTGGGCCTCTTTTCTGTCTTTTGTGCCAAGGGAAAGGGAAGCGTGAGTATGGGTTGTTGGTGGCGGTGGGCTGTGCCAGACTCTGACTGTTGCTGGGTCTGGGTATGGATGATACTGGCCACTGAGAACCGTGGCAGGCAGCCAGTGGCAGCTTTCCTAGCTGGCAAGGAGGTGGACAGAGTGGCAGCAAGCAGCTGGGGTGCCAATGAAAACTGGTTCACATGTTATCTTTGGCAGGCAAGCTGCTGGTGCCTGGTCTGGCCACTATCCTAACTGGTAAAGCAGAATAAATTTCATGTCAAATTCAACACATATACTCCATAATAGAACAGGACTGATAGTAAACACTATCAGTATCATACACAGAACCATTCATTCCTCACAATTCTCTCAACTTCTATTTATTTATGTCATGGCTCTGAAAATACTGAGATCTTACACTGAACATTTTAAGGTCAATATATGCAAATCCCACACAGCATGCAACTGGATGAGCTATATAATGCAGCTTTTAACATTTGATTAATGAAAACATGCATTACTAGTGCCTAGTGATGTTTGCACGAATCAGAACAGTATTTACTGAGGAAAAACGAGGTATATTATCTACTTGTATTAGAAAGATGTTTATATTAATTTAGTGATAGAAACACCAAATTACTACTTAGAAATTATATCAGAATTACTTATTTAGAAAAACTTAACTTCTAAATTAGAGGACTTGGATGCTATTGAAGAATCTGACATAAAGAATATCAAATTAAACTATGTGCATTAGAATTGGATAGAATACAATTTTGTTTTTAGTAACTATAAAATTATTTTAGATGGAATTGTATTTTCTGTGAATTATATTATTTATAATCAATAATTGAGAGTCAGGAGAAAGAGGGGATGTTAGGACTGATATTTAAAGTACCATGAAGTGTTTTAAAAATAAACACGATTTCCTTGCTCTTTTAAAAATAGGTCAGGGTTGCATTTTACACACGTTCATCTGTATCTTATATTTTGCTGTTGAGGTTTTGGCTCATCAAATGATCAAGGGATATACATTGTGACGGGGCATAATCCTCTGAGCCGGTTAAAATGTGTTTCCCTGAGTGACTAGGCTCAGTTTAGAAAATGACTTCTTACAGTGCTAGTGAGGCATTGGGCTTATGCATACTAAGACTGCACTTCAAATATGCTCAACTAAATTTGCTAATGGAGATAAAATTAATCATGAATAACTTGAGGATGTATCGCATTTCAACTGAGCTTCTTATTAAGATGATATAATAAATGTACATATTTTCTCCAGGGTTCAGGAGCTGGTGAAAAAAGTAGTCAGTAGAAGATGGATAAAGAAGATGCAATATTATTTTCTTGAAGTTAAAGTAAATTAAAAATTGTCATTTTCTAGCCTCAAGATTATACAGTTACAGATACTATGGTTTTTGTTGTTTTTTTTTTTAAGCTGTGTTTTACATCTGATGTAGGTACTGAACAAATGTCTGTTTTGAACTAGAAATTATGTGAACTCTGGAGACTTTGAGCAGAGAGAAGTCTAACATCAGCATGGCAAGCATTGTCCTGGAGAGCTCCCTGCTTCTGCTTGGATTGTGTCCACAACTGTACGATACAGTTACCTAGCATGTGATAAATCCAGGTCCCGAGTCACCAGCATGCGCAAGCCATCTTCGTTGAAAAAGAGGTTGTTCCCACTGGAAAGTATCCCACACTTCCGGGAAGGCTTCCCACCACTCATTAATAAGAATCTATCGGATTCCAGTTGACCTGAGAAAGTGGAAAATGTGCTTTACCTGTGACCATAAGTGTAGTTGCATTATATTTTCAAAGAAACATGACCAATGTGTTGTGTAGTTTTAAAATGCAAAGCCATAAACATTGAATTTTGGGATAAAAGGACTCTTTTTTTTTTTTTTTTGGAGGGATAAAAGGACTCTTTATAATATGAACTTCTTCAAAGTTTTTGGCCTTGACTAATATACAGGTTCACATGTCAGAGGAGGGTCTTTTCCTAAGTATCTGTGGTTTACCTAGGTAAGCTTCTCCAAGAGAAGGAGAACTGGTTAGTCAGGAACTGAATGAGGCCAGGAGAGGGCCTGGGCGGGGCGGTGCACACCCACCCACAATGTCCTCACAGTGCCCTTCTAAAGTGAGGGCAGCGTCAGGGAGGAATAACACAGTAGCTTTAGAAGATGGATTGTTTTAATCAAAGAAATTTAAATATAATTTAATAGTTGCTGTTAAATATCTTTCAAAGCCAGTTCTCAAATCTACTGAGATATGCACCTTAGTTTGTTTTTTGGTAAAATACACAAAACATGTTTACCGTATTAACAATTTAAAAGTGAATAATCCAATGGCATGTAGTATATTCTTGATGTAAAACTTTCACAGTGACGACTTTAAGGTTTTCATCCCCCAAGAAGAAGCCTGTGTTCATCAGTCAGTCACTTCCTTCTCTCCTGCATCCCTGGCACTGGCTAGTCTACCTCTAAGGACTGGCTTACTTGGGATGGTTCACATAAACAGTGTAAACAATGGATTTTTTTTTGTCTTTTTAAAAATTTATTGTATTATTTCTAAGGTTCATCTAGATTGTAGCACATATCAATAGTTCAAATGTTTTATGGCAGTGTAATGTCTCATATGTTTGTACCTAAATCTAGTTTTAAAATATATTATAAAACCATGAATTATTAAAAGTCTTATAGAAATTGGAAGAAAACAGTCTTTTGGTCTAACTACATTATTCAACCACCATATGAAGATGTTTAATCCAACTTTTGATAACAGTGCATCTACAATTTAGATGCTCCCCCAATCATTAGTTTATAATATACATTTTCTCTGTTGTAACATTACCATCACATGTAGTGATGTCAAATTCTGTGTACAAAATGAAGGTGTGGAAAAGGAGGAGAGGCTGCCTGAAGAGCTGATGGAACTCTATTTCTGAAAAAATTGTTTCTCATATCCAAGCTTATCCTTTAGAAGAGTTTCCTCAATTGCCATTTGTCAGAAATTAGATGTAGTGTAGAAAGTGGTCCAAATATGGTAGTTGTGACAGGGTGCACAGGACCTGAATGTGCCTGCAAACCGAGTTCCAGAATGAAGAAGGGAGCTGGGCACGAACGCCCACCCCAGCCAAGGGGCTCCTGGCAGTTGTCAACTGTTGAGAAAGGGAGAAGCAGGTTTCTCTAAGAGTGTAGCCCCTGGTAAGGCCTCTCCCCGGGGGAAAGCCCCACATCCAAGAATGTTTGGGCAGTAGAAACTTGGAAACAAGAAGGACTCAAAGCTGGCTGGGAAGGGATATAGAAAGAGCTGGAGGAGGGAGGGTGAATATGATCAAAATACACTGTACAAAACTCTCCAAGAGCTAATAAATTACATTTTAAAAGTTAAATATAATTAATTAAAGAAATTTGTTTGATTTTTCTTATAGATTCTCATATGTATAACTTATTCCATCATTAGTCTCAGGATATTAATGATCCAACCTATACACTGAAAATAAAATAAACTTTATAAAAAGTGGTGAAAATAACCTTTAATTTATCAATTAAAGTCTTATTCACCCTCACTAACCACTGTTTGAAAGTATAACCCTATAACATTTAAAAAAGAAATGGACTTTTGTGTATTTGCAGTCATAACAATAACTGTTAGAATATCCACGAGTGGATAATTCACCGTCACAGATTGTGCTTACATGTAAATTCTTCCAAAAATGACACAGAATTTATGAGAGAAGCTTACCTTCAAAATCATCTTTGAGAAAATCAGGATTTTTGGTGCTTATTTTACAGGTGGGGCCAGAGTAGCCCGGGTCACAGATGCACCTGGTTCCGTTGATGCAGCTCCCATGCCCGCTGCACATGTCTTCACACTGGGGACCAATGTAGACATTATCGATGGCCCACGTGACTGGCTGCGAGCCAGCAGGGTAAAAGCCCTGGTACCAGCGGAAACGCACAGAGCTGGAAAACAAGGTACAAAGGTCTCAAAGTTATTCAACAGAACAATACATCTTTAGCACATTTGGTCCATAAACAATGGTAAATTACTACATATGTATTAACTCAAGAGGAAGAAAACATGATTAAAGAAAACAAAAGAAAATGAGATTCGCCATTTCAGGAAAATACCATTCTTCTTTTGACAGTAGGGTCACTGTTTCTCTAGAATCTTCTGAATTTCACCAGTTAGTGAACAAAGGACCCGCTCTTCCTACCCTTCCAACTCTTGGTGAAGACTTCTCTCTACTGTCAACACTTTGCATAACTAATCTCCTAAAAACCTGATGTAAAACCCCTGAAACATAAAATCAACCACGAGCCACTTAAAATGTAGAATTCTGTGACATTTCCACACCAACAATGTTGTCTACCTTTATCTAGTTCCAAGGCATTCCAGCACTGAGAAGAAACGCCAGCAGCCCTTCCCAATGTACTCTTCCCTAGCAACTTCAGGCCCCTTTCTGTCTCTGTGGATTTACCCATTCTGAGTATGCCACAGCAATGAAACCATGCAACATATGGTTTGTGTTCAGCTATATTCATTCAGCATTAATGTTTTTAAGGTCCATTCACTTCTAGCAAGTACCAGACTTGCCTTCCTGTTAATGCTCCATCCCGGGGATTTACGGGGCTTTACCAGCTTTCCTTATTCCTTGGTTTGATTGTTGCAACCTTTTGGCTATTGAGGACAGGGCTGCTGTGAACATATGGAGTAGGGTATTTGTTTAAGTACCTATTTTCAGTTCTGGGCAGGATGGTAGTGGAATTGCTGGGTCTTAGGGTACATGGTCAGGCTTTTCCACAATTGTGATGGCATTTCCATTATTACAGTACTCCAGCTGGAATTACTTAAAACACACCCGTTTCCTTGATTGGCAGCGAGCTCGCAGGAGCTGATCCTTTATTACACCCTTTCATGGCGCTCAGTGTAGTGTTTCTGAGACAGTAGTTGCTCAGCAAATTTTAAGAGAAAAATGTAAGAAAATCAGATTTGTTTTTGGTTTGCTGGTTGTTATGCCCCCTTTCTCTGTTTTTGTTTTAAATAATAAAAAAAAAATAAGCAAATATGCCTGGTTTTCTCAGCACCTGAAAGATGCAGACAGAAGGACTCCCATGAGTTTGAGGCCAGCCTGGATATACAGAGAGTTCTAGGCCAGCATTGATCCTGTTTTTAAAAAATACAAAAACTCCCAAACTAACTTAACCAACCAATCAACCAATCACTGCCCTGCCCCTACTCCCCCAAATCATCACCATCACCAAAATTAGCAAGTGAATTATTTCATCATGTTACTGATGATAATTATGTCACTGGAAATAATCTATATATTTGACTGGAAGTCCAGAAATAGCGTATTTTTAAAAACATGTATAAAACTCAGTTCAAAGAAGATGGGATTGTTTTAGAGAGAATAGGCATTAAATAGGTCATGGGCATTTATTTTTGTGCCCCATAAATTTATCCATCTTCTAGTTATCACACTAGTTTTTAATTTGAGGAACAAATTGGAAGTGAACACAGGGTTGGGAATGGGTGAGGAAAAGGAAGTTTATTAGCTTTTGCAGTGTAGCAGAGAATGAGGCAGAGGGAGTCAAGTTCTCATCTGTTTTATCAAGAACCCGAAACTGCCCCTGAAATGCCAGTGCATAATTAAACCACATTCTCCTAAGCTTGTCAGTTTAGTCTTGGCAAAAGCACTCCTTACCTTTTGAACTCTCAGACTGCTGAGCTGAGGGAAATGGTTGGAGTTTTCCTTTAATGAAAGCCTACATGGATTTTTTTAAACTTATTTATTCAAATGTCCTGAATACAGATGAACCACCTTGGTTGGGCATTTATTAGTGTTCACCCACCTTGGCACAGAAACTGCAAACGCTATGACAAATGAGCTAAAGAGCCTGGTTTTGCTGTGGTTCCCTTCGGCTGAAATCTTATTCTGAAAAATTCTCACCGCCATCCTCCTTGTAAATGTCAGCCTGCTCTCAAGCCGGCACCTGTTCAAAGTCTGTTTTTTAAAATATACACTTAGAATTTCGAGCACATCGCACTGTCTCCATCAGTAGGGACTTGGGTTGACTCATTATGAAACTGCATAAAGCAGAAACAGTGAGGACATTTTCAAGACAAAGAGACTCTAGAGTGGAAGGACACGGCGGTGCTGTGAAGAGAATTAGGTGGAATTCAGCACTTACATTCTGGATGTCAACAGTATGCAGGGGCTGTTGATTTGAGAGGAGGGGCGTGGACGGACTTGGAGGGAGGGGACATAGGAGGGGCTGGAGGGAGGAGAAGGAAGGGGCAAGTGATACAAATATATTTTAATTAAAATGTAAAAATTTGTAAACATGACACTGAAAACAAAGCAGTATATATTTGTGTATGTGTGTGACCACGTGTGTATCAGTGTCCATTAAGTCACAGAAAATGGTAATTTTCACACACATACACACAGATACACACACGTGCACACACACATGCACACACACTTTGCAGCTAGTATTTGTGGTATTATTATGTCCCATGTTGAATACAACCAAGGAATGGTTCACTGAGTTAGAGAAAATGTCACGTTTGCCCTCTAGCAATTCATGCTTGTGTGGGTTTTAAGAACAGGACTAATTCTTTTCTTGAGACAAGGATGAGGCAGTCTTATGAAGACAAATTCTTCCCTCCACAGACAGATATGGTTAAAAATAGTTTGGGTTGAGACAAATTCTGAGTATGGGCATGACTCCTAACCAGTTTAATTCCTTTTTGTAGAAATAAAATGACATGAATATATAAACACACCAGTCTCAATTTTTTTGTATTATGAAGGTCTTTTTTAAAAAATGGATTTCCTCCAGTGGGTGAAATAGAGTTGTCTGTATTTCCCTTGCTCACATTTCCAAGATAGGTTGCTATGCTTTACATGTGAGCCTGGCCCAGAGGATGCCACCTCAGTGAGGTATGGCCCTACAGCTTGGGCTTCTTGATGTGGGCAGCTCTGCTCTGCCTTCCATCCACAGGCTTACTTCAAATACTTCAGGTAAGATTATTTGCATGTGGAAACTTGCTGAATGTCTTAAGTGGCACACCACAATCATGGCCACAACCTATCCTTGGGTCCTTTCTTAACTAGGAAGTCAGAGAAGAGCAGAAGTCCACCGAAGAAGAGGCTGGGCACTTCTCAGCATCCACATGATGGAGGTGAGGGACCACTTTGGTCAAAAGTGTCTGTTTCACTCTGCTTCAATGGCTATAACAATATAACATGAATCCGGCAGCTTATTAATGATGACATTTATTTTTTAAATCACTACAGAAGCTGAAGTCCAAGGCCAAGGAGCTAGCTAAGGGCCTGCTAAGGACTTGCTTTACAGCCCACACTTGGTGCCCTCTAGCTGAGTTGTGTCTTGACATGGTACAAGAGGCAAAGGGGTTTTCTGGGACCTCCCTTTTGAGAGCTGTAATTCCATTTATGGCCTAATGACCTCCCCTAGGCCACACTTCCTAATAATATGACCTTAAGGGCTGGGATTTCACCATGTGAATTTCGGGGTGACACCACACTCAGACCTTAAGAGAGCCCACATGGTTGATCCCCAGGCCTTTCTATGCCCAGTCTGTCCAGGAGTGCTCTCTGAACTTCTGGTCTAAGTGAGTGTTCTGATGTTCTTTTTAGGAAATTTGGAATCAAGAGTTCCAGGGAACAAGAACCATGATCTACTTGATGTTGATGGCAAGATAATAAAAACAAGCATCACAAAATCTCTGGTGTCTTTTCAATAAATTCTTCCATGTTCTAAGAGAAAAATTACTGATTTCAGACAGATCTTTCTTTCTTTTTTGCTGAGACACTGTCCCCGTCTGTCTCTTCTATGAGCAGCTCCGATAATCAGTGGAGCTCAGCACCAAGCTGGGTAATGGTCTAAATGTCTGTGAGCTCCAAAGATTCTCTTTGCCCCCTCTGACTTTCACCCCAGAGTCTAGAGGTCATTCTGTTTAGTGATGCTTGCATGTGAAGATAACACTGGGTGTTTTATAAGTACACTGCTTTCATGCTGTAACAAGTGACATAGTCAACAACAGAAAGTATTTAAGCTCTAAATTATGAAAACCGCTTTAGTGAAGTAATGAGGGGCAGGTGGATTATGCTCCAAGATGACGCTAACTTTTGAAAATGTACTTTAACTCTTTTGGAAGAGTACTAAGTATTAGTTTTGCTTATAGACAGAAGAGGTCTAATTATGCCTAGTTGCACACAAGGATTAAACATCTCTTTCCATCTCAAAAGTATGATAGTAGTACTTTCTTCTTTTTGACATACACTGAAAGAATGAGTATTATTCTAAAACAGGCATTCCCAACCTGTGGGTCATGCCCCCTTTGGTGTAAAGGGTGGAACGACCCTTTCACAGGGGTGGCCTAAGACCGTGGGAAAACCACAGATATTTACACTATAACTCATAACTCACAGAAATGTCAATGTTAAGAAGTAGCAACGAAATAGTTTTATGGTTGGGGGTCACCACAACATGAGGAACTATATTAAAGGGTCACAGCATTAGGAGGGTTGAGACCCACTGTTCTAAAAGACAAGAAATACATTTATAGGCTGGCTGCTTTGTTGACGTCCTCTCTCTGAGAGTCGAAGTCCTTTATCTCCAAAAGCTTTTCAACAGAAGAGACTGTATAATGCTACAAGAATGCTGAGAGAGGTTGAAAAAGTAAAAATGCCCAAGGAGAAAAGTCCTGACGCCTTTTAGGAGACACCAGGGATTGGCTGTGGGCTTCCATACATGCCCATAGGGATGTGTATGAATGTACTGAATTTTTACTGTATTGATAGTGTGAGGTGAGAGCCCGTGGGGAGAGGGCCAAGATAATGAGAAAAATGTATTATCTTGCTTCCTTTTGATTTGTTAAGGATGCCTGGGAAATGGATCTCAAGCTATGCAATCCACAGCACGCTTTTCAGTCTATCCTCAAACTATGCATGAGTAGTTACCCTATCTCTTTTCCTGCTCAAATGTCTATTGATTTGTTTCAAGTGAGAGCTGAAAAGAAATACACAGCGGAACTTTCTTCCTGATGGCGGCAGGTGAATGATAACTAGAAATGTCAAACGGAAAAGAAACGTGGCACCAAGCGTCAGACCCTCACCCGCAAAGGTGCAGCTTCCCGAAGTGCACGACCTCCCTCCTCCAGCCCTGGGTGGTCCCTGCGTAGTAGGTGCTGCTAGGGTGGTGCTCCGTGGAGCACAAGGAGCTGACATGGCTGCTGCTGTGGTAGCAGAGGGGCAGCAGCAGGTGCCAGGTGGCTCCGAAGTCCCTTGAAAACTCCAGTCTGACTGGATCAGCAGATGAGCTATCCGTGGAGCATCCAACATTGATCTTGGGAGGGAAGAAAAAGGGACACAGATTACCTCAGAGCAACAAGCCCTGACAGCGGCCATCTTTCCTGGAGCCCCTTTAACCCCTGGGAAGTGTCTTACCGAAATATGTAACTCTGGAAGATCTATTCTGAACAAGTAATATTATATATTATCTTCAAATTACATTTTCTTCATAAGGAGCCTACAAAGGTCTCATAAAAACCATTTTCTCTCATGTTATAAGAAATAGAAAATGGACAAGGAAAAGGCTGAGCTAACTCCAAATTTTACCATTGGCTCATTTTTTTAAAATCACCATCAAGTCAAGAAAATAATAATGAAAAGAGTATTTCTTTCTGAACTATTAGCTTCCTTATCAGTTTACTAAGCAGTAACCTTCTATTTTCTTTCTTATGACACCTTATAAATAATTCCAAAAGTTTTGAACTTCAACACACATTCAATACAAAAACAAAATAGAATACAAGCATTGCTATTTTTTGTTGACACCAGTAAAGATTTTCAAAAATTGTAAATATTCAAGATGGACATCGTTTTGAGATAGTGTATGTGGTGAAATGACAATTGCAGTTAAGAAAATCAATCTACTCACTTCTGTAGTTACTTTGTGCATGTATTCTTGTACACACATATGCCTGGTGTGTGGTAAGGGAACCTAAAATCTGCTTTGTAATTTCCAGTATGTAGCATAGTATCTTAAACTCTATCCCGACATGTTAAATCTGCTTTGTAATTTCCAGTAGGTAACACAGTACCTAAAAGTCTAACCCACATGTTGGACTTTGGTACTACATTCTTCTTCAAATCTAATGGCAAACTTGTAACCTTTGACCTTTTCTTTTCCTTCCTTCCTGATAATCCCCTTTCTGCTAAATGCATGTGACTCTTTCTGGGCCAGATCTCATCTTTCCAGTGTAGATGAACATGTTCTTATCATCATGCCATTATAATAACTGATTATTAATATGTGAGTGGGCGTGGAGGGGAAGAACACACAGAAGGAGGGTGTGACTGTCCCTTTATCTTCTGACGAACAAACAACTGAGGCTTGTTGAACTTTGGACAAAAGTGCTACTTTTTCTTAGCATTTAACCCATAGATACCAGAGTAATGCCACTCACCACCAAGAACACAACAAACCTTTTATTCTGTTGATTTTACTCAAGTGTTTTAATGTGAAAATGTTTTAATTATGGATTTACTTTCTTGACAAATATAAGGAATGCATGAAATGTCAACTACACATAAGTATATTTAATACTGTAAAAAGTGTGACACTGTTTTAAATGAAAAATTCACAGTAGCATGGTAACATTCTATGAGTATGCTGGTACATTATAGACTATAGTTAGATTGACCTACGTCCTAAGAAATTCTAATTTTATATAAGATCTGTGAAAAATAACAAGACCACAATAGCATTCTTACACATTTTTATAATTTTAAAGTAATTAATTTCAACACTTATTCTAGTAGTTGGGAGGGAATCTATGTTACAAGTAACGCTATTTCTGAAACAGACTTTAGTATAATAAATTGGTCTGATGTTAAAAGTAAGTTTTGACACACAAGCCTTTTATGGCCTTATACAAAACCAGAAAATCACAGTGGATGAAATTATCTAAGACTTCCCTCTTCTTGCTGAGGCTTTGTTCAAGATAAAATTTAAAGTATTTCTAATAGAACAGTCAATACCTCAAACTGAATGATGGTGTTCTCATTTACACTTATGTCACGGGTGGTAATGGAGTGCTCACCAACTTCATTGGAAACAAACACCATGGCTGAATCTTCCTCACTGGTTATCAAAGAAGCAAAAGGAAATAATTTAGGCAAAAATTCCTCCTGATTTGGATGGCGCAATGGCTTTACTTTTAGCTTTTCAACTCAATACTTACGGAGCTCCCTTTGAAGAATATGGACAGTAAAGACCTATGTTACCACCCGGGTAGAAAAACCAGTTGTCTTCTCTGGGCCCAAAGTCAAACGTATCCAGAAGCATCACAGGGTTGTTCAAATTATTTCCATCAACAATGAAGTCATCAACAATCCAGATTTCCTCTTTCTTACCTGAGACAGTTTTGGATAAATAAAATTTTTCCAAAGAAGAAAATCAGATTTGCTCATTGAAAGAAAATCAGCGAGAACAGCTTCAGCATATGCTTTCCAGATGAAACTCACAAGCCACATGGCAGCGTGTTCACAGCGATCAAAGTGTGAGGAAAATAAGCTTGCAACCATATTAAATAACAGAGCACCGAACAGCCGTCCTAATCTCAGGGAGGGCTGATGAGCAGTTTGCTCATGCGCACTGTCCTAGTCGGCTGAGTATCATGGGCCTGTGGCAATAGCCTGGTTCTTAAATGAAACGCTCCACCTCTGTCTCCCTTCACACCCATCATGACCCTAATTCCAGTAGCTTGCTTTCATTTTCTTGGTTTGAAAGTGATGAATACAAAACAAATATTCATTTCAGATATAACATGAGGCCCATCATCTTCTGGATTTTTAAACTGGGTATATTTCTTTTTCAGTTTTGTTTGATCTTTAAGTAAGATTCATGCATATAAAATATCAGGTTAAATATATATGTTATATTTTATAACCTGTACACTTTATATAATTTCATATGTACTTTATATCATCTCATAAATCCATTTAGAAATCTACCATGATTTTATCTTATAACATGTTGAAATTTTATTTCATTTTTTATTTAGTAGTTATAAAAGAAATATACAGGTTAAATTTTGGAGACAGAAGTATATCTTTCTTACCTGTTCTTGTTATTTCTGCTTAATATGGTGTAATTGTACTTATACAGGCAGTTAGATGTGTGTTTTGACAAAATTGGTCCTTTAGACTCAATACTAATAGAACTATAAGTTATAAGAACAATGAGTCAAAGTTAGAAATTGGAAAAATCTTGTGTAAACGTAAAATGCTGTTAAATGCTGTATTTGTTTGGTGTAACACTGAAGCCAGGGGCTGTGACTGGGATGTAAGACACCGCCTGCTTGGTTTAAGTTCCTCTGGCTTTTTCTTGGATTCTACAATAACCTGTTTCCCTAAGGAAATGCCATTCAGAAGAATGGTACATTCCTAAAGGAATTCAACAAAACAGCTGCTACTGGTGAGTAACTAATGGTAATGATGGATTATTAAAAAACACAGCAAAACAAAACACTGAAATTCCGTGGCTCATACTGTAATCCCAGCAACTTGGAGGCTGAGGCAAGAGGATCTTGAGTTCAAAACTGTTCTGAGCTATATAATGAGTTTTGGGCCAGCCTGTGAGTAAAAGGGAAGATGTTTCAGCCAAAACCAAATGAAGAGAAACTAAAACAAGAATTTATCAGTTAATTATGACAAGGTGACAAGGATAAAATAAAGTTGAATTTTCAATGAGAATGGTCAAAAGGGAAGCATGTAAAATGTGGTATGCACAGCCAGTGTGCCTCTCAGGGAATCCTTTCTCTATGTCTTAGGAACAAGAACATTAACACATGGCCGTCAGTCTTGATCAAAATAGAATGCATGCATTTTTACCATTGCTATATGGTTGCCAGAGTCTGAATCTTGTAGCGTTGGTCTGGGCGCTGTACGGCAAGGGAACATTAATGAAAAGTGTACTGGTTGTCTGAGGGAAGTAGAACTCATCCATGAGGTGCCAGGTGATTCCTCCATTGACAGAGAACTGTAACAGGATGGAGTGAGACCGCTCTGGAGTACCTAGGGAGGAGACAGCACAGACATAGAGCACACTGTGAGGAGGACATAGTCTGCTCCGAGCTGACTCTTTGGGCATCAGTGCATGAGCCTGTGTATATTTTTATAGGAGACTTTCTGCTCCAAATACTTAAGTGGCAACTGAAAGTGATTGTAGGCAGAACTTGTAAATGAATATATTTTAAAAGTACACCAAATGTAGACATCCTTTCTCTTAGAGACATCCTTTCCCTCTCTCTCTTCCTCTCTCTCTCTCTCTCTCTCTCTCTCTCTCTCTCTCTCTCTCTCTCTCTCTCTCTCTCACACACACACACACACACACATGTGTGCCTGCACTCTCCTTCTCTCTTTCCTTCCTTCCTTCCTTCCTTCCTTCCTTCCTTCCTTCCTTCCTTCCTTCTTTTCTTTCTCTCTCCTATATCTAGGAGATACCAAATTAAAACTTATTCATTCTACTGACATCACAATTTTGCAAATGTTGAAACATTTAAGTCAAGGGAATATAAACAAAAATCACTTGAAAATGTTATATCTGTAGTGACTATTTTTAAAGAAAAATATTCAATTAAATATGAAAAGTCAAAAACTAAGTAGTGCTTTGGGAAGATTCACATCTGTAAAATAAACCCCAAATGTTCATAAATTAATAATTTTTAATTTAAAATTCTGATAGCTAGAAAGCAGTGATGGCGGGATTCAAGGACATGCTGGCAAGTTTACCAGCTAGCACAGTAACCACATCTATATAAACAGTTTAGGACAGCACTTATTGCACCCCTACTGTAAGAGGAACTTGTGTAAAGATCATTTGTGAACAGGGCCCTTAGCAGGGCTTTTTGTGGGGGAGAGATTGAGCACAGGACAATTTTCTAAAAGGAAAATGACACATACCATGGGAATAGCTTACCTTTTGCTATAAATCTCAGTGAAAACTGGACATACATAGTATTAGTGCAATCTAGGTCTCTTGAAATAAGCATTCTTAGTCCCTCCTGAAAATAAAAGAGAAAAGAACCTTATGTCATTTGCAGAATGACTTGTATTTTATATACTTACCTTGCATTAATTAAGTGATAGTTACATAGATGTAATGGTAGTTACATATGATGAGCAGTAATGTTTTGTCTAGCTTCAAAGGACAAAATGAAGAGACCTTCTCCTTCTCTTACTGTCCTTATTCTCAGTTTTTAAGGAACACAATTTCATTACCCCAACCTCTAATTCATACTCTTTTTTGTGGCTATTATTAAAAGTGGTGCAAAAATGATAGTGCTGTCCACTATTGGCATTTTAAAAATAGTCTCTTTTGATCACAGCGTGTTGTGGAAGAAGCAAGGAGGAAAAAGATGAAAAATGTGCCGAGTGCTCCTGCTGGAGGCCAAGAACTAATAGCTGACTTTTGCAGGGCTCCAAGGAGTCTTGGGAACTCACTACTGCTTTGCCTGCTCTGCCAGCCCCAGGAGGTTCTCATTCAGGCTGACACAACGCCCCAGTTGGCCGAGTTAAATAAGGCAGAGCGAAGGCAGGTCCCCAT
This sequence comes from Peromyscus leucopus, assembly GCF_004664715.2. Lineage (NCBI taxonomy): Eukaryota > Metazoa > Chordata > Mammalia > Rodentia > Cricetidae > Peromyscus > Peromyscus leucopus. Next base: position 39,017,637 of record NC_051065.1, read on the forward strand.
GCCTAGACTGCAACCACTCATGCAGAGAAACCACACAACGAGGAAAACGATCACATTAGCTTTAGTAATTTTTTCTGCTAATTAACTATTTCTGGTGGCCTGAGATCGACATTTCAGGTTGTTTTGTTCATGTATATAGGGGCTTGTGATGACAGCCAGTACATTTCACTATGCAAAGATCCCAAGGTCCAGACAGGCTTTTAATTTCTCAGCTGAGCTTGCTGAGTGAAGTGACTTTTCAGTAGCCTGTGGCTGGGACAGTACCAACTGATTTCCTTATTATCAACTAACAAGGACTAAATGCTGTATTAGCGAGGAAAAGTAACTTTTTTTTCTCTACTTTATGTTTATACAGACCACTGTCACTAATAGCTGAAACAGCAAACATATTGAGTGCCTAAAACATGCTGGGTTTTAATAGACACTTTACTGATTAAGTTTTCTTAAGAGAAAGATTATTCTCGTGTTGCAAATGAGAGAGAGAGAGAGAGAGAGAGAGAGAGAGAGAGAGAGAGAGAGAGAGAGAGAGAACACAATGTTTAGTCTATTAACTCATCTATTGATTTGGATAGAAAGAAGAAACCATATCATTTTGAATTTAGAATCTAAGAGTTATTTGGGTAGTATAATGAAAAATGCCACCTCATTTATTCTCACCTCTTTATACACCATAATCATAAACTTCCAGGATTGAAAGTAGCTTTGAAAGGCCATGTACCAATGATTTTTGTTTTTCTTTCATGTCTAACAATTCATGGCCTTGTCACAGTGCGTAATCAATGCCTGTCCCTCAAGCCCTCTCCCTTTGGCATCTGCAAGCTCAGTGCTGTGAGTTCTTTTCTAGCTCAGGGTCACAAGGAAACTGGGATGTGGACAAAGGTGGCATCCTCAGACAGCTCAGAGATTCTGCTAACAATATCCTTTGCTGACAGTAAGATACAGGATTATTACTCCCCCCTTGGTTATGGAATGTAAATATGAAACTGTTCCCAAGGGCAAGCCTAGCCACTGCACAAGGACCCACGTTACACTGCTTTTTTTCTAGGAGACTGTGGCCTTGACTTGTAGGTGTAAAGGCTCCTTGCATGCTGGCTATAGTCTAGCTCAGCACTTGATACTGACCTTCCTTCCTTCTTCCTTCCTTCCTTCCTTCCTTCCTTCCTTCCTTCCTTCCTTCCTTCCTTCTTTGCTTTTTTTTTCTGAGACAGAGTTTCTTTGTGTAACCCTGGCTGCTCTGTACACCAGGATGGCCTTGAACTCACAGAGATTCACCTCCCTCTGCCTCCTGAGTGCTGAGATTAAAGGAGTGCACCACTACTGGATGACAGTGACTTTTATGTGTGGAACCGTCAACCCTCAGTGCTGTAGATTCTGGTTCATACTGTTTTCCCTTTCATTCTTTCACTAGGTTCAGATCCATCTGTACCAAATATGAAAAATTCTGTTGTATTCAACAAGCGGTTTTAGTAGTGGAGAGCACTCCTAAAGCTATAGCAAGAAAGACGATCATCCCCGTTCATGAAAGAATGACTTTGTAGGTCAAACTGCAGCCTGCTGAATGGCACACACCGAGCTGTCTGCATCTTGTAGAGCTGATGGATAATACATGTAAGGCATAATGCTTGGCTGCTCTTGCATTTGGATGGCTGAAGGGAAAACAGCCTACATGCCGTTCTTACTCATAAGTCTTAAGGACTAGGTTAATTCTAGTGCTTGAAAATTTATCAGGCAGACCTCTGAAGCATGGAAAGTTGCAAGGCTTCTCTTCTTTGGTTTAGTGAGCTGCCTGGAATGGGGCAGAAGTCAGTTGGAGGTAATGGGCTCTACATCCTTAGATGAGACTAAAGATACCAGGAATTTCCATCGTGGATGGGCTGTCTCACTGTCTCTGGTCCATTAGCACTCTTGGGGACTTATATACCTCTCAGGTCAATAAGTATTTCTCTCTATCCATGCAAAACTTGGGAGGAATTTGGATTCAAGCAAGCATGCTAACTGGCATCTATTAGCTATAATTGAAAAAGTTCCAGGGTGTCTAATTTTCTCAGTGCTCGGTATGACTCATTAAGGTTGTACAGAAACACATGCAGACTTTTGTCAAGGACTTCATTTGCACACCCAGATTAGTCAATTTCTCCTTGCTGAGAGGGACGAGATGTGGCACGCACTCACACATGCAGAGGTGCCAGCCGAGCAGAGTTTCATTCTGCTGCTTAGCATTTCTCTAACTAGACATCTAGGGTGGAAGACAAAAGAACATTAAGAAGGTCTGAGAGTGCCAGTTAACATGACTTAATGGCCCTCTCTTCTTCTAGTCACCTGTAAGGAAGGTTAGACTGCTGGCAGGAAGACATTCTTAAAAAAAGAACAAAGGGAAAGATTTCATAAAATCATTTAAAAATACTATAAGATAAAAATTCAATAATAGGAAATGCTACTCCTAGTAACCAAATTCTAACGATTATGCACACATGTATTCTTATGTATTCCAGCAGAAAGTTAGCAGAAGAATTTGATCTCCAAAGAGAGAAACAATGCTGTGTCCAAAGGACCACAACAATGAATGTAGTAGACACAGCAAGACCTTACCTCAGAGACAAGATGGAAGTGGGGAGGCAAGAGAGGAAAAAAACCCAGGGTGTGCACTAGAAGGCGGTAACTGTGTATGAGATAACAGACGCAGGAGAGACCCAGAATGCATCTGTGTGGGGCAGTGCGGCTTGGAGATGATAGAGGAACACACAGAACTTCACTCACCCCTTTAAAAATCAGAGATGTTCCAGATTTGATGGTCTCACCATTCAGATTGCCCCTCTCTGCACCGTACACTTCAGGCCAAAGGTCAGGATGCAAGTTCCCATTGAAGTCATCTTTCAGAATGGAGGGGAGGGGAGCGACAGGAACACAATAGGGCCCACCAAAGCCCCGGTCACACCTGCCGAGGAAACGAGAGGAGAGGCAGCAGCCTTTATTATGGCTTCCCCACGCCAGTTTCATTGTGCCACCACAAAGAAGGAAACTGCATTTTATTAACTTACACACAGCGTCCAGCATCACAAATTCCTCGTCCTGAGCACATCCAAGGACACCCTGAGGCCAGTACAACATTATCAATAGTCCAGGAATCTGCTCCTGTGGTGTAGTTGGCCTGAATCCATCTGAACCGTGTCCTGGGAGAACTAAAAAACAAAACAAAATAAAAACAAACAAACAAACAAAACACTGTTGGTTTGATAGGCAATTTTGAAAGCATGGAGCATGGACAGCTATTCTATTTCCCTTTTCCCATGAGCACCCTCTTCTACAGCACAGTTTTCTGTCCCTGAGACACTTATTTTCATACTAAGTACTAAATGCTCTTTCCTCTTGACCCGTAAAGAGGAGAACAGAATGCATGCTACCCAAACATTTCACCACTTCTCTCACAGGGAAGTCAATGTGTGACATAGAAAAGTTATCTGGAAATCTTGATTTATGTTCTGAAATTCACAGAGAATTTCAGTCTTTGCTTTCAGGCTCCTACTGTTACTTAGCAAAGGCTCAACAAAGAAACCGGGGACTTACATCGTTTTGGCAGTGAGGGCCCCATTCCACTGACCCTAATGGTTTCTCAGAGTATACAGGGTCCTATCATACTTGTGTTTTCTATGTTATTTCTTAACATGCTGTTTCTAAAGCCAAGAACTGGATATAGCTCCTTATTTTCTATCATGTTTACAGTCTGCTATTTGGAATATATTAAGCACGATGGCTAAAATCCATTGTCAACTTCACTGGATTTAAAATCGCCCTGGAACATACCTCTGGGTGAATTTATGAGGGTGCATCCAGGAGGATTTAACTGAAGAAGGAAGCCCCACCCTGAATGAGGGGAGAGTGGAGCGGAGGCATGAACACAGGCAGGACCATGGATGGGGAAGGGCCTGAGTAAGAAAAGAACAGAGCAGAGCGGAGCGGAGCGGAGACGTGAACACAGGCAGGATCATGGGTGGGGAAGGGGAGAGCGGAGCGGAGCGGAGGCGTGAACACAGGCAGGATCATGGGTGGGGAAGGGGAGAGCAGAGTGGAGGCGTTCATTTCTGCTGGCAATTGACTGTGGCTGCAGTGTGAGTAGTGGCCTCACACCCCTGCTGCTGTAACTCCCTGCCAGGATGGACTTGATCTTGGAACTGGGACTCAGAATAAATGCTGCCTTCCTTAAACTGCTTCTGCAGGCATCTTGGCACAGCCATGAAAGGTAAGCCCCACACTGGATCATGAAAGCACTTTCTCCAGAAATAGAGGCAGCCCTACCACACAGGAACAGCCACTGCTAAGGGACAGGCTGCATGGAAAAAGACTTGGTATTTGGAAGACAGAACACGTTCCACCGAAGGGTGACTCTTGGTAGTGCCATTCCAAGTACCACTGTTTCTTTCTCAATACAGGTTCTCCCTCAGTCTGAGGCAATGACTAGCACGGTGGCTTTAAGACAGAAGTATGGTTACCTGCCATGTGCACTGTCAAGACCAAGCCACCAATGATGAATGCGGCCTCCCACCGTCTGCCCTCTTCTTCAGTGCCAGTCTATCTGTTGCTATGACTTGCCTCACAATTAGGTTTTGGCATCACCAAATCCTTGACTTTCCCCATCAACTCTTGCTTTCTCTGGCCTCTAAATTTGGTCCTGCTTTATAGCAGCAGGTATGATCTCCCATGTTCCTCTCCTCCTGGATAAGCCTTAATCAGTCTTACTCAGCAGAGATATCAGCTCCTCTGGGAACCTCCCCCACACCTCTAGGCTGATTATCTAGGATCTTGTGCAGCATCTCTGTTATCATTTCGCATGATAAACAGATGATTAGCTGTGTGTTATCCTAAATAATGTAGCTGGGTCCTAGCATCAGTTTATTCATTAGGTATTCAACAGATGTTGTGTCAAAAAGGAGCAAATGAACGATAGGCAGGCACTGTTTTAAGCTTTGGAAGTCCATGGAAAACTATTTCAGACCAAATATTAACACACTGCAGTGTCTTATGCTTTCTCCCATCCTTCAGTTGCATGTCTTATCTGAATTGTGCCAGGAAAATAGACACCTCTGTATGTATTTAACACAGAAATTTTATTTTTTTGTACTATTTAACTGACATCTCTCCAGCCCCACAGAAAATTCTTAATGCAAGATACTGGATGCACAGTGAGTAACAGAGCTGAGAATCCAATGAGGAAATTATTGTGGAAAGAAGTAACCACAACTTCTGGAACTCTCTAGTTATATTTAGACACCTTGTACTATGCTTCTTCCTAAGCTATTCCGGAAGAGCACTATTCCTGAGTGGAATCACCATTATCTTCAAATTAGGTGACAGAAACCTAACATGTAGTCAAATGACAAGTCTCACTTGGTGGAGAGTGGAAGGTAGACTGTGACCCGCCTCCAGTTCTGGAATCTTTCCGAGGTGTAAATTGAACTTTCTGTGTAGTGCAGACAGCCAATGGTTGGAGGGACACACTCTTCGGTGACAAGATGCCAGTCCTTGCCGTTGTTCAGAGAATACTGGAGCTGTATACTGTGGGTGCTGCTGAAGGGCCTACTGCAGCCCATGCTCATTTCAAACTGTAAGAAGCTTGACGGTGACACATGAAAATCCCAGGTCTCAGCATACCGAGGTTTTCCTACCAAAGACAACAACAACAGCAAAGGTTCAAAGGCAGCATATAGTGATGGTCACTTCTTCTATAATGCTTATGCTTGCTCCCAACATTTCCTACAGCAAACCCAAATAATGGTTTGTGGTCAGTGCCTCAGATATGCATTGGCTTTTCTTCTCACACTTGCTGTTTTATAGTTACCACAGAATTGGAAACATGGCAGGCTGTCAATTTGAAGACCTTTACTATCTTAAGAGGGACTCACAGAGTCATAAACTCTCAATTTTGTAAACTGCAAAACATAGGAATGTCCTCTGATAGATATTTTTCTGCCTTTAAGTCATCTTCTTCCTTACTATGTTCCGTGAAAGAAAGTTCCAACAGGCACAGGTTCCCAGGCTATTCTAGAGGACATCGCACCTAAGTTAAGCACCTAATTTTATAAAAGAAAATTCCTTTGAGTTTTAGTTAATTTACTCCTGTAGTTAATCAAATATCCTTCTGTTATGTGGTGGCAATATATACCTATGTTTTCAGTGAATATCAGGGCAGTGTCCATAGAGAGACAGTCAATATCAACTTGGCCTCCTTGGATTCGATACCAATTGGCTTGCAAGTCTATAGAGCCATCAAATTTATCTTGGAATCCAGTTTGAGAGCTGTCATTCACTCCTATAAGGACATCATCCAAAGCCCACTGGGCTGAATGCTTCCCTGCAATCAGATAGAAAGCAGCAGTTGGAGAAGGGTTCATTACACACAATATGAGTATCTTTGTGACCACGGTTTTAAATCAAATTGTCTGGAAATTGACAGTAAATTAACAAACATATACATTACAAGTTGGATATGGATGCTGTGTGATTAAAAAAGAAGCCACCAGTGAAGTTGGAGAGAGCAGTGACTCACCGTGCTGCGGCTGCCACCACCGGAAAGCTGTGGCGGGTGTCTTCGCTTCTCGTGGCAGGTCAATGGAAATGATCTGTGGCTCCAGAAATGACATGAAATCCAACTCGCGCAGCAAATGCCAGATTATCCCATTGTCATTTGAATACTGAACAACAAGCCCTGCGGTACAAGACATAGATCCAGGGACTAGGACAGCTTCTTAGAGGTAAGGAACAGTATTTTTTTTTTTTAAACAGCAAAACTACAGCAACTCCAACTTGTGTCTCAGAGAAGGGATGCTCATCCATCTAACTTCCAAGGCATAAATTAGAGGATTCACAGGCCCATCAATTTCCTGACAGTTCCTAACGCACTAACTCCCAGTAAATGGAGACAAGAAATATATCAGCTCCTTTAAAGACCGCTCAGCTTTGTATGAGTGATGAGTGGGCTGGTTAGGGAAACAGAACAACCCACTCCAGATCATGTACTTAAAATTTAGCATTACAGAGTCTCAGGTCATCATTACATACTCATAAGAAATGTCTTGACTTCCCTGATGGAAGATGAGTTGCACTCCTTGCTGCTGAAGTGCTGGGCAGTTGGTCGGGAAGCCTGTTAGGCAGAACAGCCCTTCAAACGGCACTCCATATTCTGACAGACCTTGGTCAGTAAACCCGAGTGAGGCCAGACTATTCATGATACAGCAGCAAGACTCATGTTCCCCACGGCCAGTTCTCCGTCCTGTTCTCTGAGCCACATCTCCTTGTGTTCATCCTATCTGCCTTTCCTCCACCTGCCACAGGCTGACAGGATATGGGAGCTACACACTAGAGGGCCACAGGCCTCATGTGCTTCCCTGCTACTTCTCAAGAAACATTGTTATTTAAAAGGGGACACAGGGGCAGGTCATGATCAACAGAGGAGAAAACCGCTATGGATAAGATTGTGGGACTACATGTATACACACACACACATAATATATATGGATACAAATCAGTTCTAGTCATAGGAAATATCTCTGTGGAGACAGCAGAGGGTATGTATCTAATGGCTTATTCCACAATTATTCATAAACTTGGTACAGAGTTCTGAGGCTACAGAACTCAGGAGAGCAAGCCCTCCCTGTACCTTGCCCGGGCACCACAGTAGTGCCAACCCTGTAGGAGGGTGTGGGTGAGCCTGCCCTGAAGTTGTGAGCGTGGGAGAGCTGGCCCTGCACCTCTTGTCTGCCATGTGGTGGTGAGGGTGAGGAAAAGATGCCCCTCCCCTTCGCTTCGGGAGAGCTGACACTGTTGACGGGGACAGGAGTGAGCCGTCCTGAGAATATGAGTGTGGGAGATCTGGTCCGCCCTTCATCTGCTATATGGTGGAGTGGGCAAGGGAGAGAACCCCTCCACACCTCCCCATGCCCCTTGAGGCCTGTGGCAGGTGGGAGAGCTGTCTCTGAGGTCATGCTTTCCACCAGCTGCAGCACTGGGCAGAGTGGCCCCTGCACTTCCCCTGGGCAACACAGTAGAGCTGGCCCTGGTGGTGTAGGTGTGGGTGAGCCAACCGGGAGAACATAAGCCCCGCCCTTTACTGTTTACTACATAGGGTGAACTAGCCAGGGCTGGAGAGCTCACTCTGATATTGAGGATGAGGGAGAGCTGGTGGGCTGACCAACCCAGCAAACACCCAGACCCAGATTCAGGGCTAAGAGTTGGCCCATTCCATCATCCATCCCATCTATGATCTGCTGGAGCACATGAAGGGGCCAATCTTGCAGACCCAAAGCTGCAGGATCTCCATGACAACAACAGGATATCAAAGAGAAGTCCCAGTGAGGGCCCAGTATTTATGATGTAGGAAAAACCAGAGGTCTCCAACCAGACCCATGACTCATTGCAATGAACACTTGCAAGTAATGATATATGGACTAAAGGACGGTGTGACTCACTGTGTCACACTGCAGCTTCCACAATGAGATTTCGCTTTTTTTCTTTTCTCTTTCCTTTTAAATTTTATTTATTTTTATTCTTGGAGGTGGGCTGCAAGGGCAGAGGGCAGATGGGAAGGGACTGGGAGATGAGTGGTATTGAGATGCAAGATGTGAAATCCACAAAGAATCAATAAAAAGTGAATTGGGAAAAATTGGTACTGAATATTCATAATAATAGTTGGAGACACCAGTCTACTTCTTAAGCATTTATAGATATTATGCTCAGTAAAGTTCTATCTGTTATTATTTTTAAATTATATATTAACTCTTGAAAAAATTATGAATCACTTATGGTATATTGACTAACTAGAACTCCTCAACCCATTGTAATATTAGATAATAAAGAGTTGATTAGCACAAAGTTTTGAGAAATATTATGATAAAAGAGAAAGCTGTTCAGTGCAAATTGACAGTACATAAAATTTCGGGTGCTGCATCTGACACGTGATGGTGTCAGGAGCAGTAACGACAAAGATGTTAAAAGCTGGAGATCTGCAGAGAATTCAGTCTCATCTGTTTACAACTGAGGGATCTGCCAGGCTGAATGAAAGTAAAAGATACTCAGAGAACAGAGCCTCTCTGTGCTCAGTGTCGCATACAGGGATGAAGAGTTAGAAGTGCCATTGATTGAGGGGACACCTGCATGTCAGGAGAGATGACAGCCACATAACTTCATGAAGAAAATGGATTCTAGGGTTTCTAGCCTTCATCTGAGTCAAACTGGGGGCTGTTTGAACAGAGCAATACTCAGTAACTCAATATTTATTCAAAATATGTCTTATTACTTTTTTAGGGTGATGTTGGATGTCCAAGAGTGTAGACACTTCAAAACTTTCATTTTCTGTGGCTACTAATTTGAATTAATGTAATTTATACTCAATTGGATAAGTAATGGAAAAGAGACTGCAGAGGAAGGGGAAAAGGAGAGAGGAGGTAGGAAGTAGTTGACTAGTGGCAGACATGTTAGAAGGCGAAGTGTTAGAGATGAAACACCATGAGAATAAAATCTTCCTGGTCCATTCTAGTTTCTTCAAACTATAGTCCAAGACCAGTAACCTGCATCATCTGAAAATGATCTGTGATAGCTTTAAAAGTATACTCACAAATTCCTCGATGCTTCTCTCTTTAAAAAGTAGGACTTAACTCTCTTCTCTCTGAGTTCAGAAGGATTTAATAGCTTGCTTCTAACAGAAATTGGTAGGAGTCAAGGTGGTTTTTGAAATTAGGCCTTTAAGGGATTATAATTGAGCCTGTAGTGATGCTCAGTAGTGCAGTGATGCTAAACAATATGAGAGCCCTTCTTAGCACAAAAGAAAAATGGAAGGCTTTGGGGGTTCCTCCTGCTCTCTTAGATCTGTTGCCCTGCAGATGATGATGTACGTGTAGTAGGATATTCTAACAGTCTGTGGACATGTCTGGATGGAGAGAAGCTGTTCCAGCCAAAACCTTTGGCCTGTTCTTGAAACAGACCATCCAGCCTCCAGCAGAGTCTCCTAATCTCTGTCCCCTGCCTGTGCTGAGAGGTCCCGACCCAGAGCCCTTCCACTCAGCAGTGTCTGCTCCTGTCTTCCTGCCTTGCAGGAGCCACAGGGTAGATAACACATTTGCTATTTTCAGCCACTTGCTCTTCATTATAACTTGCTAAGCAGCATACCATCCCATTGCTGCTCAGTCAGAACTTGCATGCTAGCAATGCAAATTCTGAAAGATTTGAGGTGTTTATCAAATGGAGTGGCAAGGCTCAGGAGGTGTGACCTCCATTTGGTGCCTGTTTGCTACCTTTCCTCTCATTAGCTTTTTCAGGAGTCATGTCTACCTATGTGCAGCAATGAGGTCTACAGAGATGAAGCCTTAATTCCAAAGTGTGATGAGGTAGGGCCTCCCAGACAAGTAGAGGGCAGAGTAATGTCAGGAGGAGAGCGGCAGCATCCAGTTGATGCCGGTTGCTAAGCCTCATTTCTGTGTCATCTAACACATTGCACGTTTGAATAAGTCAAGTCATTTTAGTCATCTACTGAATGTTTAAATCATGGAAGACATTTCTCTGTTAAACCACAACTCCATCTGCATCCTGCCTAGTCTTATTGAAGACAGCCTAATTTAGAGTTTAATTCCAAATATGTAAATTGGTGCTTCAGCTTGAGTAGGTAAGAAATTCTCACTTTCATCACTGGGAGAGATTTGTTCAAGGATTTAGTCAGATTTACATGTTAACACCCAGTCTTCAATAAAAGGATGAGAAATGCTGATGGGATGTGAATTATATGTATAATACGATGGTTCAAGACTAGCTGAGAACAAATTGCTTGTTCAGGGGAACTAACCCCACGGTGCGGATGACATCTGTAACCAGTGTAGAGTGAGCCTCGTGTCAATGGTAAGTGTATGCTTCCCACAAAGTCTTTTTAAATCTTATATACAAATATGGGTACAGATATGGATTTTTCAAAAGACTCAGGCATGGAAGCTTCTGTTGCATTAAATTTATCAACTCTCATTTGTTTGGTGAGCTGGTAGCCGGGCTGTTCTAGTAAAATCAGCAACAAAAGCATTTGATTTGCTTTTGTCTTCCTCTTGCAATCTAAACTTCTTTATTTTTTTCTTTATTGTTTATGACCTGACTTCTTTCACTAGAGCTGCCTGTTAGGTGGCCATTCATGCTATCCTGGCATTTCCCATCCTACACATGGCGGCCTTCTGTCTCCTGTCTTTCTCTTTTTTCTCTGCCACATGGCTGGCAATACCCAGCTCCCACCCAGCAGACTTTTGGTATTTTGAGTGCTGAATCCATGAAGGAAACATAACACAGTGGAGAAAACATTTTGCTCTTATTTTTAAGGGATTATATGCTACTGCAGCATAACCTAGCTCATTATGACTGATGTATCTGTGGTGACATTGTAGTGATATTACATCTGCAGGACCCACAACAATATCTGACTCCATATACGTCTTTAGAAGAGATTAAGGAATGCAATATAGCCTATGGAAGTTTCTAGACTGCTTCCTCAGCAAACGGATGATTTGAATAATTACTAGCAAAAGTATTAAGACAGTCACAGGAAACCATTTAAACCTTAGACAGGGATGGTATGGAGATGATTAGTGCTGACCAGAGCCCTCCCCAGTCTGTCTGTCGACTAGCAGGTACTGTTTGTCCAGTGCATCATATATAGCCACAGTCTGACACAGTAACAAACTTAGAGGGTAATGCTGTAAAACCCGAGATTAAAGATTTTTAATTTTTAAGATTAAAGTTGGAGGAGGATCCACCAGAGAAGCCTGTGGCTTTTGTGCTAAGAACTTGTTACATGCTGGGTTCCAGAAAGAATCCCTGTATATCCACATGGCTGCTGGAGCCATTTACATGTCAAGGGTGTTGTGCTTCTTTCAACCCCTTGTAACTTGGGGCAGAAACAGTGGGAGCCTAGTGAGAATGGAGCATGGGTCAAGAGAAGGGAGGGTCACATGATGCCAAAGGCATACATCCTGGAGTTGGCTGTTCTGATCCTTGTTTGTCTACTTGCTATCCGTATGACTGTGTACAAGTTCCTGGGCCACTCTGCCTCACTCTCCACACCCGTTAGACAGTTCTAAGACAGTATCTATGGCAAATAGGCACTCAGAAAAGTCAACATTTAATGCTACCAAGAACTAATGTACAAGGATTCTGTCCCCTCCAGAATGTCCAAGGACAGAAGTAGAATTTGATATACAATTCACTCATTCTCTATGTAAACAAGTTTAGCCCTTACACTGAATGCAAAATTCTCTCCTATTGTTTTTCTCTCTCTGGAGAGTTATAAGGAAGTAGAATTCACTAAAACAAATGTCATTTGATTCTGCTAGCCCCGGGGCAGCCACCGTTTCAGGCTTAAGGAACTCCAGGAGAAGCTGCGGGGTTCCTGGTCCACACAGCAACTCTTGCCACGAAGCAGAACAGAGGGCAGGAATCATTTTGTAAAATCCACACCAGACTTTGGGAGGAAAAAAGGCTAATTAGCCAAAGTTGCTGTAATTTCTATAGAAACAGTAGCGTGGGGCTGCGGGATGGCTCGGCAGTTAAGAATCCCCTGGCTGCTCTGCCAGAGGACCTCAGTGCCAGTCCCAGACCCACATGGTGGTTCACAACTGTCTGCAACTTCTGTTCCAGAAGATCTGGCCTCCAAAGTACCAGGCACACACATGTTACACAGATATACATGCATACACGCCTCTACACATAAAAAACTAAAACTAATTTACAAAAATTTAAGAAATATTTATTTCAGCTTACCCTCATTTCTAGCCCGTGGTTTGATACACGTAATACCTGATGTTTTACTTCCAATTTGTATATAAAACTGAACAAGTCTGGGAGAAAAAACATACAAACTTTAGTTTGCTTACAATCAAAAGGAAAAACAAAACCTCTATCATTCTCAAGTATCACTTCTAAAGTCAGAAGGACAGATGATGGGCAGGAAGATACTGATAATGGTAAGTTAATTTGGCAACACTTAAAAAGTTAAGTGATATGAGCAATGACTTTATTCTGTATAATAATGTAAAGAAAATAAAACAATTTAACCCTATTTCATTGTGACAGCTGATGTAATTTCATGACAATTTTTTTTTTTTTAAATCTAGATAAAGTAATCTTGGAAACTCAAGATGAGAGAAAGAGTTTCCCACGAAGATGTTAAAGATTTAGAAGGACAAACAGTCACTTGTCCAATATTGACTTAGAGTGAGCTGGCTAAATTTTCCACACCTGACACTCAGTGTGATGTAAATTATGCCTCTGCCCATGGCAACCAATGAATCCTGCTGGGCATGCAGACTTTTGAGGACAGGATGCTGAAAGAATATGGAACAGACTAACAGAAGAAAAAATATGAAAGGCAATACCAGAGTTTTAGTAAAACCCATGCCTAAAACTTATTTTTTCCTCATTTTCTTCCTTCTAGTTCTACATAACTTAATTGATGTCAAAAGCACAGTTTCATTTAGGTGTGCTAGCATTTCATTTGACCTCAGAGCCAAACAGTTCTTGGTTTGACCGGTAGGTGGCAGGGCAGTCATTTAAATTTTGGGGGGCAGTTTCAGTAAGTGACCACAAATGGACCACCTAAGTGTATGGAGGAATCATTTTTGGACATCAAATTCAAATTACTTCATCAGTTTACATTAAGAACATGTAAGAGTTTACAGATTAACATAGAACTTTTGTAAACTAAGGTGATTATATACTAGACATGGAGGCTTGACGCTAAGTGTGTGCTGATTAACGAACTCTGGTGTGATTTTTTTTTTTTTTTGCATTACCCATATATTTTATTATACAGCTTAAGTTAAGCTTCATTTTTTTTACATATTATAATCCATAGGTAGAAGTATTATGCAAGATTCTCAGCAACAACAGTCTACTATCTTCAGAAGAAATGTTCCAATCAACAACTTGCCTGATATTCCTGGTGTCCAGTGGGACAGTCCTGGCTTCCCGTTTCCCAAGGCCATTGAAGTAGAGGGACCTGCCATCGTTGAGTGTCCCACAGCCAGTCCCAACCTGACCTCCTGTTATCTTGTACCACAGCGGGCTTAGCTTTCCTTCAAACCGATCGAACATCTCACTGTGGTTAGGGATGTCTGACACACAGGTTCCTTGTGCAGCTTCAGGAAAAGAAACATAGAGAATCTTTGTTGGGATCACTAAGGATGAAAAGATACACTTGATACATGGGCAAGGAAGAGTCCACACTGTGCAACTCTTTGCCTAAAGACAGACATTATTACTAAAAATAAAAATTGTTGCTAGGCATGTGCTGTGTGCCCAGAATCCCAGCAGCTGGGAGACAGAGGCAGTAGAATCAGAAGTTCAAGGCTATCCTTGGCCACCTAGTGAGTTCAAAGTTAGTCTGGGCTACATGAGACCTCCTTACAAAGATAACAAAAATCAATGAAATTTGCCATTTTTAACATTTTAAAAATACTTTTTTTAATTAAAAAAATCATATGTATGTGTGTTTCCTTGCACGTATATGTGTCTGTACAAGCAAGTAAGGGGCTTGTGGAGGCTGGAGGCATTAGATTCCCCAGAGTTACAGACATAGGTGGTGGTGAACCACCCGATGTAGGTATTAGGAATTAAACCCTGCAAGACAGAGTCATCTTTCCAGCCCTTGCTATTCACTTATTTTTAAAGAAGGCTAATACTGGGAATATTGGATCTCCATGGGTGCTCCTACCTAGGGGGCTTGTGTGAGCAGAGATCCTATCCATGATAAAGAATTAAAAAATGCTGTCCTCGAAACTATATGTGACACAGAAGGCTTGCAAGAGCAAGTCAGTCTGTTTCTGGTTTCTGGCCAGATGAAGGACTGAGTATCAACAAGCTGGGAAGGGGCCTTTGATGTTGCTGCCAGGAAAACTTTAGAAGCAGATTTTGTAGCTTAAGGTATTTTCTCCAAATTTATGCTTTAATCTCAGCTCTCTCAAAACTTTTGCTATGGCAACACCCAAAGGTGGATGTTATAAAAAAAAAAAAGCAAAAAACAAAACAAAACAAAAAACCTCTAAACTTCTCTTATAAAGCTATCATTTGACAGTCTTGGGCTTAGTAATTTATATTGTAGTTAAATATAGAGAAGTATATTTCGTGTGTGTGTGTGTGTGTGTGTGTGTGTGTGTGTGAGAGAGAGAGAGAGAGAGAGAGAGAGAGAGACAGAGAGAGAGAGAGAGACAGAGAGAGAGAGAGACAGAGAGAGAGAGGAGGACCCTGAAGGCATCTCGTTAAGAACATGGCTTGGGTTTTAGAGAGCAACTGTGAGCATAGGGCCCATCTCTAGCAATGCCCAGCTATGGGACCCAAGAAGAATTATTTAAAAAAATCCACTCTCTTGCCTCAGTTTCCTCAAATGTAGACGTGTTTAGCAGTACTATGGAACAATTTTTCTTACAATCAAATGAGATAAAGTAAAAGGTATTTACTATAAAGTTTGGCATGATGTAGGGCCCTAAGCAATGTTCGTTATGATTGCTGTTATTAACAAACAGGTCCTCTCTGGGGAGTGGAACTTAGCAGGTTTTCTTGCTCCTTGGCTTGAAACTACAGAACACTTGGCAGCTCAGTGCCTGGATGGCCAGTTCTAGGATTCTTAGACACAGAAAATGACAAACCCAGAATATGTTTTCTTTGTAAGAATGAACTTTCACAAGCAAACTGTCAGAGACACATACTGGCCTTACCTGTGTATCCCAGGTCACAGAAACACACACCCGAGATGCAGTCTCCGTGACCACTGCAGTAGCTGGGGCAAGGCTCAGATATATACACTCCATCCAAGCCGAAGGGAGGCACGTTCTTCTGAGAGCTGCTCTCTTGGATCCATCGGAATCTGGTCTTGCTGTTGGGAGGAGCACAGCCACATCTCAGCAGACAGAGAAAGGCCCAGAATGACTCAGGAGAGTCGGACTTCCTGAGTGGCATGCCGTGGGATGCACACCGACCTTTCATATAGTATCTCTCAAATCTTTCTCAAACTGCCTGATTTCTTCTTCAGCATCAATAGTTTAATGCCCAGAAGGGATTAGACACAATGGTCTTACATTTTTTTCTACAGAGGACCTCTGTGCCAGATCTATTACAGGTTTTTTTTTTTCACATGTTTTCTCACCCCATGCTCTTTCAGGAATAACCAGAGGTTATCCTTTCTAGTCAGTCTTCACCCCTCCATCGTGTTAATTTTATGGATAGTATTTGAGAAGCTATTTGAAAAAAATGTAGCCAGGCGGTGGTGGCGCATGCCTTTAATCCCAGCACTCGGGAGGCAGAGGCAGGCGAATCTCTGTGAGTTCGAGGCCAGCCTGGGCTACCAAGTGAGTTCCAGGAGAAGTGCAAAGCTACACAGAGAAACCCTGTCTCGAAAAACAAAACAAAACAAAAAAACAAACAAACAAAAAAAGAAAAAAAATGTAATTTATTTATAATTTGACAATTTCATGCTTGTATATAATGTATTTTGATTATGCTTACTGGTCATGATGCTCTCTCTGGATCCCTTCTTTACAACAAATTATTTGGCAGGTTCTTGGGGTCATCAAATAGGTTGTTTTTTGTTGGGACATGTGAAGGGACTCTGGCTATTTGGTATGGACAAGGGAAGGCAAGAGCTTGACAGACAGCTCTACTGGAACCTGTCACTCCCCCTTTCCTTCTCACCTCATCTTTAGATCTCTAAGATGCTTATTCTGTGATTTCCTAGTGACCAGATTGGATGCCTCTTAGCATTGTTAATTGTGAATGCACAAAGAAAAATTGCCTTTCCTGCCTTGAGTCGGGAGTGTCAAACTGACCAAGGCTCCACTACTGTGCACTTGTTTACATTTCTCTGCGTTGCACCCAGACCTGATGCCTGCTCCTGCTCTCAGTGATGCAACACTGGGTTTGAACACAAGAAAGTTGGTACCTTCAAAGCTGCAACAGAGACAATTACAGAAAACCACAAATAATCAAAATGCAGAGATATGGAGACCAGTTCCAACCGATCACCTCTAAAACCCAATTCCTACACCCAAGGCTCAGGGATCATGGCTGAAAGAGTTTAAGAGCCGAAGAAACAAGGAGCTTGTGTGAGACTGTGTCTCTTAGGAATGTGAGACTCTACATCCATAAAGTTCACCAACATGTCTACCTAAACAGGAGCTGAATAAGGCCAACAGACATACTAACTCGCACGGGGAAAAGCTCAACTTTACTCAAAGCACTGCAGGCTACCAAGGAGTGCCCAGTGGGAAAATAGTCTTCTCCAAGGAAGAGCATACCAATTGCTTATCCAAAACATACATAGAAGTAACATTATACTGACTAAGCAGGTTGTACCTATGTATTTAGGAATACACACACACCCACACACCCACACAGCTACACTCACACCAGCAATGAATGAGGAAAGAGGCCATGCATTTGAAAAAGAGTAAGGAGGGGTATATGGGAAGATTTAGAGGAAGGAAAGGGAAGAGGAAAATGATGTAGTTATATTACAATTTCAAAAATAAAAGAAATAATTAAAAATGTTTATTATAACAATGATGGTGATAATAATAATGATGATAAAGAACTTGTCAGACCATCCAAGGGAAGAAGGCAATAAGACAAAGCTTAGCCGAAAATAATGTGTAGATTTCACATTAATATGTAGGAGATACAGCCTTTGCAATAAGTTGCTTGCAGGTTTTCTTCCAGTGCTGCCCTAGTTGAGTGAATATAATATGATTTACACTACTTTGTATTCATAGCAGTTGGTGGCTCATAGGAGTGCAAACTGCTCCTTTGAAAAATCCTGGCAAAATAGCCCCAATGTTTGAACACTTGTATTCTTGGCTTTTGAACACTGTACTTTGGAGTTTCATGAGCTTAACATATTGCAAAAATTAACCCAATAGCTCATTTACTTAGGATAAGTACAAACATTTTTAACTACTCTTTGCAGAAGGCTCTTAGCCACAAATGCCATTAGTCAGTAACTTGGGTGGAATCCAAATTAATCAGGAAGGTGGATTCTAATGGTGAAGATTTTTATTTTTCCAAAAACTAAAATCCAAGAAAATACTGAGAACCTCAAAAAGCTGGCCTACTTAATGATGTGAAGGCCTGTGGTGATATTGTGTTCACCAAAATATTGTGCACCCTAATAAACTTATCTGGGGTCAGAGAAGAGAACAGCCACTAGATATAGAGGCCAGAAAATGGTGGCACACATGCCTTTAATCCTAGCATTCCAAAGCAGAAATCCGTTTGGATCTCTGTGAGTTCAAAGCCACACTGGAAACAGCCAGGTGTGGTAACAAGAGCCCAGGAAGTGATGGCAGGAAGCAGAAAGGTATTTAAGGCGTGAGGACGAGGAACTAGATCCTGGTTAAGCTTTCAGGCTTTCAAGAAGCAGTTCAGCTGAGATCCATTTGGATGAGAACTTAGAGGCTTCCAGTCTGAGGAAACAGGATCAGCTGAGAATTGGCAAGATGAGGTGGCTGTGGCTTGTGCTGTTTCTCTGATCTTCCAGCATTCACCCCAATACCTGGCTACAGGTTTGTTTTCATTAATAAGACTTTCTAAGATTCCTGCTACAAAGGTCAGGCTTTCCTAATATCTCATATGTGTTTTTACCAACTGGGCTATTCTACTCACTAGTGAAGAAACTTTAATTTACAGATTTAGCCACATTTTTCAGAAATCACCACTGGATTTGTGTTCTTTGACTCTTGATGACACTTTCTGTTTTCATAGTGATGTTTTTCATTGCCTGGATACTCTGGTCATTGCAGCAAAGTGGTCCACTTGGTGCTTACATATTTGGAAGAGCTGTTTGGGGGCCATGGTTTCAGAAATCATTAAGGGAGTGGTTGAGGTGAGGAAAACAAACAAGCAAACAAAACCAGAGCTGCTCCGATAGAGACAGCTTCATGGGAGGCAAGACAACGTGGCCATCCCAGATGGTAAACATTACATAGGCTGATCCTTCAGAGATGGAGGTATACAGGGCAGAAACCAGGAGCGGAGAGCAATGGGCAGGAGAATTGCTCTCAGGGAGAAGTGCCTTAGAGAAGGAAACTCTTGTCCTAGACACTGCTCTTGGCTAAAGGAGAGTGAATTAACAGCTTTGTGGTGATGTTTAGTCTTCCTATGGGCCAGGTAACTGACTGCCATGCACTTCCCAGTTCTTCTTGTTCTCCACTTTGTTTTTCTCTGCTGAACTACAAAATAACACTGACATTTAAGACAAGTTACATGTAACTTGACATGGATCTGATGATTGAAACAGTTTAGTGGATGGTTTGAAAGATTATGCTTCAAGGTTCGACTCATACAGAATTTTATGTCTTTGATCAAACAAGCATCCCAGACATTTGCCCACCAACAACTATAGTGCATGTTCTTGGGGTTATACACTTAACTAATGACGGAGGCAGACAATACAAATAGCTTGAGTAGCTAGCTCATGCTCAGTAAATCTGTGATCAATTAGGTGAAAAATGTTACAGAAAGAACAGTGCTCAGCAGCTTTGTGAATATGCTACTTTAATCACCGCCATAGCAGAGTGCAGGACAGGTTACCCTTGGCAACCAACAACTCCAAACCCCGTGAATTAGTCCAACACAAGTTTGTTTCTTACATAATGTGTCCAGCATAGGTTGACAAAAAAATCTGCTCTTGCACTCGGGCCTGAAGCTGGTGCATGCTTTAGCTCACTGCATGGAACATGGGGAATGCACCTGGTTCTAGAAAGCCAAGTGTTTCATCCGTTCACAATTTATTAGGTCAGTTTTCAAATTAGGCCATCTGTCAAATTTTGAAGAATGTGGGCATAAGCCTATCTTATTCCAGGAAATAAGACTCTTGGAGTATTGCTGAATGACACCAGTGCTTGCCCCAGCTCTCTATGCTACACTATCAAGAAGCAATGTAAACAGTGTCTTCCACCATTTCAGTTCTGAGGTCAAAGGCCTGACTAAGGCACACTTCATGTTACACTCCAGAATTTAATTAGGAAGTGTCTGCTTGAAGAATATTTATCTTTTCTAAAATGATAGAGTGAAAAAATAATGATCTCTCCCTTTTACCTACTATATCTGATAGAAAATGCTATAAAATTTATTCTAGAATATTGGACCTTGAAAAACATGTCTTTACAAAAAATCAGAATGTATCTGCTTTTCTTCTTCTTTTATTTATTTATTTATTTATTTATTTATTTATTTATTTATTTATTTTCACTTACCATTGGGATGAAACGATACTGCTTCTTAGCTGCCAGGAAGCTGAGAGTTAAATTAGTTCCCCCTTTTATTGAAACTGATTCACTTTAAAGTTTTAGTCCATTTATCTTATCCTCCATCACTGCATTTTTAATTTTCTATGTTACTATTTGTTTTAGTATTCTATTTAAAGTGACCATTTACACTGCAAAATACTTCAACTTTTCTATGTAAAGAGCATTAAAAATTTATGAATGGCAAAAGTTTGATGTAAGGCGATGTGGTTCTTTTAACCCTTAACATCTTTTGTTCACTGCTATATACCAGTGCCCAGAATTGCATTTGGCATAGGTAGATGATAAACAAATATTTCTTGAGTGAATTAATAGGCTTCACCATCTACTTATGCTATTTTGGCAATTCTATTTCAGTTCTTAACCTTTTGCCTCAAGTCACTACTTGGGTAGGAACAGCCAGACTGTATGACACAATGGCACACAACGAGAGAGGATGCTTTACCTGGATGCAAGGGACCTTGGAATAGCAATGGTGATTCTTGTCCATTCTTCAAAGTCCCCAGTGTAATAGACAGTGGGCTCACTCAATTCTCGAGAGTTCCCTTCACATCCTTTGCCTACTGAAGCTGGAAAACATCCTTCCTTCACCAGAAACCAGGACATGCCAGCATCGTGTGAGTATTGAAGGAGAACTGGGGCAGTGCTGCTGAACTGGCTGGCACACCCTATGTTCAACTGTTAGAGAGAAGGGCAGGGTAAGACAGGTTTTCATTCAAAGACACTGCTCATCACCTTAGGAGCAACGGCAGCCTGGGTCCCTGCTACCAAGGTGGGCATGACATTTAAGTGGTAAGAAGGATACAGTTAAGACTCAACCTAAACCCTCTGTAAATTCTGGAAGGTTTTATTTCAGCAGAGAGCTAGACAAGCTCTTGTCCTATGTGTTTCTAGACTCAGGAAATGTTCTCATTCTCATTCCCAGAGGGAACAAACAGGTAGGAAGCCTGAGAAGCAGCTGTCCTTCAGAACATGGCTACCCAGAGCGAGGGCTACCTCTGCTTGCCGTAAAACAAGAGTCATGCTCATTCATTCATTCATTCATTCACTTATTTATTTATTTGTTTGTTTTGTCCAAGATCAGTAAAAAAAATCCAGTGTCAAGAAAGAGCGGAGTTTCTGTCATAGCACCAATTAAATAACACAATGCTGAGATGTTCTGCCCAAGTCAGACGACTATAAACATAAAGTGACATTGTTTAAAAGCTGTAAAATATGCAATAGCCACTGCCTTAGCACAGCTATTCTTTTGTTTTCTGCCGTTTATTTAGAGGTATGTATTCTGGTTATATAGTTGAAATGATCACATATTAAGAAGTTCCCTCTGGAAAAGCTGGTGGGCTGACCAGCCCAGCTACCACCCAGGCCCAGAACTAGGCCTATGAGTTGGCCCATCCTAACATCCACCTCATCTATGAACTGCTGGAGCATGGTCCCCACAACACAGGACAACAACAGGATATCCAAGAGGAACCCCAGTGAGAGCTCATTATCAACAGTGCAGCAGAAGCCACAGGCCTTGGACCAGGCCAGAATACTTGCAAATGAAGACAAAGGGACGGTGTGAACTGTGTGACTCATGGGCCACACCACAGCTTCCACAGTGAGCTCCTTGTCCCCCCCCCCTTTTTTTTTGGTTTAATTTTTGGTTTTTCTTTTAAATTTTGTTTTGTTTTGTAGGAGGTTGCAAGGGCAGAGGGCAAATGTGCATGGGGGGGGAGGGAGGATGGGGAGATGGGTGGAATTGGGATGCATAATGTGAAATCCACAAAGAATCAGTAAAAATTAAAAGACAAAAAGAAGTTCTCTCCCACTTCCTATTTCAGACTGTTTTATTATAACATGATATACTGCAAAGGGTACACAGTTCTCCCCATGCAGAACCTAATGTGTACATTACCATGGTATTTGGGATTAATTAAATTGAAGAGGTATCAGATGAGAGGTGGTATAGTACACTTTAAAATCTATAATATGATTTTATATTAGTATCAAGTGTCACCAACACATGCATATAAACACATGTACTGTTATTGATGTTTTTCCATTGCAATTTAATATCAAAACATGAACAAAGGCAGATCACCATTTCCTAATTGATGTTAGGAAATAAATTGTTCCTATTTATGACTAACTACCTTGTGTATAGGTCTGTGGAAATTATATTGAAGAGCCCCCCACAAACATCTGATCTCTTTAATAATTCCTCTTGTACATTATTTAGTGTCTGTATCCTGTTGTAACATAAGGAACATGTAGTTGTGCTAGTTCATTAAAACTGCATTGCTTTCAACTCCAGAATTCACCAATGGGATTTTATTATAAATAAACACAATGAAATTTTGATTAAGTTCTGAGACAAGAGCTTGTCAAGGTAAATTCTCACTGTTTTTGTTGATATATTATCCAGTGTAAAAAAAATGTGCTTTAAGGAAAGTGACGAAAGGCAGAGTGAAAATTCACCAAATTACAGGAAGGGAAATAGAAAATGCTATAGTAAGTGCATACGGTACAGGCTAGGGTTGGAGCTCGGTTAATATGTGCAAGGTCCTAGGCGTGATCACCAATACGTAATAAAAACATAAGCCCCAAACCACTAGTGAGACAGACAAGACTTACCTAGAATGATTTGAAAGTAAGGGGTTCATTACATCACTCTCAGATTGAAACAGTCAATTTTATTTTCAATTATGGAAGAGTTGCATGAACAACATAATGCTGTAGTACAACTTCTGCGACTCCTTGAAAACTAGCCAACTGTTTCCCTCATGAATATAGCTGAAGAGATTTACCACCCTAAGACTGTGGGGCCTTTACTCAAGTGTGTCCCCTCTTTAATAGAATATGAAAATTTGTGTTCTCTGAGAGTTTTGCATATAAAAGTGGGAGAACTTTCACTTCTTTACCATGCTAGAAAGAGCCCTATTGCACAAATACCTTGAACTGGAGCACATATCCAGGCTTCAGGGTCAGATCTCGAGTAACTGCAAATCGGTCTCCATCTGACTTTCCAAACACCATGGCTGAAGGTGTGGCAGCACAGAAACTATCGTTTTTAGCCATCCCTTCATTGGCCAACATCAACCACACACTCATTTGATTCATAGGGTAATCAAAAGCTGGCTTCTCATAAAAGTTCTAATAGGGACAATACAAAATAAAACAGGAAGACAGTTTGATATCTTTGAGAACAAGGAAGACATGTTCAGTTCATGACACGTAGACCATGTACCATTCACGTTTCTCAGAAAAATCCAGAGCCACTAAACTAACATAAAAACACACCAAAATTTCCTCTCAATGATTTAACAACCAAAACTATTTTGCCACCATGTATTTAACTATTTAAACACACTAACAGATATTCTGATATCTAGACTTCACAGTCTGTCTCACATTTGAACAGTCTGTGAACTAGCAGTCCAGGACTGAGCTTTCTTACTACAGAAGGGACGGCAGCCACAGAAGACCAGTCAGATTCATGTGACCCAATCCCCACCAACCCAGGTCCTTGAGGAAGTCAGTCACTCTTTAGAGAAAGAGTGCCAGTCCTCTGTGCCAGTCCTCTGCTCGTGGTGTTCTGACATGAGACATACCTGGGGCAAAGTTGGGTTGACCACTGGGATAACCTGCTTCTGCTTCTCTGACAGGATGATGATGTCGTCGACTGCCCACTGGTCATAGTCCTCCCCCGAGAACACGGGCTGCCACCAGCGGAACCTGGTGCAGGGGGTCTTCGCAGCTGCTGGGAGCTCCAGATAGACAAACCTGCATAAAAACAAATCCTTCATGGCTGGGAAAGCAAAAGCTGCGCTGTTCTTAAAAGCTGGTGAAGTGACTAAGGCAGAAGGGAGAGGAGGTTTAGTTTTTGATCCCTTGGTGCTCCAGAAGTCTCCGAGTGTGGACAGACCACACAGCAGGCCTGTGCAGTAAGAAAGCTCAGTCCTTATCTGTCCATTTCATTTCTAACTGTGTTTCAACAGACTGACTCACTGGCTCCTCAGCGTTAGGTCACAGCTTTTAAAAGATCTGTTGCTGTTTTATTTTATGTTTATGGGCGTTTCGCCTGCATGTGTGTGAGTGCGCCATGTACATGTGTGTGTGCACGTATAAGCAGGCAACAGTCTGTGCTTTTCTGTGGCTGCCGTCCCTTCTGTAGTAAGAAAGCTCAGTCCTGGACTGCTAGTTCACAGACTGTTCAAATGTGAGACAGACTGTGAAGTCTAGATATCAGGATAACTGTTAGTGTGTTTAAATAGTCAAATACATGGTGGCAAATAGTGTGGCTGTGATTTTCAGTTTTCCTCTTCATGGATTCTGTATTGCTTCCCATTTACTGTTGTCTTTTACTATCGGGAGGACATCTGCATTTTGTCATTTTCTTCACAGATAGATTCAGTATTGTCTGTTAAAACCGTTTCCTAATTTCCTTATTTGTTTGCTGCCATGTTTTTCCTCATAGCTTCCGGTTCAAAGTTTCTTAATCAGTTTAATGTCATTTGAAATCTGAATCTGGTTAATTTTTTTAGCCTTCCATAAAAATTTCCACAAATAATTTTTTTCTTTTTCTTTTTGTTTGTGCATACATGTGTGTCTCTGTGCATTGGTGTGTGCACACCATTTATGTGTTCATGTGTCTCTGTTCATTGGTGTGTGCACACCATTTATGTGTTCATGTGTCTCTGTGCATTGGTGTGTGTACACCATGTATGTGTGCATGTGCATCTCTGTGCACTGGTGCCATATGTGTGTTCATGTGTGTCTCTGTGCAGTGGTGTGTGATCACTGAGTGTGTATATATGTGTATGTGTGTACAGATGTGCCTCTGTGCACTAGTGTGTAATCCCTGAATATGCACATATATGTATGTGTGTGCAGATGTGCCTCTGTGTACTGGTGTGTGATCACTGAGTTTGTATATGTGTGTGTGTGTGTGTGTGTGTGTGCAGACGTGTCTCTGTGCACTGGTATGTGGTCACTGATTGTGTATATATGTGTAGTTTTATGTTATGTTCACATGAAACATAAAATTAAACAGAATTTCAAATACTACATAATCACAAAAGCACCAAGTTTATATATATATATATATATATATATATATATATATATATATATATATATAGGCATTACTATTAATTATGAATTATTGCTCCAAACTCATAATCAGCTGTTGCCTATGCTGGTTCATCCCATATATTCTCCAGTTATCAAAATCAAAGCCTGGATAGGTAAGTAGGAAGCTTTAAAAATCTGAACTCTAAAGACCTGGCCACACACTGTCCAGGACCATCCTAGGGGACAGTCATGTGAAAACTCAGAACAAGAAAATCTCCATCTTGCTTAATTGTAACAGATGAGCATATGTTGTGTGCGCACAGAGTGAAAGTAAAATTTCCAAAGGCGAAGTGGTGTGGATCTTTGCTGTAGCTCAGAATGTCCTTGGTATCAATAGTTAGTCATTTTCTTGTAGTCAAAAATTTCCCCAAATCTCTAAGAACATTTTTAAAAAGGGTTTTTGTTTTTAAGACAAGACCTCACAGGAGTCTTGGCTGTTTTGGAACTCAGGAAGCTCCTCCTGCCTTACCTTCAGAAGTGCTTTGGTTACTGGCTTGTTCCACCATATCCAACTAACATATCTAAAAAATTGAATGTGAGTACAAGTGGTTTTTGTTTAATATCTTAGACGAACGTTTTCTACACTTGGCCTTCCTGTCAAGTCTTTATGAGTTTTTCTGTTTTGGGAACTGTCACATTTTAGAGACATTTCAATAACAATTGAGCATCCACCATGCCCGGAACACACTGGAAGGCCCACCAGTGGGAGGTTACCTGGGTTTGCTGAAGTCCGAGAAGTACATCTCTGCCAGCAGGTGCCACTGGATGCCCCCGTTGTTGCTGTACTGGAGGAGGACCCCCTCCTCTCTGCTGTCAGGCCTGTTGCACGAAGCACTCTCGCCGCCTATCTGGATGTAGAACTGGACAAAGTCCACCCAAGACGTGTCCAGATCCCAGCTCACCAGCTGTCTTTTCCCAGCCTTTCCAAAGGACAGAAAAACCCTGGTCAATGGTTTGGGAATTCTCTGGCATTTTATAGCTTGGTTTCAAGTCCACAGGAGCACCCTGCACTACAGAAGACAGTGTTGGTCCTAATTAATATGAGAAGCGTGAGCTCTGATCTTCTCTTTTCTCTACTGTGGCTGTGGTTCCTGCTTCTGGATACACTTGCTTCATGTCTCCATCACTGATCCCCAGACCCTGGTGTGAGACCCTGTGGCTGTGGCTCTTGCTCCTGGATACACTCACTTCATATCTCCATCACTAATACCCAGACCCAGCTGTGAGACTCTTGAGAATTTCCTACTATGCCAAAGAGTACTAAAAAATAGAGCAAAATTACTCAAAACACTTTCAATCCTTGCTTTCTGAGTTTTCTAATGCCAGAGTAATGGAGAAGAAAGACCATGGACTTGGTGCACAAGTGTGCTTATGAAATCAAAGGCCTGAAGAGAAGCCTGGGCACCAACACTTAGGCAACACCATGTTTGTTTTATTTGTTTGTTTGTTTGTTTTGTTTAGTTTTAGGCAGGGTCTCTAATTGGCTTGGAACTTGCCAACTAGGCTTGGCTGGTTGGCCAGTGAGCTCTAAGGATGCCTGTCTCTACCTCCCCAGTGCTGAGAGCACAAGTAGATATCATCCCTGTCTGCTCTTATTTTAATTAATCATTTTTATCATTTATTTTATTATTATTAAATTTTGAAACATAGTCTCACTATGCAGAATTAGCTGTCCTGGAACTCGCTATTGTAGACCATGGTGGCTTCAACCTACCTCCACCTCCTGAATGCTGGGAGGCTTGTGTTGAACTTTATTTTTCATGTGGGTTTTGGGGATTGAACCCAGGTCCCTGGCTGAGCCTGATACTATGATTCACTTGTAAATCAATTGGAGCTGGGTTTGACTCTCAGTATTTGATTCATTCTGTTCAGGAGCCTGTGGCCATTCTGAGTCCCTATTCTCTTCAAAGGTAATAATACCTTCCTTATAGAGTTGTGACAATTGGATTTAACAGCATGTGTATTGTGTTGGTACACTACCTGAATTCCTGAAGGCATATTTTCCCCAGAGACCTGCTCACAGCCCTTATCTCCAGAGCAAGTCACAGTGAAGTGGGCAGGACAGAACCTTCCTGACAAAAAGGAAGTTTTCCCTTTCTCCATTTACTTTGCTCATCCTCAAGTAGAGGCACTGGGAGGTGCCATTTAGGTAAGCTTCTAAACCATTCAACTGTCTCTTATGTCTTAAAGGGTTAAAACTTTCCTGAAATCCAATAGCTCACTTCCTCCTCTTGCTGTAAGTCCCTGTACCTCAGCATGCTGGGAGGATCAGACACAGGCTGACAAGAGGTTGTCCCTCCTGTGTAATCGCTTCAAGGTAAGGTGGTACAAGAAGATTGATCATGAGAATCTCCTGCCTAGCTAGGTTTTGCCAAAGTTAATTCATCATTAGGCTTTTCTGGTCTTGCAGGGAGCATGGGAGTTCAACTAGATGTTGGGAAGGGAAACTGAGATGATATATACAGACTAGTGTGAAACCCCTCACGCCCACACCGAGCCTTAGTTTCATCTCCTCGGAGAGTTCTTCTGTCCCAGGAACTGGCAGGGGTGACTCTCTGTGGAATGATTAAGAGAGCTTACTGCCATCGAGAGCCCTGAGGCTGGTTAAGAGTCCAAGAGAAACCGGGATGCTTGCCTGCAAATGACGACTGAGGTTGACCCCAGTGCAGGGGCTCATTCTTTAATCCTTTCACTGTCCAGTGTGAATTTGAGGAACTCTTGTTGTATGTGCTTTGTATTGCTTTAAACTGTTTGTTTGAGATATGGTAAATGAGAAACACCTCATTTTTTCATACCCCAGGACCACCACAGGAGGAGAAAAACTCCAAGAGTTAGCAGGTTAATTTCAATCTAGCAAAAATCGATGAAAAACACAGCATGTGGAAATGAGCCGGAAGGAAACGGCTCTAAGGTGAGAATTCTACAAATCCAATTATCACAATTAGCTGTTTGGAACAGGGTCTGTTGTGGACCCACAGCACAGGCTTCTTCCAGGTGACAGTTAGTCCATAGGGATTTGGAAACTGCTTTTGTAAGACTTTTAGAAATGGTGGGATATATTACACAAATATTTTGTTTGGCACTGAAAATATGTTTTCATAGAGAAATAGCACATATCATTTCTTTTGTTCAGGGACCTGAAATGTTGAACATTGTTTCAAAGGAATTAAGAGAAAAAAGGAAAAAAAAGGCTAATGACAAAATTTTTGTCAGAATATAGAATACGATGTAGTTAATTATTGCTTTGAAGTTTTCCTACTTTTTTCTGATCTATGGATTCATGCACATATATGCACACACGCACATGTGCTATGGGCCTGTGTACCTGTGTTGGAGTAACAGGCTGTGCATGTTTTCATTTCCAGAGTGGGAAAATTATCCTCCAGTTGATTTGAAATACTGTGAGAAACACCTCAGACATTCTAGTATTTTCATACCTGAGTCTGTACAAGAGGAATGGTTTGTAGAAGAAAAACAAACTAGAGCTTAAATGGCTTCCTACTTAAAGCATTCAGCTAGAATAAATCAAATCTTATCAGATAAGAGAGAACAGAACTCACAACAAAGCCTCTAAAAAGCAGTGAATTTAAACCTTTTGTGTCTCACTCTTTCCTTTATTCAAAATGCCACGAGAGACAAACTTGTATTTACTTAAAAGTAACCATTTCTTTAGAATTCCTACTTTTAGTTAAATCTATTAATTCTCTAATAACTGTGTTACACAAAACACCACGAAAAGAAGTCATAGACTTGTGCAGAGACAACATGACAGGTGTGGCTGCAGACCAGCTGATCCTTACGGAGTCTCCTTGGGTCACATGGCATTTAACAATTCCAGACCTCCTGAGACCTTTGAGGATCTACTGACAGTAAACCTAGACCATGGCATGCATTTTGGAGCTGGTCACTTTATCTAAAGCTCAGCTCAGCTAGTGTGACTGCATTCTGCCCAGCCCTGTGAGAAAGGCAGGAAGAGCACACCAGTTACTTATCAGGTCAGAGAGACTCTTAAGAACACAGGGCCTGGTATGGTTGCCCTAGCTCCTGCAGGCTGCATGGAAGCAGCAACCTTTCAGCAGGATATGGCACAGCTTATGTGAATGCACAGTAGGTGGAAGGCAGGGCAGTATATCAGAGCGAAGGCAGGGAGCCAGCCACAGCCGTTAGCCATGGAAGCTCCCCAGCTGGAAACAAATACTAGTGAGGCAGGTGGGGAAGGCAGGTTGGAGAGTAACTTGGACACTTGTGGTGAACGAGGGAGAGGATGGAGGGGTTTTAGAAGCATTAATTTAGGGGGTGGTACATGACCTACAACTCTTCCGCGTGTTGATCATTTGAAAATGCTCTACAATGGGGAATGTCCAGCTACTGGCTTCATCTCTCCCAAACTAGTGAGCACACAGCCTGGTCATTGCAGGCAGCACTCTATACCACTCCTCCTGGGACAGTGAGGAACCAACTGGAAACCTTCCCTGCTTTCCCTCTGGAATGAGTGACAGTCAATCTGACATGGGAATAGAAAAATAGCCTGTGAGTATATGTGTAACTGCCATCCCTGAGGACAGACCCTCCTAAGTTTTCCTTGTTTTGATTGCATGGATCTGATTTTCTACTCTTTTAGTTTAAGATAAATTTTCCACTTAGAATTCTAAAGAGGTAGATGTTACTAGAGAAAAAAGGGAAAATAAAAATAAAAGGTCCTGAGATATTTTTACAGAAGCCCAGAGGGGAAGGCTGGATTGAGAGATGCAGGGAACATTTTTACTTTTGAAATGATGATTTTTTAAGTAGAAGGGCATATATGTGGGGAAATTCAATGATCCCATTTCATAATTTACTTTAATATAAATAACAGTGATGGCTAATACTTATTGTGCCCAACGTGACTCTTTGCTCTTTATCTGCACTCACTGACTACCCCCAACAGTTGTCTTTACAGACAAGAATACCAAAATGCAGAGGAAAAACTCCACAAGGGGAGCCAGCACCCAGGCTCTGAAATGCAGCTCACCAAGACAGTCTGACTTTAGAAAACACAAGCTTGAATTAAGTGGATGTAATACTAATCTGTAACCCCGGACATTTTATGTTTAAAATGTCCATGTATGCATGTACACACACATTTGCCAGTGAAATATTTATAATCTTATTTTAAAACAGATGCTGATAGCAAGCACAGCCTCCCATTCTTCGGGTTCATGTTTCTACTGAGTATTGGTCACTTACTGAATATTATCTCTAAAGTTAGTGATGGTAGGATTTTCAGTGTCAATGGCCAGGAAATGTTGAGTGGATCCATCCTGAATTCTATCCTTCTCTGTCTTGTTTTCTTGCAGAGTCTTTGTTTTGCACCTGCACCAAAACAAAACCTGAACCTATTTTTGCACTTGCATGAATTAACTTTTCTTGGATTTCTGCCAAAACAAATTCTGCACTGTATCAGCCCTGTGGTATATCATCCAAACCTGTCTACTTGCTATAGGATGTAAATAGTGAGACATTTCTAATTGTTCCAGAATTGGTGACTATAACCCCTTTTATAAAGTAATGGTATTAAGCACTGCACATCCTAAAAACAGCTGTCAATAATTAGGGCTAGACATGTCACTCAGGTTGGAGCCTGCTCCATGTCTTCTCTCTCTCTCTCTCTCTCTCTTTTTCTTTTTACTGGAGACCATTCAGAGCAGACTGGAAAAGAATGGTCTGCCTGGACTATGGCATCGGAGGAGAGGAGGGAGGTTCCGCTCTTCCCTTAGCAAATCCACGTGGATTGGGGGTGTTCAAAGAGAAGCAGTTGTTGCAGTTCTGCCTGTGCCTGGCATCGAGTCCCTTGTTGATATTTACTAATTTGAATGCCTAACTGGGTGCTGCAACGAGGGAAGTGAACATTTCATGAACAAGCTTTATGGAGCATTCTACACATCAGTAGAATCTACCAGCAGCCGCTAAACTAAGACAGAACAGCCCCTGAGATAGATGAAAGTTTAGCTTGGCTAAGGCGGCCTGGGATAGCGTCTGTTTTTAACCCTAGAGATGATACAGCTCATGAGTGAAGTTTGTCTTCTGATGAGATTAGTATACGATATTTGCTCAATACAGTAGCTGCTCAGCCCCCTCCCCACAGGAACACTTCCTTCCTACAGTCACTCTTACTTCCTTCAACCACAGTCCTAAGATTCATGGGATGACAAATTCAATAAACACAAATTCTACACCGTTGACCCTAACTCCATCTACACAAGATCTCTAATGAAGTGGACTCTTCCATTGTGCCCACTTTATGGATGAGGAGGCTAAGTGAAGAGAGGATTAAGTAATGTGCCTGAAGTCACATAACTGGAAGTGGCAGAATCAGACTGAGTCATACACACACAATTGCTTCCCTAACCTCCGGGCTCTTCCATCCCTAGCCCTGTGCATCTCTTGCCCTAATCTTTCCCTCTCACATAGTCTAAAAGGGCAGAGTGAGGACAGATTAAAAGCCTGCTCTAGTCAACAGCCCTCAAGACATAAGCCCACACAGCACTGGAGCATAGAGAAGCTGGGATTTAAATGAAGTGCCAGAGCCTTGGCGGGTGAGGGGGTCCAGGATGTCACTCAGAGGTAGAATGCTTGCGTACCATGCCAGAGCTGACAGTTCAGTCTCTAGCACTGCACAGAACAAAATGAGCATAGTAGGAACTCTAAACTGCTTAACCTGTATTTGCAGTAACTCAAATCAATAATAGAACGAGTTTCCCAATGTCACAATAGCCCAGTCAGAAGCCAGGGCACGAAGGACAGTAAAACTATGTGATATTTGTAGCTGTGGAGGTTAGCATGTCTGTGAACAAGTCTCATGTCAAGCCAGCCACTGCCCTCATGGATCATTCCAACCCCCAGCATACCTTGCTGAAGTATAGGGAAGATCCAGAAGAAACAACCCCACAGCCTTGCTCTGGCTTTACAATTTCTCCCCCAATAACTTCTTGCCAGTCAGATTCCCAACCGTTTGGGTTCTCAAAATCTGACATAATTGTGGAAGGAAGTGCAGCTTCTGGGTGGCATTCAGTTCCTTGGTATCCCTGGTCACACCTATGAGAACAGTGAAAGTAACCAAGTCATCAGACACACAATGACTACTTAAGGTGTCCCCACATGTCATGTTCCCCTAGGTCTCACCCTTACACTAGATATCCCTATAGCATTAATGTATATATGATATGGTACTATCTTCAGTTTTCATATTCCTCAAAATGGGCAGAATCTTTAGTTACAGATATTATGTAAAAATTGTGGAATTTAAGATTAAGAAGTAATGAATGACACATGGGCTTATGTTTGTGCAAGAGAGACTGGGATTTCCCCATTGCTTTAAAAATGTCATATATGTAGGTTCATTCATTTAGTTAACATGTCACTCTGGTGATGTTTTATAGTTCTGATTAAATCACGTATTTTGGGGTCTTGTAGTATTCAAGTGTAGTTACTTTCCTTCCATGTGCACAACCTTGAAGTGCTGTAGGAGAGAGTTCTGAAGTGTTTGACTAATTGAAGATGATGAGGGATAGGCGGGAAATAACAGCAAGGCCTTCAAATTAACCCAGCAGACCTTGTCTGGAGTTTAGATGTAGAGGTTTAGAATACATATGGCTTCACATGAATGTAAGTGTCTTTTACATGTAAAATAAGAGCAGAGGGAGATTCGATTTCTTTTGGCGATTTTGTGATTTATGAGTCTTTGCACTGACTGGGAAAATAACCGCTGAGATAAACCCACAGACACCAAGCCTGAGACTCGGGAGTGGACCGTACGCTCAGGAGCACATACCTGCACAAGCCATGGTCGCATGAGCCGTGCCCACTGCACATGTTGGGGCACTGCTGCCCAATGTAAATGCTGTCTAACGCCCACTCATCCTGGGCTGTATAATAGCTCTGGCTCCAGCGGAAGCGGGTGGCACTGGACCTAGGAGTAAAGCAGGCAGTATCAGTTGAACTACGGCGTTTCTCACTAAGAACACCAGAGTTCAGCACCTTTCTGATAACAAAGTCTCCGGAACTTCTATTTAGGCTCCCAATATTTTTTGGTTTAATTTCCACTCAATTATTTTGCAATTCAACAATTCTATTATGAAAGAAAGTTGAAAAAGAGCCTGCCTATATTGTGCTTTAATCTTAATTTAGTTGAAGCATTTTAAAGAAAAATAGAGGGCCAGACTTTCTGTTGTTACTTGAAAATTTGATTCTAGAAATAAAGAAATAACATTCGAAAGTAAAAGCTACCTATTAAATAAAACATGTCCTTCACAGATGAGAATATGAAATATTTTACCCCAAGTAAAACTATTTCTCAGAACAAGCACACCAGTCATTATTGGCAGACTTCGTTTGGTTCAGAATATAAAACAAAAACTTTAGAATGCAATTTTGGGGTTGAGAAGACACACTGAAAAGTTCTATTTAGAAAGAAGATTATCTGCATGTGAGGATGTACTTATTTCTGAAACACAAACTTGCTTGAGTCTCATGGGCCAGTGGACTTTAAATAGAGATGAAAAGTTAAACACAGATATTTGCATTGACGTCAGAGTCTAAAGATATTTTGAGATTCATACAAAAAAGGCTCAAAATCAGTGACCACTTGAAAACATTTTTTAAAAAATTACAGAGACTGTGCAAAGTGTCCCACCATAGGTAGTGAGCTCCAAAAAGCCAGCTCATTCACCAGGGATGGATCCTGATCTTACTGCTTGGAGTCCCTTAAGCAGATCAAGCTACACAACTGTCTAGATTACGCAGAGGGCCTAGTCCACAGCCTTGATGTAGGGGGAGGAACTTGGACCTGCCTCAGCTGAATGTGCCAGGCTCTGCTGACTCCCCATGGGAGGCCTTACCTTGTCGGATGAGGGAATAGGGGGTAGGTTGGGAGGAAAGACGTGCGCATGGGGTGGGGGGGGCAGGAGGAAGGAAGAGAGGGGGATCTGTGATTAATATGTAAAATGAATAAAAAATACTTGATAAAAATAAAAACATAAAAACGAATAAAAAATTACAGAAAAAAATTCACCTTTAGGAATTTACAGAGATCTGTGATGAATTCTTTTTAGTCAAAGTGCTAAAACAGCCACAATAAACAGCAGCACCAGCAATGAAGAATTCACAGAATTCTTGTGAGTGCTTAGCTCTGGTGATTACAGCACTCCCTAGCACACTCTACAGACACACTTGCTCTGTCTCAGAATGATCCATAATAATCCATAGTGATCACACATAATCACACCACAAGTATGCAACAGCTTGCTAAAATCCAGACTAAGCTTTTACTTTGTTTATAATCTGTTGCTAATAACTTGTGTTTTCATTTGTAGCGGATGGTTCCAGGGCTCACTGAGGGCCTCCAGTAGATGGGGCATCTCTATGGTAGTAGGCTTATGTTTGTAATTTAACAGTCACCTGATTTTCATAGTTCTGTAACTAACTGGCTTTTAGAGAAGCCTACAACAAATGCAGATTCCATCAGAGTACCGTGGTGGTTTGAATAAGAATGGCTTCCACAGGCTCAGATATGTGAACGCTTTGCCATCAGGGAGTGGTATTACTTCAGAAGGAATAGGCAGTGTGGCCTTATGTCACTGGGGATGGGCTTTGAGGTTTTAAAGGCCCATACCTGGCCCAGAGCCTCTCTCTTCCTGTTGCCTATGGATCCAGATGTAACTCTTAGCTACTTCTCAGCACCACCTCTGCCTGCATGGCACCATGCTCCTCACCATGATGATAATGGACTGAACCTCTGAAACTGTAAGGAAGCCCCGATTAAACGTTTTCTTTTATAAGAGTTGCTGTGAACGCTGGCTAAGACAAACATAGTGCCCTATAGAATTGAACCAAACAAAACTCATGGACCACTCTCATCATGAAAAGGAGAGGTGCTCTATTCTTTTAAAACTGACTATAATCTGAGTCAGACCCAGAGTCCCAGCGGACTGGTCCATGGTCTTTTTGGAGACAAGCACAGTACTCATCGAAATAGTTTGTACAGGGACAGAATAAATTAGGTGCTCAAAAAATAGTGTGCTAAAAATTAGTCAAACAGGCTAGAAGCGGAGTGTGTTTCTAACTTCTAAAGGCAAAAGACTGAAGAATGCACAGGAGTCAGGATGAGACACCTTTGACTCCAGCTCTGCAGCTCAGCAGCTGTGTGATGTTTAGTGAGAAATCCAAACGGTCAGAGCTTTTCGTTCCTCACTGTGGACAAATTGATTTTTAGGATCCCTTGAAGTCTCTGACTCTGAAGTGGTAGTTTATTGTCTTCACAGTTAGATGCCTTTACAGCACTGATGAAAATTATTTTGAGGCTTTCTACTTGCAGTAGTAAAATTGGGTAGGGGTGTTGAGAAACCCTTCTTAGGTTTCCAGCTTATATTCTTACAGCCACATGTGCATCTAAGTTTTTCCCTAAGGAAGAATTCATGCTCATGAATTCTTGAAGAGGTATGTCCTAACCATAGAAAGCTTAAGGTTATTTCACTTAAATATACTCCACATATTGA
Source organism: Peromyscus leucopus (assembly GCF_004664715.2). NCBI lineage: Eukaryota > Metazoa > Chordata > Mammalia > Rodentia > Cricetidae > Peromyscus > Peromyscus leucopus. Next base: position 39,053,596 of record NC_051065.1, read on the forward strand.
TGTCAATTAAGAGGAAAGCCAGGAAAAAGAGGTTGAATATTGGATTAGTTTTTAGTGAGGAAAAAAATTAATTGTGTGAGCCATCTCCAGCTAATCACATGAGGGAAGATGAGGTGTGATCACACTGATTCACAGGTGCATCATTGTTCAATGCTGTCCTCAACACAAATACTTCATTTGCCAAGCCATTCTACCACCTATCTGTCTGTCTGGTGTCCATCCATCCACCCACCCACCTACCCACCCATCCATCTACCCACCCATCCATCCATCCATCCATCATCTCTGAAGAGGTCATGCAATAACACTGACTTGCATTTAAAATCCAAACTTCAAATTCTATGGATTTCTAAAAGCAACAAAACTTGAGGCATACCCCCTCTTCCCATAAACTTCAAGACCAAAGTATACTGGCATCCACTCATTTCTCCATGCTTATGTAACCTGAAGAATCAAGGTAAATGAAGGCTAACTAAATTGTATTTTCCACCTTTAGAGTTCCTGTAATTGCATTTGTCCAATTATTCTGAAACTCATTCAGTCGTTAGGTGTTGATTTGTTTATGAAGTCAGCAACTGACAGCTGTTTGGGTCTCATTAGGCCCTGTTCTTATGTAAATGTCCCTCATAAAAATGAAATTAATTTTCATTGGGTAACAAATGTTCAGTTCATATATAGTGTAATTTCTCTGAGCAGGTGTATCCAGTAGCTCTTTCCACTGGACAGTTATCCGATCAAGCACATTCTACAAAGTTAACACACCTAGGATAACGCAAGGACCATGCTTGCTTTAATGTATTCAATTTATATTTGCATCCATGTTTGAGTCAAAACAGCAGAACAATGATTTGGTCAGAGAAATAACACTGCTTCAAACCAAACTGTTTCTTTCCCCAGTGGAATGCTGTTTGTGAAAACTTAAAATAAGCTTAATAAAAAAAATACCAAGGATGCTGAGGAGACGAAATAAGTTTAATCTTTATGGTAGAGACTTTAATCATTATATACTCAGAAACAATGGCAACAACCAACTTAGAGCTTTTTTCATGTAGCAATAATATTTAGATTAACTATGAGTCAAAGTGAATACTAAAATAACTACTATCCTGGGCTGATGGTTTTTAACATAATATTTCACTTTTCCCTCCCAAGGAGTCTAAAGGAAACGGGGAAAGCAGAATTTGGTTCTGAGTACATGTGCTTAGAGGCACATGGCAGCACGAGCAGTACTTGGTTCTGTTTGGAAACAATCTATCTGAGAAGTGTAATTGGCACACCAAGTAAGTTTCTTCACGGCATTCCCACGTGTGTACAGTGTCACTGCACTTTACTCATCTTTCTCCTTCCCCCTCTCCCTCCTGCTGGACCTCTTCCTGATACCAAAGGTCCTTCTGTTTCTGTGACATAGATGTACATATACGTCTTACAGCAACCACCTTTTTAGTACATTGATGCACTTTGAATCAAAATTCTATTTAATTTTCTAACATTCCATAAAGACATCTACTATAGCACAGGCACTCTAATAAATGTAGAGTTTAAGGGTCACCACATTTCCCTTCAAGAGTTCAGGTAACACTGATGAAGAGTAACCTTTTCTGACTCAGACCTGGTGATATGGTTCAGTGGTTAAAAACACTTGCTGCTGTTCCAGAGGACCTGGGTTTGATTCCCAGGACCCACTGTCAATAACCCCAGGTCCAAGAGACCTAATGACATCTGGCCTCTGAGGGCACCAGGCACACAGGTGTCACCATACAGCCCAAACACTCAAACACATAAAAATTTAAAAAAGAATGATAGTTTAGAATGTTTCTAGGGGTAAAAAGACATCTCTGTAACACACTATTGGTACTATCTTAAGAGTGCCATTTTGAAACCGAACCATATCTGCTCATGAGTAAAATCACTTTGGTGTTTTTCTTAATAATGAGAGAAATAAATTTAATTATGCAGCAATGAAGACTGAAAGCCCTCAGAAGTTTGCACTCAGAGTGATCAGTGTTTCAATTGTTTGAGGTGTTGTTTTACATATGCTTTCATTGAAATACATGCTTGGAATATCATTGAAATTAAATCAAAATCTTGATTACATTCCCAGCAGTAGACACAAAAGAGTAGAATATTAAAGAAAGCAAGGGCTTATTATACAAAGCATCAATAGAATATCTTGGAAATGGCTCACAGTGGGACAAAAAAAAACCCTGTGGAAATCAAATTTCAAGCATTTTATTCCAACTGACATAATGATGTACTCTAAAAACAATCAAGGAGCCATTCTTAACACAGTGCAGCCATTCAGTCTTCAACAGAAGTTATAAAGTAAGTCTGGGTTGTCACCTGCCCATTGCCTTTGTGAGGTACCTAACTTTTATATAGAAAACAATCAGAGAAAGATTTGTTTAGTCATTTTCTCTTCATAAAAAGTGCACTGAAGGCATATGCCACAGGAAGATACAATGCTTCCTTGTTTATGCTTTTTCTTCTACACATATACCAGAATCCTAGAAGTCCAGGGTGGTGAGGAACCTTTAAGACAAACTAATTAAAACAGTCCAGTCACAGGGCTCCATCTTGAAGAGGTAGGTGGTAACAGTCAGGATCATGTGGCTGGTTGATCACTGGTGGAGCTATATTGAGAATTCAGACCTAATTTGCAGCCCAAGGCTTTTTCTTTGGACAAGCTTATGCTGACAAAAGACTTTAATATTATCCATAGCACTGAATGAAAAAAAGGCAATAATATTGCAGTGTTTTGACTGACCAGACTAAGATGAAAAAATGTAATGTCTGCAAAAAACTATTATGATTTTTCTCTTCCCCCTTCTTGATTGTTCTTTCTTCCTTGTTTACTGAGGCCTCTTCCTCCCAAGGGATGATTTCTATTGTTACTAAAAAAATGTGACTAGAAAAAGAATGTGTGCTAAGCTTTTGTTGTAAAATGTTGGGCTTTGCAATGAGAAAATAAATTTGCAATGCGAACTGCTTGTATTTCTAGATCCCTTGTATCATTTCATTTTGAATGTTAAATGTAAAGAAGTAGGCTCATTGGCTTTTCTGCAAAAGCAAAATTTTTGGGCAAGAAGAGAGGCCAGAAACACTGGGAAAAACAAATTTTCATATTTCTCATTAGCTCCATTTTATAAAAACCTGAGTATAAAAGCAAGACTGGGCTTCTGAATGGAGAGAAAATAGTCTTACTATTCTGTTGAGCTTATCTTCACACTCAGATCATGATAACAGAAGAGAAATGGAAGTAACAGCCATGTTTAGGACATCCTTGCTCACCAGGTCTTCTGGGGAAGAAGAACAATGACTCTCCTCCACTGTGTGAACTCACTGGCATGGTAAATGCTAGCAGATGTAAATTCCTGGCAACTTGGCATACTGGGAAGGCATTCCTGAAAGAGGCAAAAGTTAAAGTCACCCTCCCTTTGCCTGCTGGAGATGTTTCATCTCCTACTGCAAGAGAAAAAGAACTCAGAGAAAGCTAAAGCCATAATCTTAGCTTTTGGAACTAGGGACCAAATTCATGATTTTTCCTTCTGTGACATTTAAAACATTTGGGAAGTAATTACAACTGAGATTTCATCATAGAATTAAACATCTTTCAGTTCTCACCACAAATAGAAATAGATGAGGATTAATTTCGACCTATTAACATTAGCATTTGTAAAATCTATCCTATGTGTTAAAATATTTTTGCATTTATGGCACTGTCAGATTATTGGGGTATGTGTGTCACATGTAAAGTAAATTTATTACCAAAATTAGATTATAGTTCTTATTTGTTTGTTTCTAAGGTCAGAAGGTACCACATTCCCCATGGTTGGGAAAAGAGATTGAAACATGCCATAGGGGAAGAAGAGTAATGTTTTCTGAGGAAAAGAGTTAGAGAAATAATACTCAAAACACTATCCAAGAGTATCCAGTCAGACTATGCTTATTTATTTTATTTCCAATTGCTCTTTGGTATCTGCTACGTGGGTGGGTGGGGCATGTCTCTTTGTGATGGTTCTAACTTGATGTCAATTCTAGGCTGTATAATGCGGGTTTTTTTTTTTCAACTAAAGGAAGAAGATAGCAATTGCAAGCATTAGAGAAAACACGTACTTCTTGTACGAGGTGCCATGTAAGGCCGTGGTTGGCTGAGTACTCCAGCTTCACCTGGTTGTCCATGTGAGGAGTGTATTTCTGGCCACATCCCATCACCAGGCTGAACTGAATCATATAGGATGCTCCGATCTGCATTGACTGTGTTTCCACATAGCGCATGCTTGAGGCAAGTTTAGAATCTCCCGTAAAACTGAAAGAAACAAGATGGAAATTGGATACTTCTACAGAGCGATATATTGGAGAAAGATTGAGTTGTCATTCTGTATGCCCAAACAGTTTCATTTTACTTATTTAAACTTTGCCAAGTTGTAGAATAGATTTCAGTAAGTCTAAGAAATTAAATTTATAACAAAGAAGACCTTTATGAATGTTAATACGTATAGTTTGTCAGATGTATCTGAACTGAGAACTCATATATTACTCTCATAATTTTGGCAGCTGGAATCTATCTCAATGAAATAATTCTAAATGCAAAGACAATTTTATAAAAACATGGTGAATATTAAATCGTTACTTTTATTAGTAATTGGTAGTTATCTCAGAGCCTAATTAGAGGGAAATTGGAAAGTTTAAGTAACCTGGAATGGGCACCTGGCAGAATACCCTCTATATTTCAAATATTGATGAAGATGATACAAATATATTAAAATGCACATCATGATTAGGTTTCAATACTATCCACAAAATACCACATAAAGTCATTGACTAGAATGTTTGTGGTGGTGGAAAATTTGACAATTTACTAATTTTTTGTTTTGCTTATTTTCAAAATATTTTTAATGCTCATGAATTCAATATTGAAAATGTTGTACACATTTTTAATCTTTGTGTCCAAAGTCAGTCAAATTCTTGTTTTGGTCTTCAAGTGAGCATCCTGTAACTATAGTGGCAAGATGTCTGAAGGCAGACAAAAGCATTATCATTTTTAGGAAAAATTCTCAAGGGATTTGTAGTCTATCCAGGATTAAACTATGGACACATTTTAACTTTAGTTACATGGGTCAATGTAAGCTACCCTAGGTCAACTGCACTCAGATTAGCTACCAGCACACTGTGTCTTCCATTCATTCAATAATTCTCTCAAGTAGTGACACACATAGTCGATGTGTCCAAAAGAATTAATGTAATGTTCTGTGAAATATTTGATTCATTTAATATACTTCATGATCTTTGGTGGAATCCAAGAAACATGGAGTAACTATTGTAACTTGATCATATTAGAGATTAAAATGTTATTTAAAAATGGGGGGCTGGGGTGATCACTTAGGGCAAAGTGCTTGCTCCACAAGCTTGAGAACTTAAGTGTGATCTCCAGCACCCACATACAAAGCAAAATGTGGTGGTGTGCTGTGGAGGTCTAGACAAGTAGATTTCAGGTTCATCGCCTATCTATCCTAGCCAAATCAGTGGGCTCAGATCTCAGAGAAACCTTGTCTCAGAAATCAAGGTGGATGGCTCTGGAGGAATTACAGCTCAGGTTTATCTCTGCCTTCCATCTACACATGCACAAATGAGTATGCAACCACCTCCTCCAAGGCATTATTTAATAATTGGACTATTGCCCATCTGTAGTAAGTTCATAATGGACTTAGAAGTTTATAATCAAGGTTATAAAATATAAACTTTCTCCAATAATTAATAATTACTGTTTATCAGTTTTAAACTAAGACTTTCCACTTGAACGATGAATATGAAAAGAAAACAGAAAGGCTCAATCTCTAGTTTAGTAGAATGTTCAAGAGAAGTCATATTAACTACTGCTGGCCTTTAAATGTAGCTAAGAAATAGAAAATGCTACAACTTGCTCATCATTAACAATAGTGCTTATCACTTGTTGAGTCTCAGCCTAGTCCTAAGACTGGGCTGTGCACAATGCCCACATTATCTTCCTTAGATTCAAGCTTACAGTAATGCTGTATAGTGGGAACAATTATTTCTTTCAATGGATAAGGAAATAGGGTAAATGGTAAATGGTAGTAATTGATAAAGTTTCAATCAGAAGTCAGCATTGCGGAGCTCCAAAGCCCTTGCTTTTCAATTATTCTAAGATTGAGGGAAGTATTGCAGTTTGAAATAAATTCTTTTACAGCCATTTTATAAACCATGAGCTTTCAGTTATTATACAGTGATCTTGTGTTGTAAGAATATAAAGCCATGACTTCTTTCCATGTTATAAAATATAACATGTAATCCTAAAAGTGTAAAATGTTAGAAGTAAGTTTTTAGTAATATTGGCAAAATAAAAGACATAACAAAAACAGTAATGAGCCATACAGGTTTGAACCTATGTTTTAGTTGGCATAAAGGTTTTCCAACTTTAAAACATTTTTTTCTCCTGTGAAAATTAAGTGCTGTTTTAGCCTTAGGTGGTTTTGTATTATTATTTAAGATGGAGGTTATTAGACAGACAACAAGGCTTTGTTTAAATTGTCTTTGTGTTAAAAGATACCCTGTCTCCTGGACATCTTCACGTGCAATGCCACACAGGACCCCAAGGGTCTGCAGGTGACAGCCACTGGGCTCTCACTTCTGCCAGGTCAACACTTCCTGACCCAGCATCTGAGAACAGTTCAGACCATTTCCACAGCCTCCTTGCTGAGAAGCACCAGTGTCTTCATTTCATGCAGAAACAGAAGGAAATGGTGTGATTTACAAACACTGTACCTCCTCTTTGCACTGTTGCAAAGGTAACCATGAACTTGGCAAGAGAGTAAAAACACACCTGAGAGAGATTTTAAAGTTGCTAGAATACCAAGAAAGAAACAAATTAAAAAGTATATAATTAAGCATTGACAACAAAATTCTTGCTTAACACCTACATCTATCAGCTGTTAAGTAGGTGTCCTGAGTTGTTTGTGGCAGATCTTTGTGGGCAGGTGGATGCAGCTGCCAGCCAGTTTTCTTTCTCTCCCCCACCTTTCAGCCAGTCACACTGTGTGCACCATTGTTTTCTCATCAGTTAGATGCAAGTGGAAGATCACCTTTCAGCGATGGTCACACTGTGTGCACCACACGTCCTCATCAGTTAGAGATAACTGGAAGATTCTGGGGTAGATCTACCTCAAGCTTTTTTTTTTTTTTTTTTTTTTTTAAAGTTGAAAATAATTTTTTTTGGTACAGTATGTTCTGATCATGGTTTTCCCTTCCCCAACTCCTCCCAGAGATGGAATGGGCTGCCATACCCTTTGCCTGTTGCTCCCGCAGACTACCTCTCTAGCCTGGCAGCTCTCATCTGGTGGAAACCATGAGGCCATGCTGTGGATGGAGTCCTTCCAGCTGAGACTGTACCACAAGAGGTAGAGAGTGCCTGACTCTGGCAGCCTTGTGGACTGCCTGTGCTCTCCACCCTGGGCTGTCTATCCCAGTACTGCTCACTGCAAAGAACAAATCAGTGTCTTTACTTTTGTTTATGAGACAGTCTTGTTTTTGTTCTAACTTAGAACCAAATGCATTTCTAACCTACGTGTCTGACACACTTCAGTACTGAATGATATCTATCCTGATGCCTCAATCTGAAACAAAACAACAGAAGAAAAGTACAGGTATCCACACTTTAAACGCTAGCCCATTCATGGTCACACGACTGTTTCTGACTTATGAAAGATCTGAGCCAAGGGTACTGGGCCTGCTGTTCCCTCCCTGGGTTCTTATTCAGCTGGGGTTTCAGAAGAAGAGAATTTGATGGGCTGAGTCCCTTCATTTGCAGAACTGCTCCTCTTTGCTGCATGCCGAAGTCAAGATCTGTTTATAAAGGCAGAAATGAGCTGAACTGCTTCTGTAGCAAGCACTGAGATGTAAAGAATAGCCCACATCAGCATTTTGGAGAGAAATTCTGGGGACACAGTGCACTGGGAATCAGGATGTTTGGCTTCATTAGTGATGTTGCAAGGGTGTCTCAAAGAAACACCTTTTAAAAATGACTGTATCTACTTACAATATTTAATGAGAGAGTAGGGATATCTCTTTCCACTGGACAGGATTATCTCTCTCTGCATTTTCGCACCCAGGAAGACTTGCGGGTGCTCTGTAACACTTGCCAAATGGATAACACAGCAATGTAACTTGATTGCCAAAGGTCAACACTTACTTTGTGGCAGAGCCCCTCTGCCTCTCCCCACTTTGCCTCTTGTGGATAGCAGGGAAGCGGACTTCAGGATCAGATTGGAAGTCTTTTCCACAGGGGAGGAAGGAGCTCATATCTCACTCCCCTAAGCAGCCCCTAAGATGCAGAGCTCTGCTAGAATCTCACAAAAGTAACCTGTGTGGGACACTTTGGGTTTCTAAGAGGTAGGTGATCTCATTTGACCTTTGAGTCAAGACCATCTGGGAGCCTTAACTGGGAAAAACTGAGAGGTTGAGTTGTCCCAGGGCTACACAGCTGATAAGAAGCTAGCAGAAGCATTATAGAAAGCCCATCCACTCTAAGCCCTTTCCATTATGGAAAGGGGAATGAGGACTTTGAATGAGGGAACAGGAAGGCTTCATAAAACTAGTTATTTAAATTCTTAACCAACTCAGACAAGGTTTTGGCGAGTTTTGAGTAAAGTCACTTTGTTTATTTTCAGGGTGTGTTTTCCATCTCTGGGGGGTGGGAGAGACTTTTGTATCTGAAATGTGGAGGTAGTCAGCCAAAGTAAGGGAGAAGCAAATCTACATGGACTAGCTGAGTCACCCATGGACTCAGCCACTTTGGACAACTTTTTTTTTTTTTTTTTTTTTTTTAAAGAAAGTTAATATAGATGAATTTCCATTACTATATCATGGGGGAAGATGGCAGCATTATTTAAATTTCTTAGAAACATAGACAATATTCTGATTTTTTTCCTTAATAGTTTCACAGGAAGGAAGAGCTCTACAGAAGTGCCACATGTTTGTTTGTTTGTTTGGATTCTTGTCAGACATTTCAGTCCATTGCAGGAGATGTCAGTCAGTTAATCTTGGGTACCACCCATCCTTTTGGTTCTGTTCTTATAATTAAAGATTTGACAGAAAACCTTGTTGATATTGTGGGATTAAAGGTGGCATTTGACCTCAGCTGTCATTTTTACATTACTATATCACAAAGCAGATGTACTCATGTTTTAGTGGCTGCAATTCTGTGGTGGGGAGGAGACCACTATTTATATTTTGACATACATATTTCCAGACATTTTTTGCCTTAGACTTTTACACACACACACACACACACACACACACACACACACACACACACACACACTTTGTTTTGCATAGATTTGCCTTTTCCTTTTTACAATGATTTTATTATCATCTTCCTATACTGAAAAAAAATACGACAAGGCATTGTAATTGTCAGTGAAGGCAGCCAGCATCTATGTATGGAATTTTGAGGAAGTATTTCCACTTTTTGCCTTTATAACCAATGCTTATATAATATGTATTTGTGTGGGTCTTTGGGTACTTATCCATAGTTAGCTGGGATAAATTCCTAGAATTAGAATTGCTTACTAAATCAACTCCCACTGCCAGGCGGTCCTCCATTAGTAGTGACTGGTGTGAGTGACTGGTGTGAGTGTGGCATCACAGATTGGCAGAAGCGTCCATTATAGCTACTTTATGCCTCTTGTCTATCTGCAGTTTTGATTAGTAGGGATATTGAAGAGATATCTGTATTTGTGTGGGGAGCACAGTAGTTTTTGTGTATTTTCCCATGTTCCAGAAGTAGAGTTAATCTTTTCCTTGTTGATTTGAAAAGTTCTCCACACATTGAGGATGTATGATATGTCAGCTATATTAGTAGTATCACTGTGCTCCTAGCTCGGCTATTATTAATTTTAATTTGCAGCTTTTGTTTTTTTCTTGTCATGTATTTATTCCATGGCCATTTGCAGTCTGTGGGTTTTTAAGTGGCTACCCCCCCTTCTTGTTTGTATAGCTGACATTTCAGGGTTATGCTGGCAATTAAAGCTATTTTGGGGTGCATGTGTTCTTAGCACCTGCTTCAGGCTGCTTTTAGGTGTTTTGTTCTTTCCAACTGCTTTTCCTTTCTTATCTTTACCATTCCAAAAGGAAGTAAGTGAAGTTTCTATTCTACAGTTTCTTCATTCCTGTGCTCATTCTCTCAGTGTAGAAATGTCTATATAGTTCCAGCTACTTGGCTGCTGTTTATTGAGCTTTTATAGAGAAGCACTTCTCTTTGAAAAAAACGGAGCATAAAATTTAGCAGTCACCCCCTTCCCCAGAAGGACTGGATAACTTCAGTTTACAGAAGACAGAAGGGACAGCGATGGGACTCCAGAGAGAGAGGCTGTCAGTCCTGTAAACAGTGGCTCTGGTCTTTCTAACCAGGCACTGTGGACTTACAGCAGGTACTGTAGGATGCACAGGTAAGGGAAGGCTGATGGGATCCCCAGGGAGCGGCTCCTCCTGCCTTGTTCCACTGTCTGGAGTTTCATTTGCAGCCCACTCACCCTCCCGTGTCTCCTGGGGCCTGAGGACAATTCACCCAACTTCTAGATACCAGGAGATAATCTCAGTCACTTTAAAAGCCACCAACAATTGTTGATATAAAATGGTTTTGAAGTCCTTGGTCAAGTTTTAGTTTGTGAGGCCTTTTTTCCCCCTTTACATCTCATAGTGTTTTTTGAAGGAAATGTTCAGCAGTGGGAGTAAACTGTGGCAGAAAAAGACAACACTCTTTTGGGTGACAGGTTGTGTTCCCAGAGAGGAGATGTCTGATGGATGGAGGTGGGGTGGGGGTGGGGTGGGGTGGGGGGTGTGGCTTCTGCTAACCCTCAATGAACCTGTGTGTGTGTGTGTGTGTGTGTGTGTGTGTGTGAGAGAGAGAGAGAGAGAGGAGAGGGAGAGAGGGGAGAGAGAGAGAGAGAGAGAGAGAGAGAGAGAGAGAGAGAGAGAGAGAGAGAGAGAATGAATATATGAGCGTGTGTGAGAGAAAGTGAGTATGTATGGGTGTGTATGTGAGAGAGTGAGTGTGTGTGTGTGTGTGTGTGTGTGTAACAGTTGTCAGAGATCCCTTTCAGCTGCTGCACTTCCCTGCCATTTTGATGAATTCATGTGACCTAGAAACTTTGGTTATTCCAGCTCCTCCCCAGCTTCTGGCCGGCCTGAAGCCTCTGACTGTTGTAATCATAGCATCTGAGAGTCAGTTCACCTAGACATGAACTTGCTGGATCCATATCTAATCCTCTGTCACCACTGTTCTGTCAACACACTCGCCCAGCTCTGTCCTGTCTCCATGCACTTCACTTCAGAAGGATGCACTGTCTGCCCCGGGGAGGGTGTAGCTGAAGAGAGGAGAAAACACAGGAAAGGGCACTGAAAGTCTCTTTTCTTAACTATGTAGGCCACAGGCACTGTTCAGAGAAAACTAAAGCACAGACTTTCAACACATTTATGAGAGATTCTGAGACCTTTAACTGTGGCAATTCTACCACACATCATAGCAGATAGATTAAAATACACACATCTTACATTAAATAAACACCTTTAGTTGCAAAGCATCTTCAGATTTATTTTTGTAATTTTGCTTTTGAATTTTCTTTGGCTACAGGTAATTTAGTAGACATTTGGCTGTAATTTCTCAGCATATTCAGGAATCCATTCCCTAATATTATTTCCAGTATCACAAAATCTTATTAAGTTCAGCAACTAATGAAGTTGGCAAAATGTGTTTATAGACATTTCATTCTTGCAACTTTCTTGCCCTGTTTTAGAGGTGATAGATGTTTTCCAGACTTGGACAAAGCTTGGTGGCCTGACACTGGGCCCAGACTGGGCCATGGTGATGTGTTGAGGGAGGAAAGAGCTGGGCAAGCTAAAGAGGTAATGGACTGACTGAGTGAGAGGTGGCCAGGAGAGCTGGAGGCTGCAGAACCTGACCAGCCACATGACCCAAGGTCTACCGAGGGATGTTGTAAACCACTGTATGCAGAAAAAAATTGTATCAGCTTACTGAATTTCCATTTCAACAAGCCAGGCATAACCACAGACCCGACCCATCAAATGTAAGTTTTTCAACCCATTAACTTGGTTTGTGGTTACCTCCTTGAGTGGAGACTGTCCTTAGGTTCTCAGTACAAAAGAAGATATTTAGGACAATCTAAGTTTGGAGAAATGAATGATTTTGAAAAACCTATCTCCTTGACATCAATAGGACCGAATCTTGGGAATCAGCTATCATATCTGCTCCTAGGCAGGTCCTGATCATCAACATGTCCTCCAAAATAGATGAAGGAATCCCTTTGTCCAGTGCCACCATCACACCACAGCATACCAGACCACAGCACATCACACCATATCACACCACAGCACAGCACACCACAGCGCAGCACATCACACCATATCACACCACAGCACAGCATAGCACACCACAGCACACCAGACCACAGCACATCACACCACACCACAGCACAGCACAGCACATCACACCACAGCACACCAGACCACAGCACACCACACCATATCACACCACAGCACAGCACACCACAGCCAGCACATCACACACACCACACCACAGCACAGCATAGCACACCACAGCACAGCACACCAGACCACAGCACAGCACATCACACCACACCACAGCACACACAATCACATCACACCACAGCACAGCACATCACACCATATCACATCACACCACAGCACAGCACATCACACCATATCACACCACAGCACAGCACACTACAGCACAGCACACCACAGCACACCACAGCACATCACACCACAGCACATCACACCATAGCACACCACAGCACAGCACACCAGAACACAGCACAGCACACCACACCACAGCACAGCACACCACAGCACATCACACCACACCACAGCACAGCACAGCACACAGACAGCAACCACAGCACAAGCACACCACACCAGCACAGCACACACACAGCACAGCACAGCACAGCACAGCACAGCACACACAGCACACCACACCACAGCACAGCACACCAGACCACAGCACACCACAGCACAGCACAGCACAGCACAGCACAGCACAGCACAGCACAGCACATGCAGATGGTGCTGGTGACCTGCCTGAACTCCTGCTGCTTCTCCTGTTGCCTTTGTTAGCCACTTTCAACAGCTCAGCCACCATGACTTTTAACAGTCTAAGTACGACCATGTTACATCTCTGCTCCAAACTATTTGCTGGATTTTGATAGCTGCTAGAACAATCCCAGTATTCCACATTGCTCTACAGGGTCACAACACAACCAAGCTCCTCGCTTGTCCCATAGTCTTTCTTTATGAGTCCCTCTGACCCCCTATTCTTCCAGATTCTTATCATGGTCTCTTGCACTACTCTGAACACTATGCCTCCCCAGAGGGCTCTCCTCACTGTTGTTCTAAACAGCCCTGTTTTCCTTTCATGTAATCCAGAACTCCACTCCCTTTCCTTCTCAGCCTTATCATCATCTAGAACATTCTTATGGGTGTTTGTTCACTGTGGCCATTTCCCTTAGAACATGAGCTGTACAAGCAAAGGGCTTTTCTATCTATCTTCATCATCAATACTAACTGCTACACTTTCTGTATTAACCATGCCATGATGCCATCAATAAATAGTTCAATGTATAAAATTAGTCTATCAATAAATGAAAAGCTTTAGAGTGAAAAAGCTTAATAAATGTATAAAATTAGTCTATCAATAAATGAAACCTTTAGAGTGAAAAAGCTTAATAAATAGGCTGCAGTTTAGGGAATCACCTGTAAATCTATTAGGGTCATAATCAATTATATTAACAATTTTTAGAGGTACTGAGAACATTCTTCATTGCTGTTGAGAGTAACAGGAAGTGACTTGCTGTGTGTTTACCTGTCCATCCATTATGATTCCTAGACTAATCATTTATAGTGAAGCAGTGGTCCACGCAGCTTTCTGGAGCTGCCTCATCTGACTGTCTTCATCAGCAGTTTTAGCTGATTTGATGCTCTTTTTAATAGACTTTGTAGAAAGAGTCTACACTTGCTTAAAAATACTGAATAATGAAATTTCTATATAAATTATAGGTTGATGTTTAATTAAAGAAAAATCCTAAAGAATTTTACTTGGCTATTATTCTCATTTTATAGATCAATTTTACAAAGGACTCTCAGTAATAATTTTATCTTATATAATTTACAATATTTTATAATAATAAATCTATATACCCTAAGGAATTAGAGATGTCTAAAGTTTCACCTAAGTACTAATGTGACCTCTCCTTTGCCCATATTTACCAACAACACAATCCCTACATTAGTGTCAAGCCACCTCTTTGGCAAGTTTTATATAGACCAATAAATACAATGGAATAAAGCAATGAAAATCTATTGGTGGAAAAGACTCAACTTCCACTAAACACATTTTAAAAATAATGAAAATATAATAAAATGAGACGTAGATGTCATTAAAAAAGTATGTCCAATGCTCGCTCCCTCCTTCCCCCCCCTCTGTGTGTGTGTATGTGTGTTTGTGTGTTGTGTGTGTGTGTGTGTGTGTGTGTGTGTGTGTGTGTGTCTGAGTTTCCTACAGAATCATTAGGAATTTGAATAAACAGTTCTGATGGTAGCTTTCTAGGTCCACTGGAAAATCTTGCTAGTTATCCAATGCTACAAGTTATTGTTGTTTCTAGAAGGTTCTTAAAGTCTAGAAATGCCTTAACAGTAAGTTAGTTTCTGACATATATATCTGAAAATTTTAGTTATTACTCAGTTCTGCTCTATTAGTACATGATTATTATATAACAAAAGATCATGGCTTTTCTCTGTGCTAATAGTCGTGGCAAAGGAATTGTTATCTATCTATCTATCTATCTATCTATCTATCTATCTATCTATCTATCTATCTATTGTAGATGCTGTAAAATATCTATTGTAGTAATTAGAGGTTAAACTCAGGTCTTACACATGTCAGGCAACTGATCTTTCCCTGAGCTATACATCCCCAGCCCTACTTACTTTTTATTAAAACATTTATTTTTATTTTTACTGATGTGGATCTCTGTCTCTGTGTATGTGCATGTGTTTGCAGGCTCCCAGCAGAAGAGGATGTCTAGGAAATGAGCCACCAGCATGGGTGCTGAGAACCGAATCTGGGTCTTTTGGAAGATCAGCAAGTGCTCTTAACCTCTGAACCATATCTCTAGTCTTTTTTATTCTTCTGAGGTCAGGTTTCACTATTTTGTCCAGCCTTGCCAGAATTCATGGTCTCAAGCAATTTTCCTACCTCAACCTGCTAAGTGTCTTGGTATACAAACACGCACTCCTATGTCTGACTCAATGAATCTCATTTCATTTATTTGGGATAAACAGGCATTTAGCATCCTTTTTAGTCCTGGAGTTCTGCCCATGTAGCTCCTGCTTTCAATAAAGTATACAAGCAAATACTGTTCTCTTGTCCATACTGTTTTTCTTGACCTCCCATGAGGTGTTAACACAAAGTTTTGAATGTCCTGAATGCATGGTTTTGAGCTGGGCTGCTACCCACTCTGTAGCTGTTCTCTCTAGATCTCTAGTTTCCAGGGCTGACTGTGCTACCAGGAGCTCATGGGAAAGCTGCTGAGTTTCAAAGGGTGTCCTCTCATGCCAACACACATCCCGTCTACCCACTTCTCCTTGGTATCTTTTGTCATTCCTACCTTAATTTTAATTTCTTCACATTGTTCTTCATTTTCCTTTTTTATTTTCATGTCAAACTTTAAAACATTTCTCTTTCATAACATAAACCTAACATGACAAGAGTTCATGATTTCCTTATATAAAGAAAAAGAAAGGTTCAATTAAAAATAAAGTAACATTAGTCACAATGAAGAGAATGAGTTCACTGGATCTTTAAAGCCTATAAACATTTCTTTAAGTCATGAATAGTCTTAATTCTTGTTTTAATTAAATCTATTTTTCTTTAAGTACCACTAATGATTGGCAAATGACAGATTTTCTTAACTTGTGTTAACTTTTGCTTTAATTATTATCAGGCACAGTACTTTATCTTTGCACTGCAGATGTCCTCTTTTTAGTCACAGTGAGGATAAGTCTGGGTTCCTGGTAACCCAACCACTCAGCACTCGCCTTGGATCTCGTCTATGATAACACACATGGTAGTGATAGAGGTGATTGATATAAAAATACTGAGAACATTAAGTATGCTCACTAACCTTTCTTTTGTATACCTCTCCCCTTTCAGATCTAATCTAGTCTATATATGTAAAATCTTACTTAAAACATTTACTTTGCTCTCTTTAAACACATGCTTGTTCACATTAACCAGGCAAAATTATGTCTATTCATCTTTGAAATCCAAGAATGCTTCTCACACTCTGGACATGAGCACAGCATACAGACAGGTTCCTCCATTCAGTCAGACAGTGGTGACACAGCCAGAGACAGAATGTGGCACGGACTTTCCTGTGTGCTCCCACCTAATCTTCACAGATATTATCGCTCTCATTTTATAGTTGAAAAGCTGAAGCTCAGAAAAACTAAATATAGTCTCGGAATTTCTGGTGTTACTATTTTGATGTGGGGATTATGTTTGGTGATATAAAAATGAGGCAATTAGAGCAGTTGTGTATCTTGGTCTGCTTAAGGGGTCCCTGGCAGTAGGATCAGGATCTATCCCTGGTGCATGAACTGGCTTTTTGGAGCCCACTACCTATGGTGGGACACCTTGCACAGCCTGGAGGCAGGGGGAAGGGCTTGGAGCTGCCTCAACTGAATGCACCAGGCTTTGCTGACTCTCCATGGGAGACCTTACCTTTTTTGGAGGAGGGAGTGAAGGGGTGGGTTGGGGGGGAGTTAGAGGGGAGTGGGAGGAGGGAAGAGAGGGGACCTGTGGTTGGATGGAAAATGAATAAAAATATTTCTTAATAAAATATAAATAAACGAGACAATTAGAATGTCATCTTCTAGAAGGTTCAGTAGAATGTGCCCATGGGTGATCTCACTGTATGCTTGATTCCTAACTCATTATTAAGGGCTCCTACTGGAATGAGGTCAGGTGATAGGTCAGTGGCTGGGGTTAGAAGTCATTAGGTTATGGATGTGCTGCAGGGCAAAGACAAGGTGAGAAGTCAGAAATGTCTGCTTTTACATTATTTCATAATGAGACTTTGGTAATCCTAATTTTCATGAGTTGCTTCAGTGCAACTTTCTTAAATCAATGTTCAATCAAAATAGATTCTCAAAATTCCTCATTAATTAAAACCTCCCTGCCTTGAGTTTCCAAATTTCCAAGCAGCAGTGTCAGAATCTGAATTCACTTGTATAACTTCAAAGTCTCTACTTCTACTATACCAACCCCTATACGCTACAGCAACCATTCAATCACATCTGTACATGTGCTAAACTAAAACTATATGGGAACAATGTCTTTGCACTCAGTATATCGAGCCAGCTCATTAGCTGGGACAAAGGGATGCTAATATCCTTTGATATTATCACTAATGTGTCAGTCAGGAGCAATCTTTGCAAACCTCAGATAGTTCCACTGTGACCCTAAGATGTGACTATTGACCAAGGTAACCCAGACCCAGAAAGACAAAGGCTGCATGGTCTCTCCTATCTGTGGTT
This sequence comes from Peromyscus leucopus, assembly GCF_004664715.2. Lineage (NCBI taxonomy): Eukaryota > Metazoa > Chordata > Mammalia > Rodentia > Cricetidae > Peromyscus > Peromyscus leucopus. Next base: position 39,071,242 of record NC_051065.1, read on the forward strand.
CCTAGCTCCAGATCCTCAGATATGAATATATGACATGGAATAACCACAGACAACAGTCAAGTATAAAGGGACCATAGCTGGGGGTGCCTTCGGAGGGGGAGAGTAGGGTGCAGGTGACATAAGGTGGGATATGGAGTGATGTGGAGGGGATTCCAACTGGGGAGGGGGAGGGAGAGGTCAGTAAAGGAGGAAGAGGGGGGACAAGGAACAAATAACATCAAGGTCATTTGATAAAGCTTTAAGGAATCATTATTTTGTATTTAGCTATATATATATATATATATACACACATATATATATTTATATAGTGTGTGTGTGTATGCATGTATGTGTGTGTGTGTGTGTGTGTGTGTGTGTGTATACACTGTGTTCCCCACAAGAACCACAGTCTAACAAAAACTCCAGCATCATGCAACCACTTCCCTTCAAATGGTTGCTCAGTGTAGTTTATGAGTTCCTCCAACAGCATAGATTATCTATGTAGGCCTTGGTTGCTTCTCAGGGGTTGAGGGTGTGCCTCTATGACACAGGCTTCCTATGACTCAAGCAGGATCTGACCGACCTGAAAGCCTCTTTTCTGTGGTCTAACTCCCATGGTTCCAGAAAGTATTACTCAAGCTGCAAAAGGATGGAAAGAAACAGTTCTGCCCAGCTGCAACACTAGGAACCACAGAAAGGACCAGATGGCAAGATATACATAAAACTGCAGTAAGTGCCAATCAAATGTCAGTGGCAATCAACAGCTGTATAGTTGGACTTAAAACCCACTCAACAGGAGGGAAATCATGCCTGATACTAGAAACCCAGCCAGCTTTTTGGGGCTAGTGCAGTCATGGAAGGTAGAAAAGACTAATACTGCCACTTTGTGTGACCGGAATAATTCCTATCTGTCTAAACCCTATCCTCACACCCACAGATAAGTGTAGCTATCACCCCTCATCAGAGAAGCCACCACAGCATATGGAGACCATCACAGAGAACCACAACTACACATGATGCAGAGATCAACAGATCATGGGGAGCCCAGATCCAACAGATACATCTATGGCTCCTGCATGGTGGCCCAGGATACATCATGGAAGAGGGGACAGAAAGATTGTAAGATCCAGAACACGCCGGGCGTTGGTGGCGCACGCCTTTAATCCCAGCACTCGGGAGGCAGAGCCAGGCGGATCTCTGTGAGTTCGAGGCCAGCCTGGGCTACCAAGTGAGCTCCAGGAAAGGCGCAAAGCTACACAGAGAAACCCTGTCTCGAAAAACCAAAAAAAAAAAAAAAAAAAAAAAAAAAAAAGATCCAGAACACCAGGAAGTTTGCTGTGGAACAGCCTCCCCTAGGAATATCTACATAAACAGGACCAGAAAAATAGTATTATTGATGGAAATGCTATGTGGTAGGTGGGAATTTTCATGGGGTCCCCTCCTAAACAAAAACTCCAGGCAAAAAAAAAATGACTCTAGGGAGAAGGAGAGTCAGGCTTTCAAGGGACCAGCTACTTTATTGGCTGTCCAATGCAGAGCGGTCAGCTTTGAAACCATATATATATACAATAAAATGGACCCAGCAGTTTATATTGACATATTTGTACATATACATACATACATGTATGTAAGTAACAATAGTAATCAAAGAAAAAGAGGCTGTCAACTTCAACAGGGTCATGAGAAGCATTTGAGAGAGGGTAGCTGGGAGGGGCTGGAAGGAAGAGAGGTTAGGGTGAGTGATGTGATTCTATCTCAATGGAAAAGATTTAAAAAATATTTGTAAGAGATTTCAAAATTATTTTAAAAAATGAAAGCAGATACAGATTCTGATTTAATGAATAGAAGGAAAGCATTGCCAAGAATGAGAAGCAATTTCTTTCCCTACTGAAAAAAAAAGTGGTTTAGAATGGCATAATCTAAGTGATTTACAGCATATTAACTATAGTTATAATGAAAAAGCAATTGTCCACATTTTCCCTGGAGAACAGCCTTGGTAACAACAATCCATGCTCATGGAAAGTCACGAGTCTAAAATGAGAACCAAATGAACACACAGCTGGGAAGAGCCAACAATCATTAATTTAACACCAGTCTTTCAGTACAGACGGTGTCTACATTTCCCTTGAGAGAAACAAGGTCACTGCAGGGTAGAGGCTATGCTTTCAAATGCATTTAAAGAATTTTTACTTAATAAGATAACACGCTCAAAAGATGCTAAATGAAAAAATGATCACTACTGTTAAGGACTGGGGGAGAATAATACATAGTTTGCAATATCATCTCCCAAATTTCTATATTGTAATTAAGTATTTCTGAAAAACAGTGCCAAACAAGCTTGCATCCAATTTTAGACAATGTCTTTCTCAACAGCAGAATAGAGAAACAGTGTCATTAAAAAGAGTTTTATTCTAACTCATTGACCAAGAAAATGGGAGCAGTTTGAGACCTTCCATGTTGCTTCAATTTAATGAACAGTAAACAGTTTTTCATGTCCTTTTAAAAATGGTTAATGTGTTTCTCTAGTCTCATTATCACTGCCAGAGTATCTCCTCTGATGTCTCACGACCAAGAGAACTCCGGTTTGCTTTGGAGAGCATCAGAAAGTCAAGTTGCATTGCTCACATGCTGCTGTTAATAAAACTCCTACAGGGCTGCTCAGGGTGCCCATGGGGATAGCACAATTATTTTTATTTTCTTCTGGTTTTCTGGAATTAATATGATTGTATTTTCATAAAGTAAATGAATCTCCACAAATGAAAGCAGTGGTGAGTTAAGAATGTTCATCCGACTTGTGTGAAAGGATATTGTTCACAGGATTTGATCAAAGCACAAAAATTAAACTGTGGTTATCTTGCATTCAACTCAAATGTTGAGTTAAAATGCTCAGCAACTCTGGAGTTAATTTGAGCAGATGTTAACTATTTATGAAAATAAACATGATACAGGACTTGCATTCATGATATGACTCTTTGTTATAGCTAAGTGCTGAAAAAAATATCTTACTACACAATCTTGTGTCTCACATGTTTTATGATACATGACCAATCTGAGTAACTGTTAATTCAGGCCACTCAAACTTCAGAAGCATCAAATTCTATTACATTTCATTTTAGTCTGTATTTCATATCTTCTTGTTCATTTTTCCTCTTTTATTTGAGTTTTTGGAACTATAGGCCGAGAAATGAGAAACACACATACACACACACACACACACACACACACACACACACACACACACACACACACAGGTCACCTGAGGCTATCAAATAGAACACGTGGTTTAACAATCTCTAGTTGTTTGAGTAGAAATTTCACTGTGTCTAGTCTGACATGCTTGTAGCAAAAGTGACCAGCTGTATTTCCATTCCATTAGCTGTCACTTCAATGCTAGAATTTTAGCCTGCTGTGTGTCAGATGTGACTGTACATGCACAGTTCCAATCAAAGGTAATTTTCTGTGCACTGGTGTGTAAAATTTCCCTCTAATTATGATAAGGTTCCTGATGGGTCATTTATGATACACTCTCTGGAGGCAATAGCAATGATTAGCATTCAGCATGACTCATGTGGAGGAAATTAAATGGGCCTGATCATGACTCAATAGAAATTAAAAGTCTCTTAGGAAGTGATTCCTTGGTCATGCTTACAGTTTAAAAAGAATCTAGAGAGGGGCAGTGGGCGCAGTGGCGAAGGCTGTGGGATCATTTAGACCTAAGTCTTAATCTGGGAATTTCTTGGGTTCTCTGAACATATCTTGGCTTTCATTCTTGATACACGTTCATCTTCTCAACACGTGGGTTCCAACACCACTGCCCTCAGTAATTCTTGTCTTAGCACTCTTTTCCACAGAATTTCTCATAGATGGATTTCTCTTCCTGTGGATTTCCACATGTCTGAAATTTCCTTGTTTTTCAACTTTCCAGTCAGTGAGATAAATCATGTCTGCTTTCTCAAATTCCCAAAGGTAATCTCTGTCTCTGAACCCTCTGCCCCCATCTCATGTAAGTAGCCTAGGCTGGCCCGAAACCCCCTGTATAGCTGAGGATGATCTTGAACTTGATCCCCATGCTCCCACTTTTCAAATGCCAGGATTTCAGTCATGCACTGCTTTGACAGGCTCTAAGGTCGTCTCTTCTGAGGGACCGTGGGGATTCCCTGTCAAGTCACCAGCTACTCACACTGTTAGTCACTGTTGGATTATCTTTCGTGGTGTTAATGAAGTACTAATTATACTTAAAATTATTTACTTACTGTTTGTTATATAATTAAATCTGTAAGTGACCATTGGAAGGAGAATCTAAAAACAATGACTATCTTAATTAGGATATCCCTCAATATTGAACCTCCACTGGTGTCATTAACTAGATGAGAAAAAGGATTAAAAAGAACATGTAAGTCAATAAATCAGGGTTGACAAGCTTCTGGAACTTTTCATATGACAGCATGAAAATTGAACTTCTTGTAAGAAATTTTAATAAACCAGTCACTAATGTAATATCACACAGAGTATGATCATCATAGTCCTCAATGAAGGAATACTATTGTGATCACTTTAATTATTACTATTTTTGAGTGTTTTTATATATAATTTTTGGAGACAAAAATCTTAAATTAATTAATATGAAATGTTATATTTATTCAAATCTGTGAATTTTATGTTTTTTTGTCCTCATTTTGAAGACATAAATATAGCACCAACTTTAAATAAAAGATTTTTTAATGTATTTTATGTATATGAGTGCTGTCTATATGTATATCTGCACAGAAGAAGAGGGCATTGGGTACCATTACAGATGGTTGTGAGCCACCATGTAGGTGCTGGGAATTGAACTCAGGACCTCTTGGAAGAGCACCCAGTGCTCTTAACCTCTGAGCCATCTCTCTTGCCCCAGTACTAACTTTTTAATGTACCATGTTCAGTCAATATTTTTCAATAGACTAAGTGCAGAATGAACTAATAGTTCATCCATGTGCTCTGCTTATTAATGCAAATTGTAATAATAATCCTTACCAAAGTGTCCAGTCATGGCCACAGTATGGCTGAACGTTTCCAAGGTAGAATCCCAGAGACTGAGTGACTTCCACAAGATTGGTAAAGTCAAGACTGATGCTGTTGAACAGGACAGAGGTCATGACAATCTCATCAATAGCCCACACATCTTCTCCTTGGGAAGAATGGTGTGGCTGCCACCATCTGAACTGGATTCCAAACTGTCTCGCATCATCAGGTAGTTCTACAGAGATTATTCTAAAGAGAAAGAGTTAAAATTCAGATATCTTGCTGTCTTAATTTATAAATATTTATACTACAAACCTCACTTCCAAGCCAAATCAGTAGTAGAATAAATTGAATTATTTAAAACTCTAATCTCCAAGATTGGATATACTAAAAAAAAATTAGTCCGGACAGTTGACCTTGAAGCATGGTACTAACAATGATTCTGTCACATACCCTCTTCTGAGATGTTTGGTTTGTTGCACCTCTCCAACAATTTCTTCTAAACATATCAAAAAATGTGATTCATTTTCATTCATGGGCTCTCAAAGAAAGTAACTCATTAAAACATAGTTGTTAAAGTGGCAAAGTGTTGATTATGAGTAGCTTGTGACACATTATAGTTGTGAGGCAGACGGGAGCATGGTGCTCTCTTGGTCCTCTGAGTTTACCATTGTGAACATAGGTCAGTAGCTGTGCCCCAACATCATAACAACAAACCTGTATTTGACAAGTGGTGAAAATTAAGAATAATATCTAATTTCAAGGAGCAATTATTGTAACAGCAGCAGAAACCACACTTTAATTGCCTCTGCAATGACATTGGCTTGAAAGCTCCATAAATCACAGGACCATGCTGCTCACACCCACACACTGGTGAGATGGGAAAGGAGCAGCAAAGGGAACATTTGTCTCCATCGACACAGTTAAACTCCAGGAGAGATGCTTGCAGTTACCGCATGCTGGAGGGTCTGAGGAGGCTTCTTTTCAGTGAGTGAAGAAAAAGAAAAACTTCACTCACTTTTAGGCCAAGTGACTATATAGATAACTTGAAGTATTTAAAATTTCATTGTCCAAGCCTAGCTTTACTGAGAAATGAGACTGTTTCTCATTTTTTCATGCAAAAAAATGTTAAAACTATAGCTTGGAAATGTGGTTTATCTACTGAAAATTAGTATCTATTTTTCCCTTAACAGCTTGTATAGAAATATATGGGGAGAAGAATATGAGTGCCACCACTGGTTATATAAACAGTCACAGTTGGGTGGGGTTTTCTAAAACATAAGAAAACACATTTAAAAAAAATGGAAAATCAATACAGAAACACAGAAGAATAAATTTATAAAACTTAAACTAGAAAGACATATCTAAATACATTCACGGTTTCAAAATTTTTATAATCTGATAACCTTCTTATTAATAGAACTAATTAGATGACAGTTAATATAAGTAGATAGCTAAGTTAAGCATTTTTGATAGTTTTCACTTTTATTTTTCTAATAGTATTTATTATACAGGCACAAATATTTATTCATAATATGTGTAATGAAACTAAATAATTGAAATATATTTCAACTGGTTGAAATAATGCAAATATCAGGCATTGACTTAATTTATTTTGATTAGCATCATATTATTAGAAAATTATAATTTCTTTCTATTTTAATAATTTAAAATGCAGTCAAGCTCTCTGATGAACAGAAATGAGTTTAAAAAAATAGCTAAAAATAGAATATTTTATGTATATGCACATAACAGTAATCAAAGAGGTCAATATTTTCATAACTGAGGAGCTACAATTCTTGGTCTATAGTTAGACTCTTGGGTCAGGGTCCTGTGCTGTCAGCTAATGGCTGATGACTCTGTAACCAGAGGGAAAGCTGCTTTATGTGCCTTATGTGTCTCAACATCTGCACATGTGACTTTAGGACTGAAACATCATGGCCAGGGCTAGAAACCTTTTTGTCCATCCTTCATCCACATGTCAGTATGTAAAGCAGTCGCTGACACATGGTGACAGTGCATGTCCCCAGTGAGTACTGACAGAGGGAGGGAGAGGGAGGCCAAGCAGCCCTTTTGGGGTTAAGCAGAAGCTAAATGGCTGGAAGACCTGGAAACCTTGGTTCTTGATCCTTGGTCTTCTACTTCACATCACATCTGCCAAGAGGGTGGGGGATTTTAATGACGTCATGGCTCTTTACATATTAGAGCAGCTGGTTGGAATAGCTATGGAAACTTGGATTAAAATATTACTCAGTGAGAATACAGAGACTTAAGTTAAACTTTTGCTTCAATTGCTCATCTGTGGGTGGTGGTGTATCATTTTTCTTTCTTTTTGGCCTGTGTGTGTGTTTGTATATGTGTGCAGATGAATGCACAGGCGTGTAGAAGCCAGAAGTTCACGTTGGGTGACCTGCTTGATTGATCAGTTCTCATTGTATTTGTTGAGGCAGTCTCTAGCTGAACCTGGAGATGAGTTCTGCTGGTCTCACTAGCCAGCATGACTCAGATAATCTAAGCTTTGCCTTGCAAGCACTGGAGCTGCACTCACTTGCCATACTTGACCAGCCTTGATGTGGGTTCTGGGGAGTCAACCTTGTATCCACTGAGCCACCTCCCCCAGGCTTCGTGAATTTGTTTTTTGAGACAAGGTTTCTCTGTGTAGTTTTGGCTATCCTTTGTAGACCAGGCTGGCCCTAAACTCAGAGGTCTGCCTGACTCTGCCTCCCAAGAGCCAGGATTAAAGGTATGTACTATCACTGCCTGGCCATGAAATTATTTTTTTAAAGTCTGATAATTATGTATTATAATTATATATTACAGAATTGGGTAACTTGAAATAAGGAATCAAACTCAATAAATAATCAAGGCATAAAAATTGGCCAAGATTTGATTTTTTAAGTAATTTTAGAATATACAAACACTTATAAGTAAGAAACAAGGTGAAACAAAATTAGGGTTTAACAGAATTATAATATTTTACACTAATAAAAGTACCAATTAGTTCACAAGATTTTATTTCAGATTAGACATATTATGAGCTTTCAGATTTTATACATAAACAGATAGTTCCTTTATTTTTGAATGAATCATAGTGGTGAGCCAGCTAGAAGCTCAGCATATGGCCCATTTTCATTTCTGAACAACTATGATGTTAAGAGATAATATAGAATGCAAAGCACCTTACAGGAAGCAATTTATACTGAATAAAATAGACTAAATGGCTAAAGGCATCAAGATATATTTAATTTTATGAAAAATTTTCATGGTTTGTATTATTTATTATGAAGAATATAATTTAGCACCTGGAATATATCAAATTCCACTTCTGCCATGTCAGCTTTTATTAATATTTGTGAGGGAGAGAGAGAGGGAAAGGAGTCTTGCGGTTAGATTTTCGTATGTAGAAAACGAGTGTTTTGCTGGCACTGCCACATTCTTCTGAAAAAGAAAACCTTTCGTCTGATCTCAATTTCTCAGATATACACATTCCTAATACTGAAGAACCGCTTTGATTCTGTTTAGAAGAAGAATGTTGCTCCCATTTGGTGGGCAAATTAAACACACCTTTGCACATTGAATATGTCATTATTTTTCATGTCAACAAAGATTAATGAAATTTCATTATATAGATGATTATTGAATTTTGAAGCTGTCCATCCTTTTCAGAAAAAAGCTGGTCATTAGGTCAAATTCACTTAGGATGATGTTTTCTTCATGATTTTATCATGTTTCTTATTTAATTGATTGGTTCATATTAACTATGGAGAGTCCCTGGGACATTTTCATAGGACTTGTGTATCTCTGAGGGATGAAGAGACTTTAGCTGTACATTTTTACATGTATGAAGAAAGTATCCAACACAGCTGGGACATTTAAAATTTGTCAAAGTGTGTAACATTTCAGTTACAAACAGTGATTGATTGTCTCTGTTGCACACTACTTCACTGTATATACAAAGGTGTCATCTTATTTGCAAATGATTAAAATTGGGAGTGGCCCCTGGCAAAATTGTAAAACATGTCGCATGCATTATTGGTCCATGGTGCCAGGGCAAACTCTGAGGACCGAAGCCTGCCTCCTCATATCCCAGGAGAAAGGTACTTCCCAGAAAGGAAGCAGTGTGAGCGCTCTGTCCATGACTGTGGGTGAGACACAAGGTTCACCTCTGACCGTATGCATACTGACACCTTACTTTAAGGCTTCCCTTCCTTTCCTCTTTTGTTCTTTCTAGAGGATTTTCATGTCAAAGCTCATGTATATTCTAGCAGGGTGGAATGTCTCTGAAACATTTGTGGGTACCATTCTGTCAACACTGAAGGATGTTATATAGCCATAAAACATACAAAAGCAGAGAAATAAAAGTGGCTGAAGGAAATGATTATATTTATATCATTTACATTGTATTAATTATTATTATTAATTAACAATGTACATGTATTATATACATGCCATTGTCGGGGACTCAGCACATGCCAGAAAAATTTACTTGTGCTTACTACTTAATTTTAGTGTGTGAAAAACTTAAAACACAATTGGTTATCAGATTTAATGAATTATCATAATGTTTATGTGTAATTTATTATAACAAAATGTTATCAAATATTAACAGTATTTATAAATAAGCATCATATAAAAATATTTTTAATAGCTTATATTATATTAAGCATAGCACTACTGGTCATATTTCTTTCCTAAACACCAAAGTAGTTTCCTTAGATGCACATTTCAAAATATAAGAACATGTTTCTTTGAAGTATCGAAATCATTGGAACACATAGACTAAAAAATATGGTTTACCAATTGTTCATTATAACAGAAGAATATGCAGTCTTATACAATTTGGCCATCTGCAAAATTGTAAAACTGAATTGTGATTCATCCCAGGAAGGAAATACTACACTACCCATCTTTGTCAATGTATCCTGACATACCTGGGCTCGTGATAGCTGAGATATGAATAGTGCTCCAGAAGTTTCCATGTTATCCCATTGTCATAAGAATAATGCAGTAGAACTCCTTCCCCAGGCTGGTCAGGGGCCCTGCACGTGCTCAGAACAGACCTGCTCCCCAGCCGCAGTGTGAACTGGAGAAACCTAGACAGAAGTCATTCATAATTAGTCAGCACATTAACATTCTTATTGATAAACAGGTTTTGTTTTCAAAGAATTTCAAACACATTTCAATGAACTTCTCAAAAGTTGTAGGTTTATAGTCACTGTTTTATAAAATATAAGTATAAGTGACTATACTGTGAGATGTAAAAATAAGTGAAGAGGTTTGTATGTATTTTATATATACAGCTGTATCCATAAAATAAATCTATATTCTTGCCTATTTGTATACTATGTACTTGTGTACACACACTTAAAATGCCAATCATTCCTTTTCTGCATTATTTATCAGGCATTGGGGGAAGGGACAATGCAGAGTAAATCTAATCAGCCCCTGCAAGCTGTCAAATAAATAAACTACATGAATAATTAACCAGCCTTTGGCTTAAGAACACAGTTTTGATGTGAACATCTCATATTTTTTAAAAAACTGTCAGTCATTAGTAGCTCAAAGTCACTGGTGAATCTTCTAGTTTACTAAAAACTAGAGTAAATTAATTCTAAATAAACTAAGCATCCTTCTAGCCTATTTAAAGATGAGAAGATAAATCTACCTGGTAAAAGAAAAAAGCACAACTGAAAATCAATTCACACTCACCGAGACTGTGAGCTGTCCAGAAAGGATGTGATTAGCTGCCGCCTCCCATCTTTGTTGAAAACCAGGGCCTTACCACTGGCTAAGACACCACAACCAAAGCTGACTTCAGCACCACGGATAGAGTAAAAGTTATGGTAAGAGGAAAGCCTGGAGCTGCCAAAGCTTTCAGAAATAAACATTGGGAATGTCTGGGATGCCATCTCACAAGCTGGGCCAGAAAATCCTGGGTCACACCTGAAAGAAATGAACTGGAGGTGAGTCTTAAGCTGTGGGTCCTTCAGAGCTTGTTGAGCTTGACAGTCCATCCTTTGGACGTTCATGAGCTTGTTGGTGTGTCTGGGTGCCAGAGACCAGGGATTGAGTGAACAGTAAACAAGCCTCACTGGTCTTTGGAGAATACTAAATCTGAAAATTTGATAGGGGCCAATTGACTGTACATATTCTAGGAGAATTTAATCTCTGAAGGGCCCTACTGTAACAAGCTACAATTAAAACAATTCAGCATTTACTTCTGACCAGTGTTAGCACTTATCTAAAATGAGCCCAAATCTGCACACATTGACAACTTAAAATCCTTGTAAGCACATATGATTTTATTCATAATGCTCATAAACTTTATGAAACAACATAAAACACTTCTTATAAAATATCTAGAATGGGTTTCCTCCAAGAACAAAGGTAAATGTAACATTGTGAAATGAATTATTTTACATATTTTGAGGCTTTGAAAACAAGTATTTCCTTAAGCATCTCATACCTAGTCTGGCATTATAAAGGGAAACTGCACACCTCTGACCTAGATGCAAGTCCTCAGTAGAACTGCTGCTTCTCAATGGCTCCCAATTTAGTAGTGGTTCAAGAAAGAGCAACTTGTCTCTCTAATGCCTGACTGCCCAGTGAGAATGAGCTGTGTTTATGCCAGGTGGCCTGCTGGGGGGCACAAAGGTCCTTGCACTCACAGAGAAGCAGCAAGGAAAACCAGGAATGTTAAACACACAGGGTCCTTTTCTCAATGGAGGAGATACAATACCTGTTTTCTTGCCTAGAAGGCTGGGGAGGGGGGTGGATTTTGTTAACGACCTGGTGACCTTCTTGCTATCTGCTCACCCACCTTTTGCTATAGAGGCAGACCTCACCCACATTCCCCAAAATGATTATCCCAGACTCTTCCCCCCTAGACCATTACCCATCCTTAGTGGAGATGTCACACGTACTTTATGGCTTGTTGACCTCTATGCTATAGTCAGAGACCACACTAGATTCTAGGCCTTTTAGCTATAGAACCCACCCTCATGGTCACACATACTTTATACAAGAGTTTCTACATAGTCACACCTTATGCATTATTGTGCACCTGAAATTGGATTGTTTGTTGCCTGGAAACATTTTTCCAAATTGTACTCTGGTTTAAAGATGCTGACAATGAATTCCCTGGCATTAGACTCCCTGAAGTCTGATCCATGTTGACAAAGTTTATCTGCACCGGGTTTTCATTCTCATCTTTTTACGGGGTTTGCTTCCCTGTGTGACACCTGCAGGGACCCCCTCATCTGCTGTACCCTCTCCATCTTCTAGCAATAAGTAAACTTCTTTATCATAGCTGAATTATTATTTGAATGTAGGAAACTTTTTGTATACTTTAGTTAGCTTTAGTATAGTTTTGACTTATAAAATGAAATCAGTGTCTTTGGTGAAGGTGCATTTTTACTAAAGCCTTTAAACTTCCTGACATCTGAAACAACCTTCCCACACAGTAGTGTCCTAATTTGTAGATGTTATGGCTCAACTCAGAGAATGCTCTCTGGCAGTGTTTCTGAAATCAAGGCCTACAATGGCCTTCTACAAGGTCTACAGAATGTGAGATCAAGTGGAAATAAAAAGCCAAATTTGATGTACATTGTATTTTCTGGTGTTGCAAGTATACCATTTTTGTCAGGTAACAAAGAAGCTCAGCCCTAAAATGCTGAGCACTAATACAGCATGAAGTTCAAGGGTTTTCTTGGCAACACAAACAGCTTTAGGGAAAAATGAAGGACAGAAAATGTCTATCTACTGCTCATGTTAATGAGCCTCAGCTTCTACACATGTTATTTCATGGATACATTCATCCTCTGAGTCACCAAGCAATTTCCAAACAGACTAGAAAACATCAGCTAAGTTGGACGCACAAGAAGTGTAAGTGTGATTTACCATGGCAAGCAATTGGAATTTGTTTCCCAATAAGTCTAGCAGAGTGCATCTCAGGGTAAATATACCTTTGTGCATCTTAACTATGTTCTCTTCCAACTGGATTGGGACAAAGGGGTGGCCATTTAGATGCAGAGCACATTGGAGTCTCTTCCCATAAAATAGTTCTGAAAGTCTACTTTTAAAAAGATTGTCTAACTGGGACAGAATCCCAACAGAGACTCCATTTGTGCTTAAAGACAATCAGCAGATTCTTTGCTATCCAACAATCACACTGGCAGCTTAGGAGTGACAGGAACTATCAGACTCCTAACATGACCACTATTGGTTCATCTACCTACCTCCAAACGTGGCCACATATCCACTCTGTATGTCAGAAAAAACCTTCCACTGTTGAGATACACGGGTAATACTCCTGAAGTGAACCATAGTCCCTTCTCACTAGGGTCTGCAACAGGGTTGGGCTCCCTAGGTAAGTGAACCTCAGTTTAGAAATTCAGCCTCAAGGTGAACAAAAGCCAGAAAGTGTTGTGGGGAAGAAAATAATGATAATGATGATTAGAGCTAAGTGGGGAAGCCCCCAGTTCAAGATTTGCTTCCAAAGAATACACTGAATATAAATTTCTTTTCTGTGTAATTTTTGTTCCAACTCAATAAACCGTATATTCACAGAAAAAGAGGCAGTAGTTAAATTTAGCCTACCCACAGAAGAACTAAGGTAATCACTATTATATAAAATATCACCAGAATATGGAGAAAATCAATTTTCCAATTGTCAAACTACTCAGTAAAACTTGAGAAAGAGAAGATGTTTATTCCTGATAATTTTTGATGTAAAAAAAGTTTCTAAAAGCATAGACCTGCAATTTAAATTTCTCTTGTGTTAATTTCTCATGTGAAATGCATTAAAAAAAAGATGACCTCATTATAGATAATAGAAAAAAAACAGCAATTTGAGGAAAACAGCCGGTGTTTTAAAGAGTTAATGAGCAACTCGGAGGCAGGAGTGTATCTCAAAAGTTAGGGTGGCTCCCTTGGCAAAGCGTGCGCTTCACAAGCACAAGAACCCGAGTGTGGTCCCAGCACCCACATGAAAACTGGGCATCATGGTGCTCATTTTAAATCCTAGTCTTTGGGAGGCAGAGACAGGAGGATCCCCATATACATGGGGCTTGCATGTGTAGCCTAGCTGGGAAGCCTCAAACCCAAGGACAGGGGAGGAAGAGGGAGAGAGACAGAGATAGAGAGAGACAGAGATAGAGACAAACACACACAGACAGACACAGAGTCAGACAGACAAAGACAAACAGACAGATATACACACAGACAGAAACAGAGAGAGAGAGAGAGAGAGAGAGAGAGAGAGAGAGACAGACCTGGTTTTGAAAATGAAGGTGAATGGTCCCTAAGGAATGACACCCCAATATGTCCTCTGACTTCTACACACATGCGTGCAAACATACACAGAGTTGAAAACTCACACACCTCTGGGTGCACACAAGACTCTTCCAATAAAAAACATTGGATGTTCATATTTAGTTTTAAAGTATAAATAGAAAATTTTCAATTCCTCACATACTTCACAAAATATTTAATTGTACAGAGTGATCTCTTTATTAATTGAATCCAATAAAATACAGCTTTAGAAATTAACCTGACACATTAATCCTAGTGTTTACAATTGTCTCATAATTTCTATACATGCAGGTTCAAAGTTCTCTTGTAAATTGTCTATTCATTAATTAGTTAAATAATTAATTATTTTTGAGGTGTTGAGAACTTATCTCTATGACAAAGATGGCCTGTGGCTTCAGGAATTTACAAAAGATCTAGAATTAAATATTAATACAGAAATGACATAATAAATGTGACTGTTCTTGGGATTAATATAACACAACTCACTGGTGGCAACTGGATATTACCCTATTAGTATATTACTTAATATTTCATAGTCAGCACCATTGTTCTGTAAAATGCACAGAAAAGCTAACAATCCAGCTATGAGGGATTTGGATTTGTTACAAATTTACATGAGGGATACTACAGCTTTTACAACTTAGCCCAATATAAATTTATCAACCAATTTTACAAATTTACATAATTTAAATTGTAACTTTAATTTAAGTTACATTTAAATCTCATTTTGAGGACTGGGGAGATGGACCAGTGGGTAAGGGGGCTTGTTGTATGAGCATGAGGACCCGAGTCCAGTTGCTGGAGCACATGTAGGAGCCAGGTGTGGTCCATGCATGACTACAATCCAGGGGATGTGGAAGGCAGAGACAGAAGGCCCCGGGGCTTGCTGGCTGCTAGCCTAGTCCTAGGTTCAGTGAGAGACCCCATCTCAAAGGAATGAGACAGACAAGACAGTAATAGAATGAGGACACTCTATATCTTCTCCTGTTTTTGCATATACTCCCTTGCTCAACACATGCACATACACCTTACATATACATCATCCTCACATACACATATCACACCACACACACACACACACACACACACACACACACACACACACTGATTCCACATCGAGTAACCTGATTTTAGTTTTTAAAGAATAACTCAAATTCTAAAAAAGAATATTAAATACACTTAAATGGCTTATGGCCTCAATATATGTATATATACATAATGTGTATATATAAAGGGACAACCAAACATAATTTTTAAATGCTTACTTGCAACCATGTCGAGTGCATTGTCCTCTGCCAGAACAGAATTTGAGACACGATGGACCTATATAAACTATAGGGAGAAAGAAGTCATGTAAAAGGTGTTGACATAATTACCAATATAATTTTAGAAAGCAATGACCATGAAACACGGCCTGTTGTGTGTATCTGAGGCGACATGCAGGGAGCCAGGAGGCAGTGTGAACACTTAGTCACAATATGCTGGATCTGTTTTAATTTCCATAAATAATTCTTCGAAGATTTTAATGCTTGTACTCACAGGAACAGGGCTGTGTAATTTATATTCCTTACTGCAATGTCTTCTGCCCCAACAATTACAGACAGATTGCTAGTGCTTGTGCTTTGGATGTCCTGTAATGTGTATCTCCTTCGGGGAGAAATAAAAGATCTATTTGATGCATCACAAAGAGGAGAGACCACAACTATAATTTCTATTCTTACCTGAGAGAAAATATACAATATCATAGATGAGCATTATATATTTCTAAATATTAGTTCTTCTTCCCTGGAAATATGGAACAACATTAAGAATCTATTGTTCCAAAAAAAAAAAAAAAAAAAAAAGCCGGGTGGTGGTGGCGTACACCTTTAGTCCCAGCACTCGGGAGGCAGAGGCAGGTGGATCTCTGTGAGTTCGAGGCCAGCCTGGTCTCCAAAGCGAGTTCCAGGAAAGGCTCAAAGCTACACAGAGAAACCCTGTCTCGAAAAACCAAAAAAAAAAAAAAAAAAAGAATCTATTGTTGAGCTGGGTGGTGGTGGGACACGCCTTTAATCCCAGCACTCGGGAGGCAGAGCTAGACAGATCTCTGTAAGTTGGAGGCCAGCCTGGTCTACAGAGCAAGATCCAGGACAGACACCAAGACTACAAGAGAAACCCTGTCTCAAAAAACAAAAACAAAACAGACAAACAAAAAAGAATCTGTTGTTGAGCAAAGCTTTCTCCATAATGTATAGTCTCCCCACTAAATGCTGAATTGACTGACAATGTGATAGTAGACTCAAAATCTAATCTTCTGCATAGTGAAAAGGCCTACAAGGTTGTATCTGAGGTAGTAAGACTTTAATACAAATAAAGATATAAGAATTTTATACTGAGCATAATCAATAACCAATAGTATAATGGGAGAAAACCAATTAGGAGCAGAGATGCAGTGGTTGCTAAGGGTTTACAGTACTCAGTTTTAGGCATGAAAAATTATCACATTCTTTTCTGTCCTATAGTCACATCAAAATACTCCAACAATTTACTTTAAAATAAATTTTGCTGTGGCCTCAACTCCCAGGAGCATATAATCCCTGTACCCAATTAGTATGTGCAGAAAAATCTAAGGAGTTGCAATGCAAACATCTCTTGCTGAAGGAAACTGCCTACTTAGAAGTGATTAGATAGCACACTGGTTAAAAGTGTTGGCTGTAGGTATCAGCTAATCATGGGTTTACATTCTAGTTTTGCCGGGAAAACTTTGGGTGAATGATTTATCCTGACTAAGCCTCACTGTCTCCATTCTATAAAGTGGGATGATGACCTTTCTCAGAGAAAAGAGTAGCTGTGCCATGTTCAGGAAGTGTTGCATCATGCGGCTGTAATCACCATAGCCACCACTGCTCTCCTGCCCTGTCTTCCAGAAGGCTCCACTATCTACCATGTGCTGAGGGACAGAACAGGCAGTTACTCCGGATGCTGCCTGGGGCCTCAACACCACATCATAGATTGAAAAGCCTTCATTGAAACAAAATCATCAATAGCATAAGGCTTTCAAAGACAGTAAAATTACACTCAATTATCATCCTCTCCTGACTTCATTATTTCATCAACATAGAGAAGTAAAAAAAGACAAAAACAGCCTACCCTAGGATTTTCCATTTTGTCAATATTTTCAGGATTATTTCTGAAGTGCTCAATGAAATTGTGAAATTGTGCTAATGTTTTTCTCCATGTATCTCCTTTGACACAATTCTCCACATTTTCTCTAGATTTCCTTGATGTAATTCTAGGGTTTGATAGTTAAATGGGAGAGATGGCAGGGGTGTTCTTTCTGGGAGACATGTGGGTCCTCTTCCTATCCTGTGAACACTCTGGGGCCGGAGCCTGTTCTTGGAGAGGTTCATACATGGCGGAACTGAAGGGAATCTTTCCTCACTGTGTCTCCGCCACGCACCATGTGCACTTTCCCATGAGACTCAGACATGGTGCTGGGTGGTCAGCAGTGGTCAGTAAACACTCCCTGACCCAAACCATGCTGGGATTGCTTGTTCTTTAGGAAACTGGGGCCACTTGCACATAGGCACACATATGTTTCATTATACTCTTAATTTCCTCATAGTTGCCCTTCACTTTATTACTAGTTTTTCAACTTCTTTTGTGATTATTAAAAGTAATAAAGATTCATTATAGAACTCTTAAATAGAATGACACTAGGAAAAATCTATTCATATCCTAGTGCCCAGTAGGCACGTACCCTGGAGCCCATTAGCAGCTGTGGTAATTAAAATACTATGCAAATATTCTACCAGTGGAGAAACTTTATTTTAACAAATTAAACCTCAGATAGTTTAGTTTATATACTAGGTTTAATATCATGGGCTTATATAGATCACATAGACTTCATGTTGGCATATGGGTAAGCTATCTTGCCTGGGAGTTATCTTCAATTTAAGAACCTTATGCAATTAGTTTCTCAGAGTTTAAATTATTCAAAGAAAGAAAGAGAACACTAGTTTCATGGAAAATCAGCATTAAACTATGGTTTTATAAAATAGGAGAAAGCAAGTCAGGGGGTATGTTAAATTGCCTAAGCACTGACATTCTGCCTTCCTTCTATTCCTTTGTGTCTTCCTCTCCAGGTCCCTTCTTCTTCCTTGTAGTATAAACTTTTACTCAAATTTATATGTCCTACAAATCTATCTAGAAGTTAAGACAAAATAAGCAAGCAAACACTATTGGTGTTTAATAACAATGTAAAAGCCATGTAACTTAATGGCTTAAAATATTGCCTCTTAACTGCACACATACATGTACACTGTAGCACAGTGATACTGGCTTTTAAATTGTGTGGAAATGATCGACAGTCCAGTCAACAGTTTTTTGGTTTTTTTTTTTTTGGTTTTTTTTTTTTTAAGAATAGAGTCTTTATTTTCTCAAGAGACAGCACCAAATAAATCTTTCTCCTTCCACCAATTTTTCTCTCCTAGTTATCAGCTGAGAGGTCCCTAGTAGGAAACATAGATCCTAGTAATGTCAGATCACTTCAGTGGATGGTAGGTGAGCTTGTTTCCTGGTCAAAGCTTCATCCAATTTTCTTCTCATGATTAATGCTTTTCATATACAATGCATCCTATAGCGTTTTTTCTTTATTTTATGTGCCTAGCCCTATGTTTGTGTTCATGTGCATGATTACATGTATTATTTTAGTGTTCACATTGTTCGGTGTACATATATATATATGTATAGCTTAATTTACTTTATCATCACATGGCTGCTCAGATTCTGCTCCTGTAGTGTTTGTGCTGTCCCTGGTACTTTATGATAGAAGTCTAAGGCAGAGGACAGATCCATGAAGGGATGTGTGTAGTCTTAAAGGATCCACGAGGATCAAGATTGAGAAGGTTTGTGAACCATTTTAAGTTGTCTGGCTTATTCCTTTCTTATATTCAAAAAGTATGCTCGTCTGTGTTCGAAAATTGTTTGTTGGTCCACAGATGTGGTTCCGTTCATGGAGTACCTACCTAGCATGAATGAAACCCTGGGTTTGATCCCTGACACTATGTAAGTTTGTTGTGGTGGTTCATGCCTGAAATTTCAGGACTCATAAGGTAAAGGCTCATGGATCTGAAGTTCCAAGTTTTTTAGTGTTTTATCTTCTAGTGAAAAACTTGGTTGAGAAATTATAGTAAAGAAATTTATGCTCTCAGTGCATTTATATTATGCTGAAGAAGTGAAATTATATAAATTTGTTCTTATCTATTTAGATATTAGACATAGGTGGCAACGAATATGATGTTTCTATCAAGGTAGATATTTTGAGAGATTATTTTCTCCAGTCAACAGTTTTTATGGATATCCAAATATTTCTTTCATGCCATTTTATGAAAACAGGGTAGGTTTCTCGAGTATCTTAGAGACAATGTTCACCTCTCTGTGTAATGTCTGGAACCAGAAGATAAGCGACCCAGATGTTATGGAAGTTATTAAGAAGAATGGGTCTTATTTTAATACATGCAGCATGGTACTTATGCTAATTTTGCATAAAATTCAAGAAAATGTTAGGCTATCCTTTGTCATCAACTGTGAATTTGAATTTTAGGGATTTAAGCATTTTAAAATTACGTATGTTGAAACATTTCAGCATCTAATATTGCTGACTACACAGCCTATTTTTTCTGATTGTGCATCCGCGGGCTTCTAACGGAATGCAAAGGAGGAAGGGAAGAAAGGCTGGTTAATGAATCGCAAGACCATGACTTAGAAATGGGATGTGTGCGCTGACTGACAAAAGCCCAGGAAGAGTCTACATCAATGGCCTGTGATTGTGACAGGCGCAGACACGAACCATTATCAATTGCCCACATGTTCCCGAGGATTACTCCTGTTTGTCTCCAGCGAATCCTGGTGTCTCGGGTGAGTGCCGCGTTGGGGAGGGGAATCGTGACTCGGTTCCACCTGCAAGAAATTTAGCTCAGCATCAGCCTTGCAGCTGTGTGCCCATCTTCTGAATTAACTTACACGCCTGTGAGTTTCCTGCTTCTGTGCGCGTGCACGAACACCACAATTAAGGAGGTATTTACCCTCACCTGTGCAGTCTGTGTCTTCATTTTGCCGGCCTCGTAAATATTTTACTGTGTAACGAGTGCTTATTCTGTAAGCTGGCAAAGTTTTACAGAGTCGTCTTTAATTTTATACTAGTCCACAAAAGGGTGTGTGGTGGACCTTAAATTACGTGGAAAGTGAAACTGACCACCATTACACATAGCAGAGTAAGATCTGACCCAGGTCTAACTTAAAAAGTTATCTTTCTTTTACTCATTTTAAGTCTGTATTTTGGCAATACAATATCTTTTAAAAAGCAATAACCATGAGGCATATAGTCCATAACACAAGTATCACACATAAAGGATAACTGATCTCATAAAGTGTGGTCATGCTAGGATTTAGCAAAAATATTTGTGCATTTATTTTCATAATACCACTCTTAAGAAGTCAGTTTGTTTAACTATTATATAAAATGCCTACTCTTCAAATTACTCACTGTTTTTTATTGCACAATATGGATTCAACCTTTTTTTTTTTTTCCGAGACAGGGTTTCTCTGTGTAGCTTTTCGCCTTTTCCTGGAACTCACTTGGTAGCCCAGGCTGGCCTCGAACTCACAGAGATCCACCTGGCTCTGCCTCCCGAGTGCTGGGATTAAAGGCGTGCGCCACCACGCCCGGCGAATTCAACCTTTTAATGGAACCTTGGAGCGTGTTTACTCACCCACTGTAGTTTTCAGAGGAGTAGACAGTGCTATGTGGGAGGTGGGGACCCGCACAGATCTCAGGCAAGCACTCAGTGTGGAGCAGCGTCCAGGAACGCCCATGGTTGGTGGAAAACTCCAAGCTGACACTAGTAATAGCAGAGAAACCACAACAAAAGGGGGATAAGGAGATCTCAAATGATTCTTTTTATTTCTAGCTAAATACCTTAAATAAGTCAACGAGTATGGGACTGTGCTGTGTCTCACTAGAGTCTGACCAGCCTTCAAAGGGCAAGTGGTTGGATTGCTGCCATAAAAGCTATATTTGAAGGACAACACACAGTGACCTGGGTTTGTGTTTTGAACTTGATAGATAGCAAGGCAATTACCATGTCTCACACACTGCCACTTCATCCTGTGCATGTGAGACCAGAAAAATTCTTACAGAGAATCTGAGCAACACTTACGCAAGTGAAACGGGGAAGTCATAGCCCTTGAAGTGCTAATTGACTTCCATACCTATTATTTGGGGTCACTAGCCACCAAGAGGTCGATCTTGTCTTCAGTTACCTTTTCTCTCTCGTCAGTCTGTTATAATGGGTGCTGCCACGGCATGTGCAAACACCCATGATACCTTATATCAAGCTCTCAGAATGAAGCTATTTTCACCAAAAAATCTACCCAGTCACATCCATCCTGTTTATTAATCGAATAACTTTTTTAGTGAGGAGGGAATCTATATTTTGTTAATACACATTGTATTAAAAACCCATACAGAAATCTACTGACAAATTCTCTCTAATTCATTGGCCAAGTGCACACATGCTCATTTCCCAATGGACCAGGACTAAAGTGTGCTTCCTACCTGTTTCCAGGCTGATGCGTTCCACACCCCAGATTAATAGAAAACTGTATCATGTGAGACATTGTAGAAGGCAGAACAGGAAGCACATGGAAGAAGTCTACAGCCCAGACATTCCGATTATGCCCTTGGTGGTTCTTTTGCCTGAGACAAAATTTGGTAGCAGGTGTCTGAATTTCAGGGTTGATGACGACAGAAAGCAAAGATGGAACCTTCCAGAAAAAGGAAACTCAAATTATTTACAATCCTTCCTGTTTAGTTGATGTGAATTCTTAGATTCTATGTAGCAATCACTGAATACATAACTGTAATTCATTGAGCTTTAGGCAATGACTGTTGTGCTATATTTGTTTTTCATGTGGAAGATTCTATCTTCAAGGGCAACTCATTTCAATCACTTAAAATTCCTCCTGTGTGAACAGTGGGGTTCCATGTGTGTGACTGATCAAGTATGCGTGTTACGATATTGTATGCGGGAGGTCCTGGTGGGTAGAGCCAAGGTGCCCCACGGCGGGTGAGAGACAGAGATGCCATGCAGACAGCCCTCAGTAAAGAGTTTTATTTGGTGGGAAATAGAGAGAGGCAGAAGGGCAAGGGGTGTGAACCTCGTGGGAAAAGCAGAGGAGGGGAGAGGAAAGGGCAGAGTTTTTCCTTTTACAGGCAGGGAGGCACCAAGGGGCGGGATCAGAATATTAACAATGTGTATCCACTTTGTCTACCTTAGCACAGCACTAAGGCAGTTGAATAATTATTTGACTTTATCGTTAGTGCCTTCTTTCTTTCTTTCTTCTTTCTTTCTTTCTTTCTTTCTTTCTTTCTTTCTTTCTTTCTTTCTTTCTTTCTTTCTTTCTTTCTTTCTTTTTTTGAGAAAGGGTTTCTCTGTGTAGCTTTGCGCCTTTTCCTGGAACTCACTCTGTAGTCCAGGCTGGCCTCGAACTCACAGAGATCCGCCTGGCTCTGCCTCCTGAGTGCTGGGATTAAATGTGTGCACCACCACCGTCCAGCTTTGTTAGTGCTTTCAAAAGCAGTTTTGTATAATATAAATATTTTTCTCAGCTAGGAACTTTGAAAATAAGACTCAAAACAGAAACAGCCATAGACAATAGATCAATATGTAATAATTTATGTCTATGTGTATGGCGTGAAGAATTCACAAGACCAGAGCAGGTAAAATCCACCAATAATTGCTAGAAAAGTAGTTCACAATGATACTCCAAGTGCAATCAGTTTACAATTGAATGTTGAACGTGAATATTTTTCTCTGATTGCTCCCTATGTTGTTTATGTGTTTATTTTGTGTGTATGTGTTTATATGGGTGAGTGTACAAATTTGTACATGAGGCCACAGTTCAAGTCAGGTGTCTTCCTCAACTATTGCTCCTCACTTTTTCCCCCTTGGGGACAACATCTCTCACTGAATCTGGAGTTTGCCAATTCAGCTAGACTGGCTGGCCAAGCTCCAGAGATCCTGTTTCCACCTCACCAGCATCTGGACTGCTGGTATGCATCAGTATGCCCAACTTTTCACTTGGGTTCTGGGGTCCGAACTTAGGTACTACTGCTTACAGAGCAAGTACTTTATCGATGGAGGCTTCTCCCTAGCCCTCAAATTCTGTAATGTACCCACAGTGCTATCAATGTGGAAAGAAAACTACTAATGAGTGTGGTGTGAGACCAGCACATATTGATATAATGAAAAAAATTCACACCCATGACAAGCATCTCACATAATTTTCAAGATGTTTGTAAATAACCAGAAATAACACCTGTCCTATATCCAGAGAGCAAAGGGAAAAGGGCAATCCTGTAGCTCTAATTAGCAAAGAAAAATGTAAGGGTAACAGTCATCTGAACTCCTGCGATGCCTTCTGTCTGGAGATTTCCAATGCGGGACTCTACTCATTATGTCTAAAAGCAAGGCTGTGAAGCCGCATAATTAGAGTCACTTTTACAGCTTTCTCAGGGACAGGAATAACTGTCAGTCAGAGGTTTGGGTTTTGCGTTATTGTTTCTGTGTTTTGTTCTTCCTGACAAATTCTGAGTTTTCATTTGTATCAGAAATAAAAATGAATGTTAAAATTCTCAAGTCACTTTAAAAAAAAAATCTAGTAATTTCCTGGGGTGGCAAGCAAAGAGACGAGTCCTCTGTGCCCAGCATGTTCTTTATGGATGTGGCTTCAACCTGAAAGTTATGAGGAGGCTCATCTGGCACAACGGTCCTCATCTGTACCTTATAGGAGGAATAGGAAAGGGTATCCAGTGTGAAGTGCTCTTTTCTTCCTTCAATCTTTGCATATAAAATAATGTCATTTTCATGAGAATCTCCAGGGTCACAGACTCCTCCTGCATGAAAAAAAAATTTAGGGTTAGAACCAATTTGCATCCCAAATATCAAACACAGTGTTATAAATCAGAGCAAGAAACAATTAAAGTATTATATGTCACTTAAGGATACTTTTACACAAAGACAATGGGACCCAAGGAGTTAATTGATGGAGGTAGCTCAGAGAGCCATGTTCCAGATCAAAGACTTGACATGGAAAGGCCAATATTACTCTTTGTTTAATGGAATTACTCAAATAACAGTGTGTGTTGAGTAGTACTACATGGCTATGATTCAACCCAATTAAGATTTGCGCGCGCGTGTGTGTGTGTGTGTGTGTGTGTGTGCGCGCGCGCGCGCGCGCGCGCGCTCATGCACGTGTGCCCTTTTGGTGTGTGGGAACGTATGTGTAGGTGTTGCTGTTCTTATGTGTGCAGGCCAGAGGACAACCTCATGTGTCACCTTCTGCTGGTCTTTCACTGAGCTGGCTGGCTTGCAGGTCTCGAGGCTCTGTCAGTCTCTTAATTCCACAGTGCTGGGGTTACATGCATGAGTCATCATACCTGGGCTTGCCATCTCCCCAGTCCCTGGAGAACCTGCTCATCATGACCTTTAAATGGCTGCCATTACCACACTGTTTTATTATTGTGGCTCTATAATACATCTTGAAATTCGGAATGCTAATCGTCCCAGCATTGTTCTTTTTGCTCAAGATTGTACTGGCTATGAGGTCTATTTTGTGGTTCCAAACAAATTCTAGGATTTTTTTTCTATTTCTCTGAAGAATGCTCTGGGCATTTTGATTGGGATTGCATTGAATCTCTAAATGGCTTTTGATAGAATGATAGTTTTGTAATATTAATTCTACCAACACATGAGCATGGAAGTCTTTTCACTTTCTAATGTCTTCCTCAACCTCTTCTTCACAGATTTAAAGTTTCCATTGCAGAGGTCTTTCACCTCCTTGGTAACATTTATTCTACGACTTACTGTCCTTGAGGCTACTGTGAGTGTGTCCACGATCTTTTTCTCAGTGTGTTTGTGGTTGGTGTACAGAAAATCAACTGATTTTGTAAGTTGATTTTGTACCCTGTCTCTTTCCTGAAATTGTTGATTGTTTATGGTTTTCTGGTAGAAATTTGGGGGCATTTATGTATAATATCATATTATCTGTAAATAGAAATAATTTGGCCTCTTCCTTCCCCATTTGTACCCTGATTTCCTTCTCTCCCCTTTAGCTGCAGCCGGTGCTTTGAGTGCTGCCCTGAAGCACAGCGGGGATGCTGGACAGCACTGTCCTGGTCCGGATTTTAATGAAGACTTTCTCCATTCGGGAAGATGCTGATGTGGGTCTGTCATACATGGCCTTTATTATGCTGTGGTATGTTTTCTCTAGTCCTACTCTCTAGGACTCTTATCATGAAATCATGTTCCATTTTGTCAAGGGCCTTTTCTTTATTTTTGAGATGATTAAGTGATTTTTGCCTTTAAGTCCATTTATATGAAAATAAGTTTGGTGACTCCCTGTATCAAATGTTTCTGAAATGGTGTTATGAAGATGTTTCAATGATCATGGATGGTATTTTAGCAGATATATTTGTATTCTAAGTATGTATATTTGTTAACTTTTACATTTATATTTTTTGTGCTTCATTTGATTAGTGAAAGGTATATGGTATAGTTTGCTCTCTATCACTCTACTTTATGGTCACACAAAGTGATATACCATTAGAATGGAAAGGTGGGTGAGAGGCTCCTGATGATAGCATAGTCTGAGTACATGTTCTGTCTTTTCTCCTCTATTATACATTATTAATAATCCTTGGTCTTTCTGGCTTCTATCAACTGTCTGCCTCATCTGGTTTTAAAAGCAGATATGGGGAACTAGAAGCTCCATACACTGCCATTCATAACAGCATAGCCACATAAGAGTAAAGGCATGCAGAAGCATTTCTGAAATTCATCACATTAGCCATTACATTTTCATAGCCTGTTAATGAGAACTGTGACTGGCCCATAGGCCTTTTCTGAGTCTCCAAGTCACACTTTTGGGGCCCTTAAGGAAATTCGTTATCTGAATCTACAAATATCAGCAGTTCACTATAGTTACCCCATTAAGGCCACATGCAGAGCCCATCCCAATGAGGAAGCTGTATCATTTATGAAACATTGTTCTTTCATCTAAGAGCAACCATTTTCAATATCCCAAACAAACACCTTAACAGGCACGTTTGGCTTTAGAAGTGATCTATTAGAATTGTACTGTACAAATCCTGTCTCCTAAGTTCATTCTATAAGGTATTTGACACATTTGAGCAACATTGGTAGAAGCAACAAGAAGCTGGTTTGCTCATTGAGAAGTTAGTGTCTATAAGACAAACAGCAGAGGACTGGAAGGTTCTACGAATGAGCTTGCTGCTGGAGTACGCAGCTAAGCCAGGGAAGAGGAAGTTTAGCATACGCCCTTGTCCTTCTGCTGGGTCCCTAGAGTAGTTCTGGGCATATGGGATTCCAGTGAGTTATCGATGGTGCTGTAGGAAATCTGTGTCCACATTGGCCGAACAGTTTTAGGGAGTGTTATATTCTATATATTCTAGCTTTAGACACTGAAGTTACACTTCAGCTACTAGTGAAGAAAGAAATTTGTCTGGTAACTAATTTTCTTCCCAATTTGTAACTTTTTAGTTCCATAGAGTATTGAGGTTACTATCTGAACTGGTTTTGTCTTTAACTAGACAACTAGAGTATGAATAAGAGCAATAATACCTACTCTTAATTCAGTATTTACTACATGTTATATATCAGGAAAAATTAAATACAATATTATGTGTTTCCAATTCATAACAACAGTTTTGAAGGATTAAGTACACTTATCACTTTGCTGATGGGACCGAGTCCGGGAGAGGTTCTACAATAGCCTCCATGTAAATCTGCATCTGATGCCATTCTGTTTGACTTCAACCCTGCATTAACATCACACAGGGAAACTGTGGATGCTCGTATTTGTAAAGCCTTAGAATTTGGCATGCTACATACAATGTGCCTTTTAAAATTATCACACAATTAATATATACTGAGTTATGTAATCTGAACTGATAGGGAAGGTATATATAGTGATAATGTGGACATCCAACAGATGTTTATTATAGGCCAACAACCTATAGATAATATTATGATTTTGATACTGGTATCATTTATTTTAGCATTTCATTATGTCAGTGTAATAAAGCAGTTATTAAAGTTATTGTAAATGCTGGTGCCTGAGGAAAAGATCCATACGAAAACAAAATTCTCCTTTAGAAAAACATTTTTTTCTATTAACCATTGGATACACATTTAAAAATAACCAAGAAGGAACTGAAAATGTAAAAAGTCACATTGTATGATTTTAGTGTACCACATCCAAAGGCACAAGCCCAAATGACCAATTCTCTGCAACTTCATTAACTGTTCCCAGCATCTTCTCTGCTCTTTTAAGGATGGTAGTGAATAGCAGCTGCTGTTCTAAGAAGAAACACATGTGGGATGCTCACAGAGAACAGAATGGAAAAGGAAATCTGAGAGGAGTCAAGATGTTAAGATGATGACAGAGTCTATCTGAGAGAACCCTCTGAGGGCAATCTGTCAGTCCCGTGAAGTTCAGTGACAGTAACTCCTCCAGGAAGAAATGAAATCTTGCTTAGCTTATGAAGCTTTGATGCGTGGTAGAAAGAAGGGCTCAGGAGGCATCCTGTAGAGCAATTAAAGTACAGAAAGATTTTAATAAAAGCTGGATGGATGGTCAGTTTCAGAATACCCAAACGGTGCTTTAAATAGCTTTATAGACACTGTGTGAGGAAACTGATTTTGCTGGATTTTACTATTTTCAGGGTACTAAACTAGGAGGGGAAATATATCTTGACTTCAGTTTATTATTTAATGAGAAAAAAACAAGACAAATATACAGTAGTTAGTGTGCATTACCGAGAGTCAAGCATGACATGAAATTACTAATATTCATCAGATACTTCGCTTTTAAAACAGTTATTATACTTGTATGTGAATGCATGGAGGAGTGTGTGTGCACGTGTGTGTGTGCACGTGTGTGTGTGCACGTGTGTGCGTGTGTGCGTGTGTGTGTGTGTGTGTGTGTGTGTGTGTGTGTGTGTGTATGCACACACATTCATGTTTCCATGACCAAAAATCAATCTTGGGCATCTTTGTCTATTGCTCTTAACCTTATTTTTTGAGGCAGGGTCTCTGGCTAAAGCTGGAACTTGCCAATTATCTGGACTGGCTGCTCAGCAATCCCTAGAGATCCTTCATCTCTGTCAACAGTGCTGGATTATGCGAGCTCACTGCTGCCCTTGGCTTTTTATGATCCAAACTCAAATTCTCATGCTTTTAAGGCAAGCACTTGACCCTCTGAGCGAACCCATTGTTTTATTTTACCATTAATTCTTCTAGTTAGTCTTTTACTATGCCTAATGTATAGCTTACTTGTCAGACTTCATCATAGGCATGTATGTATAGAAGAAAACAGCATATAGAAAAGGCACTTTAGGACCTGTGGTTTCACACATCCACAGAGATCACAGCATATGGGAAGACTCCTCATAAGAAGGATAATTAGCCCTAACTGTATTGTGGTGATATACTGTAGTAAAAAATCCAAAAGAAAAAGACAGTGTGAACTAAAAGATCTGAGAACAAACTAAATATGCAATAAACATTTTTAGAGAAACAATAAAAAGATAGTAAAAATGAATGGTATTTACTAGGTTATTTTGTCTTGTTCACTGAAGTTCAGCTCTAAACCACTGTACTGGATACTAATCCTCAATAATGTTTGCTGAATAAGTGAACAGATAAATAAGGGAAAGGGGGGTTTAACTGAATTCTGAAAGTTGTACAAGTTTTACATAAGTGATAGTCATTAAAACTGATATGAACCAAGGATTGAACACATCATAAATTGCTTGAGAGGAAATGAGATCTAGAACTGATAAAAACTAGCCATTCATTTTCCAGAGCACACACCAAGTGAGAGGTTACTTATAAACTCATCCTAAGTCCCCTCTCACATTGCTTTTGTTTTCTTCCCAGCTACTACATTTGGAGAATCTTTTTACGGGTCTAGCTTTCTCCTCTCCATCTCCGACTCACCCTACTGTCTCCTATCCTGCCCTGCTTTATCTTTTCCTGAAAACCAGCTTCTCTTGAGTCTGCTTCCTCAAGATCTTGACTCCAGTTTTGCTTATCTCTGATGAAATTCTTGCAGGCGTGGCCCTGTTTCAGTGACATGAACCTTCCTAATTAATTCTAGCATGATGGCGTTCTTGTCTCTACATGGGCGTGCCCTCCCCAAAGCCACCATGGCTTCTCAGCCTTTAGCCTGGTTGATGTCCCCCTCCATGGCATTTTCCATACAGCAGATCCCCTGTAATCCCATGGGAGCCCCCCCCCCCCGCCTCCTTTCTCCTCTCTATGCTCTTCTACAGTCTCTAGTTCCTTCTCCCTCCACTGGGAAAAATTTCCTTGTTTTTCATGTCTTGGACTATTAGTAGCTCTGGGGAAATTAGCTCAACATTCAAAGTTTAGCCCAAAGCCCATTTCCTTTATTCAGTGCTCATTCGTGGAGAAGGAGTATGAGTGATTTCAAATGTGCTCGAAACTATGGACAGAATTTCTATCTTTGTGGTATTCTAGAAATCCCAGACTTAACATGGCTAATACAAATTCTTCTGCATACCTGCCTCCTTTAAAACCAGGTGCCACAAATTTCAAGCCCCTAATTAACCTATGCTTATTTTTCCAACTTTATTTATTTGTTCTACCTATAACCTATAATGAGCATGTTTTATGAATACTTTCTATGTGTTTTTCAACTTATTGGAAATTAGAGAATATTATAAAACATGATGGAGTACTATACACCATTTCCTCCTCTGCTTCCCAGAACAGCAGTGTTGGGTAATAACAAGATGCTCCTGTAAATGAATGGCTCTCCTTGATGAGTGGTGAGGTCTCTGGCTGTGGACAAAGGACCACTTTGTTCTTTGCTCCCTTACCATTGTCTCTTTTAAAAAATGAATCTTTATTTTCGAGATTGTAATTAAGACATTTCTTCCTTCCAACTCCTTCCTCCAAACCTTCCCACATACCCCTCTCCACTCTCCTTCAAATTCATGGTCTCTTTTTTCACTAATTGTTATTTCATGCACCATGTCGCTGAGACTAAGGAAGGGAGGTGAGAGGAAGGCATGGCATCTTGTCCTTAGTCATGGTATGTCAAGAATGCCTTTCTTTACAAGATGGCACCAACAAGATGGGTTGATTTACTATTGAAATTCTAATTTCAAATACATTTTATCAGGAGGGTAAAGATAGACAAACAAACTAGATTGGCATATTAATTATTTATTACAACTTTGTTTACTAATATTTTCTAGAAATTACTTTTAATAAAGTGAGAGACAGTTGGAATATTATTTAAAGGAAATGAAGTCTAGATATTTAAATGCACAAACTATTTTAAAGTAAGTACTGAGGCAGGGGTGGGTACCACAGATCTTTATTTTGTCATGAGAGCTCAGATTCCACGAATTTTCATGATATATGATAAATAACAAGCAATATTATTTCTGTAGGAAAAAGCACTGGTCTGTACCTACCCATAACGAAATAGAACCTCAGGTTCCCATAACCGGTTGTATCCATGTAGGGAGTACATAGCTTCCTCTCTCCATCTTTGAGAAACACCAGTGATAGACCCGATTCTATGGTTCCACATTCTGTACCAACAACAGCTCCTAAGATGTCCCATCTAAATAAAAAAAGAAGAAGAAGAATCATTAAGAGTGGTAACACCAAATCCAACTTCATATAGAATTTTTTTATTCAGTGATGGATAAATCTGTGTAAAGATATGGCACTGCAGATTCTGGGCAATGCATAAACCTGAAACCCATACTGTTCAGTTACACTTCTACTTATCAACTTTAGTCAACAGTGTTTACTTTTGCCTCTTCTGTGACTACAGCCATATTCTAGTACAAGAAAGTATTTATTCTTTTTTAACGGTTTGAAGATATCATATATGGATATAATGCATAATGATCAAATCCACCCTCTTCCTTCTACTCCAATTGACCCCCCATCTCCCACAGAATGTCTTTATTCTTAAAATTCTTACTTTTAAGTTATAGAACCAAATTAACACTGAGGCAAGAGTCAACCAGGGAAGACAGTTCACCCTTGAACTGTATCACAAACGCTTGTATGGTGTCTCTTGCTGTGGGATGTTTGTACAATGTAAATATGTGTTGCTCTCATTGGTTGATAAAGAACGGTGTTTGGCCAATGGCGAGGCAGAATAAGGTTAGGCGGGACATTCTAACTGGAGAGAGGAGAAGAAAGGAGAGCGGCACAGACTCTGTGAGCTGCTACCAGGAGAAGTAAATTGTACAAGTAGCGGTGAGTCACAAAGCTACGTGGCAATGCATAGATTAATAGAAATCGGCTGAGTTAAGTTGTAAGAGCTAGCTAGCAAGAAGCCTGAGCCATTAGGCCATACAGTTTTTAAGTAATATAAGTCTCTGTGTGTTAACTTGGGTCCAAGTGGCTGTGGAACCAGGCGGGAAACAGGAAAACTTCTGATTACAGTCTGTATATTAAGAATATATTATATATGTATTATATGTAAGTATTACATATGTGTATTTGAATGAAAAGCCATATGTGCCTGGAAAAGTCCAGTGAGTTTTCCGTAAGGAGCTGAGGTATACACTAGGTCTTGCCAAGCAGGTTCTTGGAGTGCAGAAGAGCATTAATACAGTTGACTTCTATTGAGTGCCAACTAATGTGCTAGACCCTTTCTAGGGACTTCACACACTAACCTAATATCATCTTCACAGAACTCTGTAAAACAGTAAAGACATCCTGATTTTAAATGGAAACTAAAATATACAGATGTTAAGGACAGCCAACAAAAGATAGGCACTATATTCAGTACATGTAATTGGACCCTAGAGTTTATTTCTTTCTTTAGCAATAGATTGGATTAGGAGTTGATCAATCCTAAGAGTATAGGCTGAGAACTGGGTATAACCCTGACACTATCAACAGTACAGATATCACCAGGTCTTCATAAGGGTGTGTGCTATGAAGAGTAGACAATGCATTTGAATAACTCATTGGAATAGAGGAACAGAAGTTCAGATACTATTCCATAAACACCCAGGGTAATTTTTTTCAAATATGAAAATGTGTTTATGTCTCTGCTTTTTTTTTTTTCAATGGCTTCCTATGGCTGTCTAGACAAACTTCAAACTCCTTAATGCAGAATATGTGGTCATGATTGGTCTGACCCAAGAACACATTTCTGACCTTATCTCTATGGATGTTACATGTTTCTTCCTGTCTTGTGCCAAATGCCCTGGCTATATAACAGGAATTTAAAGTTGCTACAATCACTTCTGTCAGGCCTCCATGCCTTTACTATCTGATGAACAGTCTTTCCCTAACATGTCCTCTACATAGCATTTCCTAGACTCACTTATTTTGTCTACATAGCTTCCCATAGACAGCCTTACCACATCTCATATTTGATCTTTTGTGATATCATGTACATTTTGTTTATATGTTCCTCTTCATCCCTGACACGCTAACTCCTAGGCAGCTGCCTTACTTCTATGTTCTTATATCTAGTTCAGGGCCAATGTCCAGCAGAAGCTCAGTAATGATGGAGACATTAAAGAATTCAGTATCGAAAGAGTGTATGAAGCATAACCCAGTGCTTACTTGGACCATCTTCACTTTCCTTGCCTTTGATAGCCTTGCCTTGCCCCATCATGTGAGACAATTTATACTCCCTTTGGTCTCTCCTAACCCTGGCCTCCCTCATTCCTATCTTCAGATTGGCGATCTGTCCCTTCATTCACAAACTCCCTATGTCTATCTTAAAGCCTGAAACTACAATGACTAATTTGAGAACCATATTTAAGTTTGAAGACTCGGGGTTTAGTTTTCTGCCAAAAGATCATCACTTTAGACCCACCCCTGCATGACCACCTGGGCATTAGCTTCTCCATCAACCTGGCTCTGGATGAAGGCTTCAATGTCTTCAAGATTTATAGGATTAAATGAGTGGGTCAAGATAGCATTTGCACATCTTTGCTTCCAAACATCTCTTCCCTGATCTTCTCCTCCTTGCAAGTCTGTCTGAGGAGTGCCTAAAGCAGAAACCTCACAATATATTTCCAGCTATAATAGAAGCCAAGAGACTTTTTAGGACAATGACCAAAAACTTATGATAGACATTTAGGCCATTTACATTTTTCTGGTTATTACTAGAGATACTGTGTGGAAGGTCCTGTATTAAATGTTCACACACATGGACAGACCTCCCCTAGCAGCCATCCTTTAGTAATGTCTATGAGAGACATGGGGTCTAATCCTACATGGTACACATGGCAATTGTGCATTGGTATTTGCTTTTTTGCACGTGCAGTGGCATAACTTTTGTGCACCTTAAGATAACCGAGAAAACAGCAACTCTGATAATTGTCTGTGTTCTGAGCTTCCACAAAACTTTCAGCTGAGAAAAAATGTGAGAGAAGGTGTGTGTGTGTGTGTGTGTGTGTGTGTGTGTGTGTGTGTGTGTGTGTGTAAGTAGAATGGATAATACTTCACCAATCTTCAAACTAGTTGGATAAAGTTATGTTGCTATCAGGAAGATGTAAGATTTCTGTTTCTAAACAAGCTTGTGCCATCTTTGGGTTTTGTTAAGCCTTTAAATTTTAGCCTGGTAGATGGGAGGGAGATTTTTATCTAACTTTTGCATGTCCATGACTACTAATGAGTTTGGACATCCTATCATGTTTATGATTGGCCAGCTGAAGTTATGTTCTCGAAGTTGTTCCTCTCCTCTGTCTATTTTCCATTACAGTCTCACTCTTCTCTCACTTCCTTGTGATCTGAAATATTTAGTTTTTTCTAGACTGTAATTTTTCTTGGATATATATATATATATATATATATATATATATATATATATATAATTTTTATTTTGTTTATGTAATTTTGCTTATTAAAAGTTTTAATAGACAGGGCTGGGGAGATGGTTCAAAGGATAAAGCAACTGGAACATAAGCATGAAAACCAGAGTTCAGATGCAGGAGGACCACTACCCACAAAATCATGAGGACCAGAGTTCAGATGCAGGAGGACCCACTACCCACATAATCATGAGGACCAGAGTTCAGATGCAGGAGGACCAGTACCCACATAATCATGAGGACCAGAGTTCAGATGCAGAGGACCACTACCCACATAATCATGAGGACCAGAGTTCAGAGGCAGGAGGACCACTACCCACATAATCATGAGGACCAGAGTTCAGAGGCAGGAGGACCACTACCCACATAATCATGAGGACCAGAGTTCAGATGCAGGAGGACCACTACCCACATAATCATGAGGACCAGAGTTCAGAGGCAGGAGGACCACTACCCACATAATCATGAGGACCAGAGTTCAGAGGCAGGAGGACCACTACCCACATAATCATGAGGACTAGAGTTCAGATGCAGGAGGACCACTACCCACATAATCATGAGGACCAGAGTTCAGATGCAGAGGACCACTACCCACATAATCATGAGGACCAGAGTTCAGATGCAGAGGACCACTACCCACATAATCATGAGGACCAGAGTTCAGATGCAGAGGACCACTACCCACATAATCATGAGGACCAGAGTTCAGAGGCAGGAGGACCACTACTCACATAATCATGAGGACCAGAGTTCAGAGGCAGGAGGACCACTACCCACAAAATCTTGAGGACCAGAGTTCAGATGCAGGAGGACCACTACCCACATAATCATGAGGACCAGAGTTCAGATGCAGAGGACCACTACCCACATAATCATGAGGACCAGAGTTCAGATGCAGGAGGACCACTACCCACATAATCATGAGGACCAGAGTTCAGATGCAGAGGACCACTACCCACATAATCATGAGGACCAGAGTTCAGATGCAGAGGACCACTACCCACATAATCATGAGGACCAGAGTTCAGATGCAGGAGGACCACTACCCACATAAAAGCTTGGAGGTGTGGATGCCCATCTGTATGTAGTGCTTGGGAGGTACAGAGAGGGGCTCCCAAGGGCAAGCTGGCTAGATGAATTTGCTAACTGGAGATCTTTAGGTTTAGTAAGAAATTCTGATCCAGCAAATAAAGTGGAGAGCAACCTGAGGTCAGCCTCTGGCTTCCACACATATGTGTTATACACGTGTCCCCACACATAAGCATAAACACAGACCACATACATATGCTCATATAAAAAAGTTTTAATAGCAGAATTCATCTTTTATCTCAGTTGTATCTTCTGTTCTATTTAATAAATCCTTGCCCTGAGGTTATAGTGGTATTCCCTTATACTTTCTTTTTAAAGTTTAAAATTATACTTTTCACATTTACATAAATTTAATTTATTTGAAATCGATTTTAAGGTGAGGAATAAAGTTGAGATCCAACTTTACTTTTCATATATAGATAACAAGCTATTCTAGCACCATTAACAATTCTGTTCCAAAATGACTAAAATATCACTTAGTCACATAATACTCTACTCTACATGTGAGTTTCATTGGGTTCTGGTGCTATTAGTCCAAATGTCTATCTCTGTCAAAACTAAACTGATTATATTATTAAAAGGAGACAGTTTTGTAAATCAAAAAGCAAAGCTTACTAGTTGTTGAGTACTAACTGCTTATCCTAAGGTATGACATGTTCCCTTCTAGGAAATTATGATTATCTACCATAATTTCTCCTACCAACACTTAAGAGATGTTGAAAACCATCTCTAAGCAACGTGCTTAAGCAGCAACCTCATCTCTCCACAGAGGGACATCAATTTCATTAAATTTTATAAAGTAAACAAACTGCTGGAAATACATAGAATGATAGCTGTTTCAGATAAAATGTTGATGCATCCTAGTTAAAAAGAACATGATAACTTAATTCCTTTTGCAAAGTTCCTCAAGTATAATTGACTGTTTCACTGTTTCCAAAGCAAAGACTACTCAGAGAAATGATTTTCACTAACATCAAACAAACATAGTATACAACCACAGAACCACAAACTGGCAACAGACTTTGAAAGTAATATTTGAATTATTAAAAAGTGTATTACATCACTTGGCAAAGGACACATGCTTGAAATCCCAGAACTTGGGAGTCTAAGGTAGGATGACTATGAGTGTGAGGTCAGCCTGGGCTATATAGTGAATTCTAAGCCAGCCCTGGCTATATAGTGAGACTTGTATTAAAAAAAATCAAACTACAATAAAAAATTATGTATAATTATACATGTAACTTTATAGACTTTATGGCTTATTTTATGGAAGCTTAATCTCTTAAATTTGTGGATGATTTTAAATATTCATTGAGTTATTTAGATACTCATTTCTCTAGTACTTATTTTTGGCCTTTTATTATTCACATAATAACTTGTCAAAAATTTGAGAAGTAGGGTATACATGTTAAGCAGTTTGCTTCAGGCTAACTGCCTAGTTCTCAGTTTGTGGCCATCTCTATAGTTATACTTCCAACTGTGCCAGGATGAGTCATGTAACTCTTCGGGCTTATTTATTGATCAGTTGTGTGCACATGCATGTCATGGCACATGTGTGGAGGTCAAAAGATAGCTATCATGTGAGCTCTCTGGTGATCAAACTCAGGTGGTCAGCCTGGGCAGCAAATGATGCTGAGCCATCTTTCTGGCCCCATTCTATTTTATAACAGACTTATATCTTAGGAACCACCCCTCCCTCTCTCTGCATGTGTTAGAAAGTTATGTCAACCTTTCAAGGAGCACAAGTAACTTTTTGAAATAGCTCTTCATAATAATGATTCACTTGTAAACTAACCAGGAGCCGCTTGTGATGTATACATGAAGACTCCACACTGGCTCATTGGTCTTTTACTTGCTCCATTTATCCCAATTAAACCACTCAGCCTGCTGATCCACATAGCGAGTTTAAATTATAAATGATGCAGAAGACAACTCTTTAAATACACTGTCTGCTTTAGAGTAGTTTTAAGTGAAAAGTTGAATTGAAAAAGATGGAATTGTCTTAGACTAAAAGACTCTTCTATTAATGTAAGAGATGTGTTCAGTAGCTACTTTTCCTTAGCTATTTGTTGTAAATTAATTACTTTTCTAGAATAATCTACATGAGTTATTTTCACAATGTTAACCACAGACAATAATTCAGACTATATGTGTACTTTCAATTTTTATTTTAAACTCAATCTTTCCCAATTTACCATAAATTAGTTTTTATTTTTCTTACTAAAACAGTTAGTTGTAAGATAACTAAAGTGAAATCAATCTCTTTTGGTAGTCAAATATTTATAATCAAATGGCACAAACAATTCAGCCTATTTTGAACAGAAAGATGAAAGCAATGTGCTTTTCTCAAGTTTTACAAATTAGACCTTTTATAAAAGTCTTGTTGCTTTGAATAAATTAGCCTGCATTTATTAAAAATTCAGTAGGAGCCTGTTAGAGCATACGTTCATTCTTTCATGAATTTGTATAAACCAGCTCAAAGATGTTCAGAGGCAAAGTGCTCATGGTGGAATATAGTGCTACCAAGGCCTTCTGGGAGAAAGTGTGAGCTCGCTGGACTCAGGCTCCAGCGGTGTGGTCCCCAAACTGCGGTCATTTCCAGTTAAAAAGTGACACAGTCCTGATTTTTTTCTTACTGTAATAATTGCATGAAATGAAATTATAACCCAATCTGTGAGCCCAGCAGTGGCTACCCGAGGAGTTGTACAGTCTTAGCAGTTTCTTGGATGGTATGGCAAGTTCCCTCAACAGGAGTATTGATCCTCTGTGCTTTAAATGGCTCTCCCTGAAGAACTGCAGTTCTGTTCCCTGTGAACTGCAGCTGAAGGAGCGTCTGCCTAGGGACGAGCTCTCTACAACACACCACTTTATATTTACCCCTTTATGACTAATTATAAAAATAAAAAGCCCTATCTTATTTATTATAAATACATTTGAATCTATTATTTATTACGGATAGTCAGAGGTGATGCTGAGGGAAGGAAAAAAGTTTCAAATCAATACAATGCCTAAGGCAACTTTGTTCTTCAGAAATACTAAGGTCACAATAATATTTAATTTATAGCTTTAAAACAAGACTATCTTTTGTGTCACAAAGACACGTAGTCTAATGAGCAAAAACAATCTAAAGAGGTTTCTTAGCAGGAAGGCTAGTGGCCTTATCAGCTGATTTAGGATGCTTTGTTAGGATTAACTGTCTTTTAATCAGCTCATACCTCGGTAATTTCCAGAACGATACAGTCTCTGAGGGAAGCTTGCCAACTGAAATCACACAATACACACAGATGTACAAGTGCTCATATGTATCTGAATCTCTAATTTTCCTTTTCCATTTTAGGGATTTATCATCCATAAACACTTAAATAAATACAAGAATGTTTGTTACAGCATTCCTTGTCTATCAGCAGGGGGTTTGGTTAAATAAATTGGTAGATAATCTTTTTGAAATGATTAATATAGTTACTGACTAAAAGGTTCTTTTTAATGTATCAATATGTTGTTTTAAAATTTGAGTTGAGATGTAACAGGGAGAACATGATTCACACAGTGCCTTTTAGTTTATGAGGGGAACAGCCGCTGATGAGCGCTGCCAAGGTTTAACAGTGCGGAGCGGGAATCCACATGAGGGGGCTTTGGATTTTGATTTCATATGTTTTCTTTAGCAAACAGACTTTTCAGAGGAAACCAAAGGAAAAGTTTACCATGTCAGCCAGTTGTTCCTCCACCAATACTGGCATACAGGGCACTAAAGGAATGGAACATTTCATGTTATGTGTGAAAACTTGTTTTATTACATTCTTCAGGATGAGTTAAAGCACCTACAGATTAGAAACGTTAGGTGTGTGCTTGGACACAGAACAAAGGCTGGCTGAGTCTGTATTTACCAAATTTATATGTTTTCTAAACCTCATATGAATTTTCTGAGATTGAAAAAGTTCATTTCATTGGTAAGGCTCCTATTTGGGATCTAGTCTCTGATATTTAATAAGGGATGTGGCACTGGTGGAGACCCTTCCACATTAATTTATATTCATGAGGTTTATCTCCAGCAGGGGTCCTCTGAAGTCTAGCAAGGTGTGTACTGAGGCTTCAATGAGTCTTCCCATCTTCACTGCATTTATGGATTTCCCCTCTATCATTACATCATAGGAGAAGGTAAGTGGTGAGCCCTAGATGAAGGTTTCGCAGCATGCCCTGCATTTCAAAGATTCTCCTCTTCAACTGCTTCCCCATGTTTTACTCACATTCAATTTTGTTTCTGGTTTTTATTACATGCATCATGTTTAAGCATACATGACCAGAATAGCACTAATTTGGAATGCTAGTTTCACAATGGTTAGAAGACACAGAGTTTTCTACAACAATAACATGGCCTAGACTGGAGTCTGCTTAGAGAAAAGCATACACTAACTCAGACATTCCAGAGTCTCAGTAAATTAGCTTCATTTTCTCCTGTAAACATAACACCATTTTGTTTGTTTTGTTTTAAAATAGGATAAATGCAGTTCAAAAGGTTTTTTAAAACTATAATGAATGTTTTATTCTTTTTTTACTACAATCATCAGAGTAACAATCATGGTTGTTATGGTATATAACACATTATTACTAAAACCACTACAAATGAAGAGATATTTAGCAGAAAAAATCTGTGTTTTATTTTTCTGTAGGTCTTCTGCACTGCCTTAGAATTTATGTGAAGAACAGTTTTAGTGTACATTTTAGACATTTTAAAATTACTGTTTCTTAATTTTTAATATAAAACCATTCTATTATTAAGAAAGCAGTATTAGGATGTAGACCAAAGGAAAGGTAAGGTGGGAAGCAATGCCCTTAAGCAGCTTGTAACTGATTGTCCAGTGCTCTCTGAGCATCTTATATGACTTCTAAACAAATCCAGCTATCATCTAAATTAATTAATTTTTACATTTATGTGTGTGTGTGTGTGTGTGTGTGTGTGTGTGTGTGTGATGCATATGTGTGTGGGTCAGAGGACAGCCTGTGTGGAGGGCCTTCCACTGTGTGTTCTGGGGGTGGAACTCCTGTGACTGAGCATATCATGAATGTTCTTTATTTGCTGAGCCATCTCATCAGGCTATTAAGTATTTTTTTCTCAGTGACATATTTTACTTGTATATTTTGAGAAAGACTTAATTTATTGGTCTATTTACTTTGTGTTTCTTTCATATTTAATTAAATAATACAAATATAATTTTTGAGCATCATTTTGGCAATATCATATTACTGACAGTAAGCATGGGTGAATAACAGCTAATTTTTACCATGTTCGAGCATTTATGTGTCATGTATCACGACTTCTCTTGGTTGATTATCATAACTGGGTGGTACGATGACTGCTGATGATACCACCCACTGGTTGCAGGGCACAGAGAAACCAAACAGACCAACACTCTACCAGCTGGCTCCCTTTCATAGCGCTGGGATAGCGATGCTCTAAGCCAGCGCTCAACCCCGTGTGCCACACCACCAGCCTACCACACAGAGTGGCAACACTGTGCTAAAGCCTGCTGCATATGAAGGACTATGCCTGGCACTGTAAACATGGTTAAAATCCATGGCTAGGGAATTCATAGGCCTGGGGCCGGGGAGACTACTACTGTTTTGTTCAATAGCCATGTTGTCAAACTGTATTCGAAGTGTTAATGTTTTCAGGTTAAAAATACCATTTCAGTATATATGACATATTACTCCCATGTGTGTGCATGCTCCTGTGTTCACATGTACACACATGCACCTGTGTGTGCACATGTGTATATGTAGGTTGGATCAAACTTGAGTGCTGTTCCTCAGGAGCCATCCATTTTGTTTTCAGGAGACTGGGTCTTTCACTGACCTGGAGCTTGCTGACTGGGTGAGGGTAACTGGTCAGCAAGGTCCAGGGATTCTCTTATCTCCAACCCTTCCCCCCAACACTGGGATCACAAGTGCATGGCACCATGCCTGGCTTTTTAACGTGGACACTGGGGATCAGCCTTCAGCATTCACTCATGTTTGGCAAGAACTCTATCAAGTGAGCCACTTCCCCAACCTCTACATTCCTTCATCTTGTGTGTGATGCAAAGACTCAAGATTAAAATACCCAGTTTAGTAATTTGTCCTTGAACATATATTGTCCTTAGACATATATTTATAATTGGGAGATATCTAGTAATTTCTAGGGGCCATGAGCCACAGTTGGGAATCACTGAACTACATCATTTTTTGAAACTGCTTTCTGTACTTTGTCAGTGTGAAAACGCCAGGTAGGGCACCACAGGTGAGGATCACCATGGAGCTGCCCAGTAGGTAAAGGTACCAGGAGTGAGGATTACCATGGAGCTGCCCAGTAGGTAAGGCACTATGGGTGAGGATCACCATGGAGCTGTGTGGTAGGTAAGGCACCATGGGTGAGGATCACCATGGAGCTGTGTGGTAGGTAAGGCACCATGGGTGAGGATCACCGTGGAGCTGTGTGGTAGGTAAGGCACCATGGGTGAGGATCACCATGGAGCTGTGTGGTAGGTGAGGCACTATGGATGAGGATTACCATGGACATTCACTGCTCTGAAGCTCATTTCCAGATGTCCACTTTCATTGTTCCTTCCTGGAAACAGGAGCTTGCATTTGAAGTCATTCAATAGTCCCTACAGCAGTGACTCAGAGCCCCACCCTAACCCAGTACCCATACCAGGAGCAAAGCTGAAATGCCATATATGGTGTCTTACTCAATGAGCATTTTGGACCATAGTAGCCTCCTTCTCTCACCTCTCAGATCCTAGGTTCATGCCCATCCCCACAGCCTCTCTCCCCCAAGTCTTCCAAAATTTCTGGCCTACCTAGTGAGATACCTTCTTGTTTTATCATTCATCAGAGATTCATTTTCTCATTTTCTGTAATTTTCAAGGACTTAGAGTAAGGATTTGGGACAGGTGGTGAAGATGGAGCGTGCTATATTGATTAAAATTTTAATAGTCATTAATTTGCAGATTCTGCTGTGTCATGGACATACTGGTGACAAAATATGTCTTCAAAAGATAATTAAATAGTACAAACATACAAGACTACAAGGCATATATAAAAATTACATTTTGTAACAATGTGTCATTCTACCAAGCTCTTTCCCACCTACAGACAGTCTTAGCTAGGTGAGACACTGTAGCTGTTAATTAAATGATGTGTCTGTAAGGTTAAGGTAAAGTTCAGAAAGACACACATAAATTATCAGTGTATCTATTGGAGCATCTCCCCCCTGAAGTAACAGATGTGTCTTCTTTAGAAACAAACAAACAAACAAACAAAACTAAAGCTTTAACATTCTCCTAAAAGAAAATGCCCATCAGTGCTGGGACAGACCAGTGACGTGCAAGCACATGCTCACAGCCTTGTGATAGGAGATCAAATGCTCAGATTCTAATAGTAGGAAAACATGAGAAACTGGAGAAATGGTTTCCAAAAGCACTGCCACAGTGACTGGCATTTTCTTTCCACCCTGGCCATGTGTACAAAAATAACTATAATATACTATTTATTAGGATAGTATATTCTTTTACTCTCTAATTCTTATGGAAGGAAAACAGGTAAAACGTATGAATGTATATCTCTATTAATATTTAATTAGGATTTTTTTCCAAGTTCTCAGAATACAATCCATTCAACTGGTCACTCTGTGAATGGAGGACTTACCATCTGCCTGCTACCTCTAGAAGGTGACCGTCTAATGGCAAATTGTGTTTCTGGATGGCAGTGGTTTACCGGAAGACTGAGACAAACAAGCAATAAACTTGCAGACAAGCGACATAACCTAATGCTTTTCTCTGTCACTTCTCACGCTACATATAAATGCTCCACACATCAATTTGACTTTGTTAAAAGTTTTTCTCCCCTGAAGCTCTGATAAAAATAATTATATCAGCATTCTTTGATAGACCAATAAAACCACATCTGGCAAGTTCATTAAACCAGAATTTTCACTCCAGATATAGAAAAGCCTGGGTTCTCTTCTCATGATCCTTTCACACTTCAAAACTTAATGTCGGCCGGGCGGTGGTGGCGCACGCCTTTAATCCCAGCACTCGGGAGGCAGAGGCAGGCAGATCTTTGTGGGTTCAAGGCCAGCCTGGTCTACAGAGAGAGATCCAGGAAAGGCACAAAGCTGCACAGAGAAACCCTGTCTCAGAAAAAAAAAAAAAAAAAAAAAAAAAAAAAAAAAAAAGCGCCGGGCGGTGGTGGCGCACGCCTTTAATCCCAGCACTCGGGAGGCAGAGGCAGGCGGATCTCTGTGAGTTCGAGGCCAGCCTGGGCTACCAAGTGAGCTCCAGGAAAGGCGCAAAGCTACACAGAGAAACCCTGTCTCGAAAAACCAAAAAAAAAAAAAAAAAAAAAAAAACCTTAATGTCAACCTCATAAGTCTCCTTTTAGCCTTTTTGTTTGTGATGATGATGTTTTGGTTTTAGCCAAAAACTCTTACAACATTAGTATTTTTATTAGACTGAAATGCTTGATCTGTAATCATGTATATATATCTCAGCTTTGTTTCTGGATTATTACATGTTCTAATGTAGGTTTGGTATCTTTTGATATAAAGTCAATTTCTGTTCTATTATTTTTCATTTATTTC
This sequence comes from Peromyscus leucopus, assembly GCF_004664715.2. Lineage (NCBI taxonomy): Eukaryota > Metazoa > Chordata > Mammalia > Rodentia > Cricetidae > Peromyscus > Peromyscus leucopus. Next base: position 39,115,191 of record NC_051065.1, read on the forward strand.
CGTTGCTGCAATTAAAATATCTTGACCAAAAGCAACTTAGGGGAAAGAAAGTTTATCTGGTTTACAACTCTAGGTTACAGACCGCCATTAAAGGGAGTTAAGGCAGAACTCAAACAGCTCGTCATATTACTCCACAGTTAAGAGCAGGGCAAATAAGTGCACGCAAGCCTCCTTGTTTCCATACAGCTAGCTTGCTCAGCTCTTAGGACCTTGGCCTGGAATGCTGCTACCCACAACTAGGCAAAGATTTTCTCTATCAATCAACAATCAAGATGATCCCCCACCCCCCCACAGACATGCCCATGGGTCAATCTGCTATAGATAACCAGCTCCTCACACAGTTAACATGAAAGGAAAGTCCAGGTGGGAAATCTCTAGAACATCTTTCCTATGAATACCCTTTGCCTCTCTGACTCTGGACTTTCGTCAGTTGAGCTTTTTATCTTAAGATGGGATCTTGCTACAAAGCCTAGGCTGGCTTTGAACTCAGGATCCTTCTTCCCCAGCCTCCTGATGACTTTGAACTCAAAGTTTGTCTCCCTGTTGGGCCTCTCTGCATGTGCATGTGTGTGGGTGTGGGTGTGAGTGAACAGGGGTATGGATGTGCCATGGTCACACACAGAGGTCAGAGGACAAGCTCGGGCATCAGGCCTCACCTATCTTGTTTAAGACGGCCTCTGCTGTTTCCTCTCCACTGGCCAGACAAGCTCCCAGGGCTTTCCCATTCTCTCACAAACGCCCTGGGTGCAGATGCTCACTCTACATGGGTGGCTCAGGTCCTCACACTTTCATGACAAACATTTTCATTTACTGAGCTATATCCCCAGAAAAACTGGAACTTCTGAGAGCATCACTCACCTAGTAAGTGATCTTAGGCAGGAAGGTCCCAGAATAAGGCAGATCAGACAAAACATCAAGAAAACACCGACTGCCAAACACCCTCAGTGCTTCTGGCTGCCCATCCTTGAACCCCAGTCCCAAATACCTCTTTTATGTGTCTTCCAAAGATAAATTATATTCCCCAAGTAGCTTTTTTATGGGTCAAAGCCACATTTCAATGAAAATCAGGTAGTAGTATCTGTAAGTCTCAGTCGCCAGGAGGAAAACTGAAAAATCTCAATACAATTGTGGTGGAAATACTTTGATTTCTAATATTGAAAATTTTTTTCTCCAAGTAAAAGCTAAATAATATGAGCTATATATGAAGTCATGAGGTATTTGCAATCACAACTTTTTAAGTATGCATAAAAGTACCTTGTTACTTAATAGAGACTCAGGATAAGTGTCCCCCTTTTGGCTTGTCTGTGATAAAAATCATCAGTGCTGATTTCAGCATGCTTTTGCTATTTGACGATATGCATTTAAAACGTGTCTACTGGAGTTAAGGTAGGTGGTATACACAGCATGGGAGATAACAATTACTCACCCTGTGGGCTGGCTCTCAAATTCTTCTGACCACTGCTCTTGAATATCCTCTGTAGAAAGATCTACATCCCGGGTGGTGGCAAAATTGAACTCGCTGCCTTCATTTCCATGGAAATAAATGGAGTTCCCATCTGACTGACAGCTATGCTGTAGATAAAAAAAGAGAGCATGGGGTGGCTGTTGAATTGGTTTTGTATCTGTTTTACTTATGTATAATTAGAGTTTTCAGGAAAGTCATTACATTATTCCCTCTACGATGGACTCGCAAATCAAAAGGGCTTGTTACCTCCTTTTCGCCTTGCTTAATTCAATTATAATCTCTTTCTAACTTATTAAGTCATCACACAAAAGGAGTCATGAGGGCATTTGAGCTTTGCCATTTCAGCCTTTAGTATGAGACAAGAATATTTTAATTGGAATAATATCCCATCTTTACCACAGCCCTTGTTGTGAGAATTAAGTCTGATAATGACTTGTCATGTATTTTCAATTCTGTGGTTATAGGCTAAATCACAGTGACCTTTTCAATATTCCATATAGTTCTAACTTGCCATTCAAGGCTTTCGCAATTTGTCTGTAAGTGGAATATGAGTAGAATAGCCAGCTAATGAAAGCATGGGATACTGAAAAGGTCACAGTCATCCCTGACAGGTCATATATTCTTAGCCATATTTTCAGTAAAAGTTTCTGACCAGAACTGAGAAGTGCACGTTTCCAGTGAGTGGCTTGGAAACCACAAACTCTGTTACTCTTTGACAAAACACTTGTGAAAGGAAAAATAATTTCTTGTGATTTATTTTTCAGCATATGTTTTTCAGCTTGATGTAAATGGTCAAAGACAAGATGAAAATCTAGAGCTAAGTAAACTGAATGCCTCCTTCTCAAAATTAGAAGCTTTTATTATGGCTTTTTGGTAATAAATCATAAAGGGAAATGCTAACATGTTTAAGGGCAAACATTCATTTAATCTTTAATACTCTTAAAATGAGGTAGAGATGAAGAAAAACAACTGGACAAAAATACCCATTATGCCAATGGCTCTACAGAGCAGGGACATTTCACCAGGTCTCAACACAGCAACTGGCATGTAGGCATTCAAAACATGTTAAACAGCTCATTGTATGAAAGAAGTAATGCCATGGCGATGATTTTTTATTTTAAAATTATTTCATTTGTGTGTGCGTATATGTGATGCATGTGTATGTGTGTGTGTGTGTGATGTATGTGCATATATGTGTGTGTGTGTGTGTGTGTGTGATGTATGTGCATATATGTGTGTGTGTGTGTGTGTGTGATGTGTATGTATGTGTATTCACATAAATCACTAGAGATGTAATTATTGATAGAATAGTTGCTGGCCACATGTGAAGAATTTTGTTCAATTATCAGCACAACCAACCAACAACAACAACAAAAATAATCGTAGTTTAGTTGAGAAATATTAAATATCAGATATAGGACTCAATGGTAGGCAGCATATTAGTGTATAAAAGTGTATAAGAGCTGGTCATAATCACCTCTAGGGGTACCCAGACAAGCAGACTTTACAGATGAGCAGACCTTCATCTGCTTTAAAGGACAGATAGAGATCTATGTTGGGTGACAAATATATACATCAAAACAAAGCTGTAATCCCCACTTTACTATACCAGCATAATTCTGAGCTGTATTCTAAATATGAGTCCTTAGACCCACAGACAAATGTAGCTCTCATCCCTCGTCAGAGAAGCTTCTCTTTGCAGTAGACAGAGACCATCACAGAAAACCACAGCTGATCAAAATGCAGAGAACAAGCCATCATGTGGTGCCAGCCCCAGCTGATCCATCTACAACACAACTCTTGCACCTAAGGCACAGGGAGCATCTTCAAAGGGTTGGAAAGATTGTAAGAGCCAGAACAGGATGTCTGTTGTGAGACCCATGGAGTCTCAACAGCACAGGTGTATAACCAAGACCTGAATAAGGACAATGCCAACAGTCAAGTTATTGGAAGGGGAAAAAAATCACACAAGACCCAAAGTCTGGACAAAGAACTACCAGCAACCAAGGAATGCTGAGAGTGGAGAAAGTTAGTCTTCTGTAGGTAAGAGCCGCAGTTGGTTATTGAACACCAAGTGGTCAGCCTGAAATCACCTACATATGAACAATATAACAATATAAGATGGACTGAGCCTACTATAAATATTTATATATTTAGGTGTGCATGTGTAAAATAACAGAGAAAAAGAGGTCATGAAATCTTGGGCAAGGTAGAGGGTATTGCATGGGAAGGATTGGAGGGAAAAAAGGTAAATAATTTAATTATATTTTATTTTTAAAAAATAAAAAAACCAAAACCAACCAACCAACCAAAAAGCTACAAAGATGTTATGTTAGCCCAGTCTGACAATTAGACGGGAGCCTGGCTACCAAGGTCATAGACAGCTACACCAGGAACTCTGACACATTGCTTTCTCAGTGGTCTTCTAGAAACTGAACTGGTTAGAGCTGGTAAAACCAACAGGGGTGGAATAGATTTGCTACTGAAGTGGAATAGTAAATGGTTTTCAGAAGTTCAAGAGAGCAGCAGCACATGATCCTTAGGGAGCCGTCCACAGCAGAAGACACACGCATGTCTTCTGGGCCCTGCCATCATTTTAGCTAATACTTCCACATGGCAAGCACTGACTGCTTGGGACTCTTGTTACATGCAATGGATGTTAAACTGAACTCACTTTATACAATCACTAGCATGGACATATCAATCAAAAGGTAGAACTTAGTTCAAATGACAGTAAATGGAAATTGTCAAATGAAGATAAATTTTAAAGATTTCCCCACCATGCCCACCTGAAAGAGAACCAATGCTAACAAGCACAGCAAAGGTTATTTCCCCAAAATCACCCACTGAGTCCCAGGTGTGGGCCTTCATGACTTTCTTCACGGTCAGAACCCCAATCCACTGTGGCCTATGGGTATCTGAAACTAATACACAGACTCAGACATCAGTGGAAATGGCAATATTCAAGGAAATGGCACACGTAAAATACCTTCACATGTGAAAAGAAATATAATTTGAATGAGATGTTTTTATAATTAAAGAATGGTTCACCTAATAATAGCCTTTGTCATTTCTGGCTAGGCATCCATTTAATTATTTAAATGTTGGTTTCATTTACTTCATAAATTTTTGTTAATATTTTAAAACTATGTAATTTAGTTCTGTCCTTCTAAACATTATTAATATACTTGATGCACAAGTATATTTGAGACAGTTTTAATATAAAACTAAAATCATTATAAAATTTGGTAGCTTATTGCTAACTACTTTCACAAAATAAACTGGTGTAACAGAAAAATGAAAACATGTTTCAAAGGATTTTTCAGTAGCTAAACATATCATTTACAACTGTGTAACTACTGAAAGTCAGTGTCTAGTACACACTTTCTCACTGAAAACACACTCTTGCCACCATGTGAAACACAAATAATGTTCACCATGACAAGTATGAAAAATAGCAATATGAATAAATTAATTGTCACTTAAGTCATTATCAACAAATATTCATATTAGTAGGCTATAAAACTAATCTGTCTTCAAGAAGTTTCTGTGAGAGACAGAAGGGTGTCATTTTTTTTATACTGTTTTAAAATTTCTTTAGAGCTCTTCTAACCAATACTCAATACCAGATAGACACAGGAGAGCTCTCTGTATGCCAGCTTCGAGGCTTGGCCTTGGAAACATCCTGTTAGGTTTAAATAGTAAACTTGGTTACCTGATTCTCCTCTCAAGTGAGCCCAGTGTCTTTGTGGTTGTTCCAAGAGGTGAATTCCTGAGTTACTTGAGAGCAATAGACCTATTGAGTCCCCTACACTCTAAGAAGTTGGTCATCTGCAGGCCTTGCATATATGAGTACTGGGTGCAGTACCAGGCTAGTGTTGTATTCTCATTCAAGGATCTTGAAATTGATTATAGGACTTTGAATGCTTGGAACCCAATGTTTTGAAATCATCATGGTTCCAAACTAACAAAGGAAGTCTAGATGCATCCCATAGGCGACAGTTCCTGGGCTTCCAGAGGGCTTCTCAGCCTCTGCAGGAGAATCCAGGGTCTGCTTGCTTAGGGGCTATGTGAACGTCTCCCTCCAGTCTGACTTATTAATGAAGCACTTAACATGAACCAAGGAAATCAAAGCTGGGAAAAGCAAACCACTGGAAACCAAAAACAATCAAGCTGATACAGAACGAAAACTCAGGTGCTGCATCCATCCTCAGGGACTCTGGAGGTTGGGATGAGAAGGCACAATAAAGCACATTTTTTTCTACCTGATGGCTAAGGGCTGGCACAAGCCATTTTGCCCATTAGGCCTCAGCTTTTCAGGGTGAAGAATGGTGTAGCTGGGTTTTTTTCTGGTCCTGCCCAGGCCTACAGTTGCTCAGACCCAAATAAACACACAGAGGCTTATATTAATTAAAACTGCTGAGCCATTAGCTCAGGCTAACCACTGACTAGCTCTTACACAAACTCAGCCCATTTCTGTTAATCAGTATGTTGCTACATGTTCTGTGGCTTTACCTGTGTGCCATTACATGCTGCTTCCTGGACGGCAGGCTGGCATCTCCTGACTCAGCCTTCCCCTTCCCAGAATTCTCCTTGTCTGCTTGTCCCGCCTATACTTCCTGCCTAGCTACTGGCCAATCAGCATTTTATTTATCAACCAATCAGAGCAACACATTCACAACATACAGAACACCCCACAGCAGAATGGAGTCAACAATATCTGCTCTCTTGATATGTTATGAGAAACTCAGGGATTGACAGCATATCTTTTTAAATTCTAAGTGCCAATAATATCTATTTCTGAATATACACTTTTAAAAGATATGTACTATCATATTTTACAGTCTTAGTAGTAGCTGATTGAGAAACAGAAGAAATTTAAATATATTTTTGTTTCTCATTATAAAAATTATCAAAATTCCTCAGATCAAATTAAGACCTTTAGAAAATTATACAAGAATAGGTTCCATGATACAATATAGTAAAAAAATACTACAAACATTCACACATTATTACAGCAGATAAAAACCATCAATTGCATTTAAAAAGCCTTCAACATTTTGGAAGATCACCAAATAATCTCCTAACAGATGAAAATCAAGAATATGAAATGACCAACACCACCTTTCTTCACAGATGAACTTTCATTGAATGACATCAAAATCCAGTATGCTAAAAATCCAAGTGAAACAAGTATTGAAATTATGAAGTTCCAAAAAATTGTTCTCCATTTTAATACCCAGCTGCTTTTGTTTAGCACCAATTCAAACTCATTTCACTTTTGTGCATTAACAATTACAAACCTAAACAACTTCAACAACAACAACAAAATGCCAAGTAGTTGAGCTGACATTTAATAACTAATAATAAGTTAGCTCATCTATTTGGGCTAAATAAGGCATAAATTCTATGGCTAGTTCTATTTTTCTGTTTTTGGGCCTTCCTATGTGCCATCAGTTATTACATTAATTACTTGTTTCATTATTTTAGCATTGGTAAATCATATATACTTAAGTAGCAATGAATCTATAATTTTCATATCCCTATGTCTTTATGTGTTTTCTTCAGCCAAAAAAATAATAAAAGCATTTCTCTGCTTTGCCACTAAATGAATGTCCTTTATTTGACAAGCAGAACACAGTGTAACTAAGTGACAAGAATTTGCCATTCAAAAAGGCATCAGCAGGAAACATCAGTGAAAATTCCTCAATTCAGGCTAGCATTCCCTAAGCTTGCTCCCTCTGCTCTGCTGCAAATGCTAATGACTTCACCTCTGCACTTGTAAAAGGTACTTAAATCACCTCTACCATTGTTTAATTAGGCTTTCAGAAAAAAAGAACATGGAGCGACTCTTAGTACTTTCTCTCTAGGGCCTAACGACCCTGATGATTCTTTTAGGAATCTACAGCCTCACAATTTACTTCTTGATGGCACCGTTTTTGCTGAAAGGAGTACACTGGACATTTGGGCAATGCCAGCTTGTAGAGGGCTAGCAGCAGATGGAAAGAAACCTGCCTGGTGTGTTTTTCCCTCCACATGAGCCGAGAGCCATCCATTTCCTCCATTAAGGAGCTGTCACTCAGCCCACCCAGCTGGAAGACCATTTCTGATGGCCAAGCTGGCTGGTGGCAGACAATTCAGATACAAAGTGCACTTTAAAAGGAAGCTAAAACATCATTTGTAGGAAAATTGAAAATGCTTGGCTTCCACCACAGCCAATTTTTTAATGACTGTAATATTTTAAGTGATTATTTTTTGCCACTTCAGATTGCTCCTTAGAGAGGAGAAGATTTTTAATTAAAATTTAGGCAATGCAAACAGATGAGATATGAGGAGCACAGGAAAGAGAAATAAGATGAATAAAATTAATTAAAATGGCATTGTTGGCAGAGCCATAAATTAGCCAGTGTCTGGCTGGAAATAAAATACACTGGCATGTGAACTTCCTGATGAAAGTAAGATGTGCTGTGTGGTGGTTGAAGTGGACTGGCCATTTGCCTACATATTGTGTTCTGAAGCCCTTTGTATATGTTATATTTTTATCACATATTTCCTACATCCTGGCTCCGTGGTCTTTAAAGGTACAGACATCCACTATAAAAAGAAAAAGAAAACCCCTAATAGGAAGAGAACAGTTTTCTCTTGAGACAAAATAAATTTCTATTATTTTCCACACATTCAATTGTAGGTAATTTAATGCCAGTTCCAAACCTGAAAATTTGGCTGTGAGTGCAGTCCAGGTGCAAGAGGGCTGCCCTGTGTTTTATTCAGTTGACACAGTAGATTCAACTGTGGTGAAGGGATTTCAGGGAGCCCAAAGACTGTTTTTTTTCCCTCATTTTCTGGGATCATTAAACATTCACATTTGAACCACACTATAGTAGGATTTACAAAGATCCCAATTTATAGTATATTTTATGACAAGTGTATAATTACTTTGCAATAGTATCAACTCTGAAATTGAAATGGTGACAGAGAGGAGGAATAACCACGCGAACCTCCACAGGACAGTTGTGAGCCTTGTCTTTGGTGATCAGCTTGATTTCAGTGTTGGGTTTTCATACTTGCCTTCTCAAATTAAGGCCCAATATGCAGACATCAGATGGAGGGCACAGCTTGGCATGCAAGAGGCACGTCTCACAATGAAACTGTACTTGGCTTCAAAGTCAAAGCCTTTTGACATGTTGGAGCCTCTGCTTCCTCGTCTTGGAAATGGGGATAAGGAATAGATAAGAGGCCATAGGGAATATGTTTAAAGATAGCAATATTAGGAAATCATAAAAACTACTTTTCCCTTTATTTTTGTTCCATATCTTTAGTCATTTGCTTAAGAAGCCTTACTTCAAAGAATGCTACCATGAAAGTTATTTTGTTAGGAGATGTAACACACACAAAGATGATGGAAATGTTACCATACAGAAAAAATAAGCTTTACTTATTGAATACTGTGCCATCTTTATCAGAGATTAAAAATATCAGTTTTAATTGCAAATAAAACAAGACAAAAGCAAAAGGCACATCTGGCTCAGGGGATTTGTCTGAATGGTTATCTGCTGTAGAATTTATCAAAATTAGTTGTTCCTACATTACACTTTTGTTATGGTGACCTGGCTCATGTCCATATTTCACTGATGCTATTCCATGTTAATTACTATACAAATAGACCTCACTAGGGGGAGATTGTGAAAAGCACACTTCCACACTTAACCCTTCATCCCCAAAGTACTCTTATTAGCTTAACAAATTATATTCTGGCGCATTTTATAATATGTATCCACCTCTTGGGGGAAACACAATAATAAGAGCAGCACAATCCAGATGAAGAGTTCCCCAAGCAGAGGGAATCTGGGTAGACAGCATGCAATTAACCAAGCTGGAATCTAGCCAGGAAATCACAGTTATCATTCAGACTCCTAATGGAATAAGACATGGGAACATGGCTGGCCACGAGTCTCACTGTGCTCAGGTTTATCCTCATTAGAAACTCAGTACACAAGTCCCACAGTCATGCTGGACAGTCTGAAGAAGAGCGATCTGCAAAGCATATTTTTGCCAAGCAAATCTCATTGCTTCCTATTTGTCCTTTACCTTGAAAGAAAACAAAATTGTGAAGTCAGCTGTTGAGCCATCTTTCCAGGGTACTGAGTGGAGTGGTACCTGGAAGACGTGCTGGGCACCTGCGTCAAGCAGGCCTCGCTCTTCAGGGGTTTGTTCCCGGAAGGCAGGTTCAAAAATGACTTGGCTTCTCCCTTTCACCACTGTCAGACTTTAGTTTTCCTCACGAGCCTCAACTTTCATTAAGGTTTAACAATTCTCAGCCAAATTCATTTACATTTTTTTTCTTAATTTGAACATAATTTTTCTTCTCCACTGATGATTCAGCTATTTGTGACAATTAATAACAGCCTTCGAGGGGCGACAGCAGACATTGGCAGTGAAGATACAATCCTGGTTTGGGGACTTGCCTTCCGTCCAATGGAGCAACAAGTCTGTTAAATTCACTATGCATGAGAGCAATAAGAAAATAAACAAACTCTCTTGTTCTGATTTAATGGCTCTCTTTAATGGTCTGTTGACTTTCCTACTGGCTGTTGTCTTCCTTAGGCCCTTTTGTGTTCATTCTACGAGTAAAGTGTCGCCACCGCCTTATTATCAAAGATGGATGTGGCAAAGAGGCAAACAGAAGTCAGGTGACAGAAGAGACAATGACACGCCTCTTCCAAAGCTTGTGACTGAATGTAACTCCAAATCCTTGGTGTGAACTTGAAAATTCCAATAAACTGCTTCTTAAAAGAGTTCCTTTTCAAATGCATGTGTTCAAATCATAGCTCTTCCCAAGGGCAATCATTCTAACAGCATCAGTGGCAGGTAGCGTTGAGTTACCTCTCAACACAACTTGACATAAACACATACAAGGGGTGATCTAGAACTCTAGGCAACTGGGTAATAAATAGAAAAAGATCAGCAGGTAGGGCAACCAGAATGGAAAGGTTTCCTAAAAACGAGAAGCACATGGGACAGCAGCTATGTCAGCTTTTAATCTGTAGGTCCATTCCAGCAGCACTGACAGAAACCAGTGACTTACGTCCCCGCAAGGTCAGAGGAACCAGGCTCGCTGAGCAGAGAGAAACACTTATAACGGATAGTGAACAAAGTACTCTACTTCCTTCTGCTCATCTTTTTCACATGCACACATACATGCCTGTGTACATGCATGAGCGTGTGCACACACACATGCACACATGCACAAACACAAGACAGCGAGAAGCCATGGATGATTTATACTTTCAAGATAAAAGTTGTGCCTGCCATCAAAAGTGTGAGCAAAGAGACAACAGAGTGAAACATCTGCTTGACCAGCACATGTTCATGGCGTATTAATTCATTCGGAAAATCTTCTTCATGGGGTTGTATTAAAGAATGGGGAGAATAGAAGAATTTCTGATTCAAGCGTAGCTCTTTCTAGCTCGTTTATCCATGATTCTCCTGGGAGTAGTAACTCGCTGACGTTTGCAGCCCTCCTCTCTGATGGCACAGGATGGGAAGCATGCAGCTGTGGCAGCTCTGGGCTGACCCTGCAGACGTACACGAAACACATTCCTTTGAGTCTAAAACTAAGAATCTTCTCAAATTGCAAGATGCATATTTGAAAAGGTGGAAACAGATGAGCCTGATGGATTTGTTGAGACATTTCAGGAGTGGGTAAGCAGACTGAACACTGCGCTGTCAGTGTCCTCCCGGTCTCCCAGTGCTGATCAGCACTGACACAAAGCTGATGTCAGGTCTTCCTCACAGTGCCTGTAGTACAAGCCTTCATGAAATACTACCAGTACAACTGCTGTCTTAATTACCATTTATCATAGCTACAGTTATGCTACTGTTGTTATTTTCATCCGTTATTGTCAAGGATCCACACAGTTTTCACAATACTGCAAGTATCATTCCTGAGTGTGAGAACCTTACCCGGCATAAAATCCTGAAACTTGATAGTTTTAAATGGGAAGAGCAAAAATATTTGGTTCATGTCCTTTAATCCTTGATTAGACCAAAGTCACTCACAGCTGGTGCTCAGAAGTTGCCTTGAGATTACTCATTCCCTCTCACCAGGTGGTCCCTCTGACTCTTACATGTGTCATGTGAGCACCCACAGCTGCCAGACAGGCCCATCCTAACAACTGTATTGATGAACTGATACCATAACCCACTTTAGAATAGTATAAACTGACACTCAATCTTTTGTTTCTAACATACAGAAGTTAAAAGTCTCATTCTGTGAAAGAAGACAGAATCACCGTTGCCAGCAGGTGAAACAGGTGATGTAATAGCAAGTGGCCTTAGGCTTTTCCTGTGCTCAGTACACATCTGCTCCTGTGTCGTGGTTGCTAAGGAGGTACCACTCTGAGGAGCTTTAGCAAATGCACCAGAGTATTTACTGGCATTTAAAGCTTCGTGTACTTGGTAGCGAACAAAGGGCTGCTTCGGGATTCGTGGGAAATGAAAAATAATGATGGTAATTAGAAGCACAACAGAATGTGGCACACCTTTCCTTTTATGTGGGAACATTTTCTGGGAAAAGCCTGGAAGATGCAGCAGGCAGGGCTGTGGGCACAAAAGGATGAAAGAGAAACATATGTGGCCAACTGGGAGATTTTTTACCATCTACTTCCGTTTACCAAATCAAAACCTGCAGCAAAGAGCTGGGGATGTAGATTACAGGTTCAATACCTCACACTACTTGACAAACACATAAAACATGAGACAGGGTTCTCCAGTAAAAGCTGTATTCTTATGGATGCAGTTCACATTAATTATTAAAGACCAAGAACGTCAGTGTTCTACCAGCCCAGAGGAGATTTAAGCTGGTGAGGTATACCTACAGTTCCCTGGATCATGGGACTCCTTAAGCTGTCTAGTCTTTGGCACTTTGCTCTACTTGGGATAAACAATGACAGTTCAGATGAAATAGTAAATATTTCCAGAGAAATTGAAACATCTGGAGAAGATGAGAGAAATACTTACTGTGAGTGACAATGACTCGTTTTTCTCTTTCTTTTTTGACCCATTACCTTAAACATTGTCTTTGAGATCAGCAGCTGGACAATTTAGTTGTCACAACTGTGTATTATCTATAACTGTTTTACTTTATCAACATTTGCATTTAAGAGAATTTTATAGACATGCACACACGCACACACATGTACACACATGCAGACATGCACACACATGTGCACATACGCCCAACACACACTTTTCCCCCCTCTTAATCATGGGAGGGTTTTTTTTTTTGACATAGTTAAAATGTAACTACCTTAGTAATATTTAATAAACATAAAAAGACAAAGTAGGTTGAGCAAACCCATGTAATCCTTACAATTAAAAGCCAAAATACAGCAACATTTCAAACACTCTCATAACCTACAGGCGCACTGACATGTTTTCTAAGTAGTTTTATTGTCTTCTGTGTTCATCTCAGAAGCCACTAAGGAAAGAGTTAATATTTGATAAGTAAATTTCATATAGTTTCAAAAAACAACTTTTATTTTAGTATTCTGGATCATCTAGTCAAAGAAAAAGTTTTCTGTTGTAGAATATTATTTTAAGGTGTGTTACTTTTGTTTATGTTGCATTTAACTCTGTGTTACTTTGTCTGAAACATCTGATGGTCTAATAAAGAGCTGAATGTCCAATAGCGAGGCAGGAGAGAGAAATAGGCAGGGCTGGCAGGCAGGGAGAATATATAGAAGGATAAATCTGGGGAAAAAAAGAAGTAGCCAGAGAAGGAGGACATCAGGGGCCAGTCACCCAGCTATATAGCATAATGAGGGGTGGGCTAGAGGGAAGGGGAAGGGGCGGGAGGGGGGAGAACAAGGGAATCTGTGGCTGATATGTAGAACTAAATTGTATTGTAAAATAAAATAAAAAATAAAAAAAGAAATAATGAAAGGTTTACAGAAATAGAGAAAGGGAAAAAGCCACAGCAAAAGCTAGATGGGATAATTTAAAGTTAAGGAAAGCTGGCTAAGGCCTGGCATTCATAAGTAAGAATAAGACTCCGTGTGTGATTTATTTGGGATCTGGGTGACAGACCCCCAAAAGAGAAAGTGTAAAAACAACCAACAACATTTTTGTGCCCAACATTGGGCTTGAATTTCCATAGTGCCTGAGAAAACTTAAAAAAATATGGCTCCTTTAAGAGTTTCTGCTAGACAGTGAGCAGCCAGTATGTTAGGTAAGAACAAAAAAACTAAGAAAAAAATGTCTGTCACAGTGCAAGCATCAACATTCTAGAGCTCTAGGAAGGTTAAATGCAGTTCCTGGTCATGAACCTCCGATGAGGCCACAGGTTTTAGGCCTGACTTTCACAATCCAACAAGTGGGCAGAGCCAGCCACCAAAGTCATGGGCAGAGGTCCATGCTGCTTAGCAGTCTCAAGTTTGCTCATGAAGTAAAAAAAGGCTAAATGATACACAGTAAAAAAAAGGTCCAGATGGAAAAAAAAAACCCTCTAAACAGGGTACAGTGTGTTTAACAATGTGCATAGGCTTAAGAAAAAGGGTATAGTCATAGGAAAAATGAACAGTTTATAAAATAAAGTCTTAAAAGAGAAAGTAAAAGAAAAAAGCCATGTAAAGATGGGGAATACACAGAGAGTCTGAATTCTGTATAGTATTATTTTGATTTTGAATTTTTTGAAGGCTGATGGGCAAGAGACAGCTGTGGACAGTCATGGGCTTGTGAGCAGGACTGCAAAATTGAACCAATCTAGATACTTTAGAGCTGTCTTAACTTTAAAAAAGAAGTAAAAAATGTATTTTTCAAATGGAAATAAGAAATGCTTAGGAGTTTTGTTCCCACAGGAGATGAGAGGTTGTGGATTCTTCAGGATTAATATGGACAAGGTTTGATCAGGGAAGACCTCCTGAATCTTGACAGGTGATATTTATTAACAAATGTAACTCCTTGTCTTCCCAGGACTTGGTCATTACCTCAAAATTTTCGTAGGGACCCACAAAGATGCCTTTGCCCACAGCCAGCAGGAAGCAGTTTAGAAAAAAACTACGCCCACATTCCCAAGAGTTGGGGGGTGTGGGTGGCTTTTGGTTATTTGGTGGGTTATGGATGTTTGTTATCATTTAGGGGAATATAGAATATTGATACAAATTAAAGATATTTTTGTTATGCTGTATAAATGTTCCTACTCTTGTTTAATGGATTTTGTACATTAATTTAAGGTTATTTTTGTTACAACATATTGTATGTATGTTTCCATTTTTGTTTGAGGTATTGTGCCTATGCAGTTCATTTGGAAATGTAGGGTGACACTCCAGTTTTTGAAATCTATTATTATAAACTATATAGGATAATCAGGAAACACAGGTTAGTGGATATTTATAACAATCAAATTAGCAGATATGTTAGGTATGTTTTCAGGATCATATTGAAATATACTTTAGATAGATGGTCTTAAAATACTTCAAAGACCTATAGAATTATGGTATTTAAAATATTTTGTTATAATAAGGTTTTTCACAACAATGAGACACATCTGCTCCTGGCAGCACAAATTTACTTCAGAGATGATGGGCATTGAGAAACTCCTTATGGAGTTTGCTTTCATTGTGGCAAGGGTAGCCACTAGGCAAAGAAACTGCTCTTGCCTTTGACTGCTCAAAATGTGCTATGTAGACTGGACATGCAGGACACAGGAAAAATACTGTTGAACTTTGCCAAAACAAGGCAGGACAGTCCTTCAAAATTACTGCTCCACAGAAGAAACTGCCAGACATTCTGCAGGACACAGAGGAAAGTGACTAATGAACTTTGTCAATATAGGTGGGACAGTCTTTCAAACTTCCTGCTTCACTGAAAAGTTTGCCAGATATTCTGGGTCTGTAGACTACTGAAGATGGATGCCCCAACCTTGCAGAAGAACTTTGGGTGACTGTCTAGGCAGCCAAATGTCTCTGTTGTTAGATAATATTACATACTTCTGGGTCTTTGATGGAGTTGAAGACTAGATAGTTATAGTTGCAGTTTTCCTTAGTTATGATAGAAAGTGGATTGGGTGTAAAACTTTGGAGTTACTAAGATGGATGGATGGTGGAGTGCTTTCTCTGAATTTGCTAAACATAAATGAACTGAATATTGTAAATTAATTCTTACTTGATTACTGTTTTTGTTGTATGTAGTTATACTATGTTAAAGTTAAAACCTTTTTTTTTTTTTTTTTTTTTTTTTTTTGGTTTTTCGAGACAGGGTTTCTCTGCGTAGTTTTGCGCCTTTCCTGGAGCTCACTTGGTAGCCCAGGCTGGCCTCGAACTCACAGCGATCCGCCTGGCTCTGCCTCCCGAGTGCTGGGATTAAAGGCGTGCGCCACCACCGCCCGGCCCTTTTTTTTATTTAGATAAAAAGGGGGAATATTGTGGAATATTATTTTAAGGTATGTTACTTTTATGTTACATTCATTTAACTCTATGAAGCTGTGTTAGTGTGTCTGTCTGAAACACTGATGGTCTAATAAAGAGCTAAATGTCCAATACCAAGGCAGAAGAAAGTAAAGGCAGGGTTGGCAGGCAGAGCTGATATACAGAATCTAAAATCTAGGGGAAAAAAGAAGTAGCCAGAGAAAGGTAAAAGCCTGAGGTAAAAGCTAGATGGAATAATTTAAAGTTAAGGAAAGCTGGCTAGCAACAAGCCAAGCTAAGGCTGGGCATTTATACTTAAGAATAAGCCTCTGTGTGTTATTTTTTGGGAGCTGGGAGGCAGGCCCCGAAAAGAGAAAGAGTAAAAACAACCAACAACAGTTTTCATTTTGAGATATTTCAAACAAAATAAAAAGAGTGGTCATTCAAATAAGTTAAAAGGACAAATTCTTAGATTCGACTATGGCATTTACTTCAAGTTTTCAAAAGAGACATCAGAGAAGAACTTCTATCTGGCAGGTGGCTTAAAGACAATGAAATAAATCATTACCACAGGACATTTTTTTCTTAGTAGACCAAGGTCTCTTGGCAATTCTCAGTTGTGTGGTTAGTAAGCTTATGAGTGGGACAAAAGACCAAAGAGGAAAAAAAAAAAAGCATTTTCTACTCAAAGTTTTAATTTAATTAAATTTTCTACTGAAGCAAAAGCAGACCTAATTCATTTCTACCATGGGTAGAACCAAAGCACACATTAAGAAACCAAACAGCTAATTAGATTAGTATAATAGTTGGTAATACAAGGCATAAACGCAATCGTTTAGTAGAGAGGATGAGAGTCAGATGATAAATGATGCTGCTGGAAAAGGGTTCAGTACCTGCTTGTTAGTGTAGATGAAGACAGCAGAGAGCCCTCTTCAACACAGTGGCAGACAATATCCCATAGAGTATCATGACAAAGTTCTCTATGCAAAAGACTAGGCAAACTCTTTCTAAGGGAAAGCAGCTTTGAACTGTGTTAGATTTTCAGTAAGGAGGCTAGCGGGATGGTTTTGTGAACTGAGCTGAGGGGTGCCTATTTCCAAGACAGGTGTAAACTTATCACCTTGAGCCAAAATGACTACAAGTTTTGATCACTTGAGGAAGAAGGAGAATTTTTGTGTTGAGATTTCACTAAATAATTTACAATCCTTTTTCTTGTATAGTACTGAAACAAATTATTATTTTTTTTATTTTTGATAATGAATATTTATTCATTGAGGTCAGATTCCTTTGGGTAGATGCTAAAAATAGGATATAATCAACATAATTGTAAAATCTTAAAAACAAGTGTTTCTACAAAGACTCTTGTTTCAAATATTATAATTATCAAATAATGATATTGTTTGATTTTCCTGCCTTAAAAGCCATAACCAGAATAAAAAAAAACCCCGATAAAACAATCAACTGATATTTCAACTCTCAATGTATTGTTCAACTGACATAAATATCAAGCAAAGTAGTCTAAGGCACCAAACTCAAACTCAGCTTCCTGAAATAAATTATTAAAAGGGGGCAAGCAAGCTGTACCTTGTGGTACAGGCCTCTAATCCTGGATACCTAAGAAGAAGAAGAGCCAGAGGTGGCAGAGGGCAGAGGCACCATAAGTTTGAGACCTATATGGACAATATGGTGAGTTCAAGGCCAACCTGGGCAACTTGGTGAGACCTTGTACCTCTAGCCCAAATAGTAAGAAGAGAATTGAGGATATAGCTTAGTGGTAGAATATTTGCCTAGCATGCATAAGGTCCTAGGTTAATTTCCTATATTACATACACAAACAAGTAAAATATTTTAAGTCTTCATATTCTCTTAGTTTTCCTTCTTGTGACCTTTCTTCCACCTAGCACAGGATTGTTTTGCATCAGTAAGCCACAGCTAAAAAACAAAAATATCTGTAACCTGAATTTGTAATTTATGTCTACACGTTAGCGATATGTGGGACACAGTTGAAGGCCTAATAACATTTTTCATATTGTTTTCTTTTATCACAGACTCTCATCAGGCAAGTTCATGATTGCTATCCCACTCATCGGTGACAACTACCAACATTGCACCTTCCTAACTTTTGACCCATGCCTCTGATCTCTTGCCAACCATTTGCTGCTTGGCTCTAAGAACATCAAGAGTTATGTGTCCAAACTCAAGTAACCCTTAACCTTCCTGTGAACCTGTTCCTCCTATATTTCTGTTTCAGTGAGTAACCCTTGTCCATCTTGCTGCCCAAACCTTGCCCTTCACACCTACCATCCCTTTATTTTCTTTATCAGTTCCCAACCTGAGGAGGGAACATTCACTTGTTACAAAATCTGGACTATGTCTACACTTCTTCTGCCTAACAAGATCTCCCATTGAATGATTTGTAAGCAGCCTATTTGGTCTTTCCATGTATTCCTTTCATTCAGTGTACTCTTTTAGAAGAGCAATTTCAGGTACCAAATATGATTGACTCTTATTTAAAGTACCCCAGTAGATACGATCTTCAGATAGAGTTCCAATACTACAGCAGCTAGCAGATCTTCAAGGTCTTCTCACTTGCCATACACTAGAACTACTTACTACAAGTCTCAAGAAATACTGGAGAGCTATTTTGAACTCCATTTAAGGGTTTTTGCTTTATGCACTCACCACCAAGACCAATGATTCTCAACTTTCCTAATGCTGACCCTTTAATACAGTTCTTCATGTTGTGGTGACCCACAACCATAAAAGTATTTTGTTGCTTCTTCATAAGTGTAATTTTGTTATTGTTATGAATACTAATGTAAATATCTAATATGCAAGATATCTGATAGGGCTTGTGATCCACAGATTGAGAACTGCTGACCTAGACTCTGTCTTAGTTTGGGGCTGCTATGACAAACCATTATAGCCTGGAAAACTGAAATAGGAACATCTATTTCTAACAATATGGGAAGTCAGGGGCTGTGAGCAGAGCTCTGGAAGACTTAGTAAGTGCCTACACATTCTCCCTCAGTCTTGCTGGCTTCACATGCTGAGGGCCAAAGAGTTCTCTTTCACAGGGACACTAATCCCCATTCACAAGTGCTTCATCCTTATGATATGACAAGGTCTCTACTTTCTAGCCCAATATGATCATCTTGCAACACACAAATGTGTGGAAGACACAATAACCCAGCTCAGACCTCTACACATGAGATCTCCAATTCCTGGCATGCTAGTCCTCCTCCCACCTGCCACCTTCCAACCACCCTACCACCCTGCAGCATCTGCTTGCCTTCCCTATTTTCTGGGTAACCTTCCAAATCCCCACACCTGGACTTAATGCTGCCTCAGAACTCTAAGCTTTCCCAGCAAATGACAACTAGTCTGTTCTGTATTTGCACAGCTATGTGTCTATCTGCTTCCACTAAAATGATAGCCACAAAATAGGAGAAGTGTATTTGCCCTTTTATGATTATCTTCTCAGGGTTCAAGCCCAGTCTGAGTTCTCAAACAATTGTTAAATGAATGAGTAAACAAACATTTTTTACAAAATATCACAACCTTAAATGGCAATATATGAGATAGAAGAATGTTAGTTAATACTCAGAGTTGTCTTGGGAAAAAGTTATCTTGAAATGACTGTTCAGTGAGCTTTGGGTTTCTAAAGGAAGAAGAAATGAAAGCACTCAAACCTTGACCGTTGCTCCAGGGAAGAAGAGCCAGTTGCCTGTGTCCACTGGGTCGAGACTGTCTTCCAGAATGACTTGTCTGTGGGCTGCATTGATGACCAGGATGTTATCCAAGGCCCAGCAGGCTTCGTACACCTCACCTACATCCAGGCTGTCCTGCTTCCACTGGAACTGCACGTTCTCTCCTTTGGCTTCCTCAGGAAGGTAGAGGATGTGGATAATTGTGCTGAGATTGGAAGGGGCTCTGGAAAACATGGTGCAAAGAGGAGGTCACGCACAGTTAGGATCACTGCCTTACCGTGAGCATGCAATGTTCACCGTAGATTAAATATAAGCCCATGGTCCAACCCTCAGTTTCTGCTGCTTGCTACAGCTTTCCTACTAAGTGGTAACAGGGCATATACTTAAGGTCTTTGAGGGTTTTATATTTGACACAAAGAAAGTACTAAGTGTGTTCAAATAAGCCAAGAAGGGAGCAAGGGCAGGGGCAGTGGCCCAGCTGCTATGATTACACAAAAAGAATGAAATTGTATCGAGAAGAGTTCCGGCACATGGTAGATGTTCTATTTAAAATCAATGGTAGATGTTCTGTTTAAAATCATTCACTTGAAAAGAAAAACAGAAATTAATATTGATGTTTTGAAATTATGCATTGAATAGAGGTCACTGCATATGATATGTTTAAATACATATACACACATATATACGACAGATTAGTCTTTATAATTGTTATTTTTTTAGTCATCAGATACATTTTTTACATCTAATGACTGTATTCACTTATAATTATTTACAATTGTATTTGGTCAATCTTTGAAAAAGATATAATTTAATAAGACCTTTATATCACATCTATTAGGATCTATCTCTGCTATATAATAAAAGTTTTATTAATCATTTTATTCTACCAAAGTAAAAATCTGCTGCTGTAAAAATGGTCGTTTTAGCTGAGATTAAAAATGGTGCTAAAATGCAAACTAGTGGTAGGCTGG
The DNA here is from genome assembly GCF_004664715.2 of Peromyscus leucopus. Classification (NCBI taxonomy): domain Eukaryota; kingdom Metazoa; phylum Chordata; class Mammalia; order Rodentia; family Cricetidae; genus Peromyscus; species Peromyscus leucopus. The sequence continues at coordinate 39,135,742 of NC_051065.1, forward strand.
GCTTGCTATAAATCAGTTTGGGAAGGGCTGGAGAAAAAAACCATATTTTTCACTCACCAGTGAAGCACATATATATCTTCAGAATTGTCACTGTGGTTATAGATGGTGTTTCTCACCTTTGGGGGTAATCAATTCAATTCTCTTTTACAATATTTCATGGTGAGTATTATTTTTTTTTAGCTTCAAAAGAATTTAAACTGATGAAGAGAATATACTTCAGTTGAAGATAGTGGTTAGAAAAAACTTTCATGCTGATCCCCAGTGGTAAGGAGAATTTGCATACATGAGCATGGTGGCTTGGTACACAGCCTAAAATTGAAAGTGCCATTTCATGAAAAAAATTATTGTACTCAGCTGAATGTAATCTTCATATGTGCAATCAAATGTGTAGTTTCATCATTTATCACTTCAGAAGCATATAGCTCTTTTCCAGCAACAAATATACATTATAATTTATTTAGGTCATGATATAAGATAGTAGAAGAAAAGTTGTGGGGATATAGGTAAAATTTCTATATGTATATTGGTTTGCTTACAGCCATTTAGATGCCTAAGTATCTAATATGAATGCATTTTCAAAATTCTACAAATTAGAAAGAAGAGCAAATGTTATCATAAAGTTGACACAGCATGTTAGAGCTCAGCATACAGTAACCATCCATAAATTATATTTTATCCATTCATAGAGGAAATAATTTATTAAAATCCTAACTTAGAATTACCTTCCTCAGTTTTGTAAGATTAGAGCTTAGATATGTGGGTTTTATTTTTTAATATACTCTAGAAGCCTTGTACAAATTGGTAAGTATTAAAGATTATCAACCTAATATTTCTTCTGCTTCCCTAAACAGATTATCATTCTTTTAACTTAAAGAAAAGAGCTGATAGAAAACAAATGTCTCAAAACTGTTGGGAAATATTCTACTTAAATTTTTCTTCAATTGAAGAACTAACCTGGCCACCATAATCATTTTAATACAAATGTGGGGCTAAGGCCCCCAGCACAGCAGGCAACATGCCAGTCTCATTGTTTTCTTTTGCATATTATTCCTGCAATTAATTATCCACTTTGAAATGTATTTCATGGCTTAAACTCGATGGCAGTAATAAACACAATCGGGGACTTTTTAACACCATCAAATCTTTCCAACATCAGAGCGTTCCTTCCACCTGGAGTCTCCTACTTCATTTTCTTATTGGAGAACTCTCGAAGGAAGGAAAATACAGGATGTAAAGATGCGCTTGAGGGACATAAGAAGTTAAGTGGCAGAACTACATGAGATGCAAAAGGCCTAGTAGCTATGAACCCATATCACCGTGGAAGAAACGGATGCAGGCAGGCAGTCTCTGGACCTCCTCTCGGGTCTGTATGCCAGGCCAAAGTCAGCTCACCTCCTGCCTGCCACAGCTGGTGATGTTATGTGGGAAAGGATGCTCTCTCAAAAGTTATAGTCCAAAATGTGCTGCAACCCCAAACAGTTTGGTATAAGGAGTACTAACAGTAGGAAGTTATGAATGGGAAGATTACATTTCTAGCGACATCTCCCTCAAGTAGGACAGGCCATAATATGTATACTCATGACTTAAGTACTTCAAAGAAAAATGTCAGGGGTGGAGTGCAGCAAGCAGAGGAATGTAGTCTACTCACAACATATAGGATGCAAATACTTTAATGGTAACAAACCTGATTTTCTCCAGTTGCATCCAGTCGGCAGAGCTGTTCTTGGCGTATGACACAATGATGCTGGGGTCGGAGTAACTAAATCGGCACGATCCTGACCCTGTAAATAAGAATACCAATGATTCTGAAGATTAAAAACAACGCAATTACAAAGGATCCTTCCTATAAATATTTAAAAATATTTGTGTTTATTCTACTACTTCTACAATGTTGAAATTTCTTGTGTTCTATTATCATAAATATGATTTAATAAATAATCTTTGAAACCAGAAGGAAGGTACAAAAGATAAATTTCAGATTTCTCTAGAGAATATGAACTATTTAAATTACATTAGAAAACAGGTCTGTGGCAAGAAATATCTAAATTTTTTGAATGATTAATAATGCCATTATTGCTTTTGAGAATTGATATCAATTGCTAGTGATTACTTTAAATGGTATATGAGTCATTGAATTGGAGAACAGAGTCACCATTCTCTTTGTTTATGGGCTATCTAAATGATGTAACAGTATACAAGGAAATAAGATACTGTAAAAACTTTCTAGTTCTAAATGCCTAATGACTATTGGAGATGTGATAGGTGTGACTTTATCACAGCCTAGTTCCTGATATCTAAGACAGAGGCATGACATTCCATTGTGAGCATTTGGTGCTTACTTCTCATTATTGTTTTCAATATTGGAGTATGAATACCAAAGGAAGTTTTAGAACTGATGAAGAATTTGATTCTCCATTTTCAATGAGTTCATATAATGAAGAATGGTCTGAGTGTAATTTCAAAGATCTCAGAAATCCCAAAACAGCCATGAAGCATTTGCTACAAGTTTACTGTAACTAATATAGCAGAATTTTTATATTGCAATAAAAACAAATGAACCAAAAGGAAAAGAAACAGTGCAATTTGTGTTTAACTTTCATCCATCTGCTAGAAGAGCCTCCATTTCAGCAAATAGCATCTGTTGGTGGTTTTATATTTGCAGTAGTCAGGGGTGCCAAGCTTTCGGCAGACTAATTTATTTCATTTCAGTGGTGTTTAGTACAAAACCAGTCAGTTTACAATTGCCAAAGCTGGCAATGTGCTGAAAGGCCAAACACCAGTCTTCTTAGATTTATTCTTACAGCTGAAATGTAGGTGAAAGAGGATGAAAGAAAAGAGTATCTAACAGAAAGCCACTCGGCTACCCTGATCTACTCAGAAACCCACCTTATGTCACTGTAATTGTTGCTAAATTCCACCTTTCACGAACAGCTGATTAAAATAAATATCAAACTGTGAGGCTGGAAATGGAAGCTGCCAGGATTTGTGGGACAAACTTTAGCACAAACCAGAATGAGGTCTGGCAGAGAATGGTATTTCAGGGAAATTCCAAACTAGCCTGAAGATTTAGATGCTATTTGCATGCTTCTTTTGTGTTTTGTGTGCCCTAGTGCTTAAAAGTAAATGACTGGGTGAATCCTTGAGAAAGAAAGAATAATAACCCAAAAGTTACATACAGAATGCAAAATCCTGCAAATTGTTTATAAATCAAACATAGAAAGAATGTTGACACATACCAAATAGATATCCAAGGCAGCCTGATAACAATCATTATTTCTGTCGGGTTTCTTATGCTACCATTTCAATGTTTTGAGATTAAACTTATGGCATAACTATGAAACAGAGACATTTGACTCCTGACTATGGCAGGGAACTCACTTTTCCTTGCCACTGGATCCTAAAATTCTCTCCTATCTGGTAGAGGGCAAGGAATGGGGGGTGAGAACATAGGGAAATGGGAGGGTCAAGTTGGAGCAGGGACGGAGTGGGAGAGCAGGGAAGGAGATACTGTGACAGATGAGGACATCATGGGAGTGGGAAGAGGCAGGGTGCCGGGGAAGCTCTCAAGAATCCACAGGGATGACCTCACCTTGGACTGCTGGCAGTGATCAAAGGGGTGCCTGGACTGATCTACTCTGGTGACCGGTCTAGTGAATACCCTAACTGTCATCATAGAGCCTTTGTCCAGTGACTGATGGAGGCGGATGCAGGGATCCACTGCAGGGCACCAGGCTGAGCTCCAGGAATCGATGGGAGAGAGGATGGATACGGCAGGCGGGAGACATTGAGGTAACGATGGGAAGACATGCAGAGATGACTGGCCACACTAGTGGAGGCCCATGAACTGTGGACTGGTGGCTGTGGAGCCCCCATGAGACTGGACTAGGCTCTCTGGATACAGGAGACAGTTGTTTAGCCCGAACTGCTTGGGGGACACCTGGGCGGGGGGATCAGGATCCATCCCTGGTGCATGGGCAGGCTTTTTGGAGCCCAGTGCCTGCGGTGTGGCACCTTGTGCAGCCTTGGTGGGGCAAGGAGGGGCTTGGACCTGCCTCAGCTTGGTGCACTGGGCTCTGCTGACTCCCCATGGGAGACCTTGATTTGGGGGATGTGGGGATGTGGGGTGGCTTGGGAGGGAGGGCTGGGGGGTAGGAAGAGGGAGGAGGTGGGATCTGTGGGTGATATGTAGGGTGAGTAGAAAATTTCTTAATAAAAAAATGAAAAAAATTCTCTCCTATCTAAAATGAGTTCTTTAATCCATGTCCATGTCACCATTGTCAAGGGGTCCTCATTATCTCTCACCAGGTTTCTGTACTTGTGATTAGCCCCCCCTTCCACTTCCAGCCTCACTGTCCTCACCAGTACTGACTGGTGTTCTTTCTGTAAGTGAATGAGTTTTCCTGCAGTTTATAACCCCAATTCCCCAGTCCTTTCTGCAATCCTCAGCAGCATCAAGAAATCAAACAGGTACTCTGAAGAGAAGTGCATCAAGATTCTAATGGAAGGGTGGACACCTGGGAGACCACAACTTGGGTTCAGGGTACAAGTGGCCTGCCAAGGAACTGAGATGAGGACCGCCAGCCAGTGGGAGCACCTTCTGGAGAAGTGTTCGTCTTTGGAGAGCTGCCATACTCAGAGGCTATTCCTGAGTCACCCTTCCAAGTAGCACCAGGCCAGTGGAGAAATCCCATCCCATATCCACTCAGAATGAAGTTGCTACACGTATAAAAACCATTCTTTACATAAATTGCTGAGACTGAAGTCGCCCCCCCCCATGTCTATTCTCACATAGATTTCAGTCAGTATTGTGAGATTTGTTCTTTCCCAGACTCAAGATGGTTGCTTAGCCCTCGAGTGGGAGAGAGGAGTTGGTAACTCTTTACTGCATTCTTGCATACTCTGGTGCTTAATGCTACTTCTGAACTTCTGTACCCTGACGTGATATTCAATTATTGCTTCTGCAAGCCTCATGCATCTGAAACAGGTACCTCTGTATTTCCCTCTCACATTGAAGATGTCAAATTGACAAGTCTGAACTGTAAGATCAGACCATAAGTGTCAAATGCAAAATATCCTCATTTGCAGATCCATTTCTCCTACACCAGACCACTGTAATTGCAATCACTCACTCTAAAATAGCAACTGTGCAAGAAATTAAAGATTGGATAATGGAAGGAAGATCACTGAAAACCATGGTAGCAACTATGATCTAAGAGACAATGTTGGGTAAAATGGGTCTAAAGTTCAAAGGCTAGGCACACGCCTTTAATCCCAGTACTCAGGAAGCAGAGGCAGGTGGGTCTCTTTGAGTTGGAGGCCAGCCTGGTCTATATCAAGAGTTGGAGGAGAGCCAGGGCCACATAGTGAGACCTTGACTCAGAAACAGCAACAGCAGCAACAAAAGCTTCAGCATTTTCCGTGGCTCTCCTCGGCCTATAAAACAATCTGTCACTTTCAGTTTTACTCACAGAGTGATAAACTTTAGTGTCAATAAACAAAATTAATGAACTTCTCAAATTTACTGAGGATGCCACAGAACCCAAGAAATTTGGTCACCACATAGTGCTGCAGTTGGCCATCGTGCCCAGTGGTTGAGGTGGGACCATATATTTTATGTAAAGGGACTTTATTAATCCTCTGTCTAGCTGTCTCAGCTGGCAGTTCTCAATTTTAAATTGATGAAGACAAACAGCCAGCAACTGTTGTTTACACCACAATGAGCACTCACGACTGTAGTGTTAAATGACAGATATTCTACCAGTACTTCACCTCTGATTTAGGACACATCTGCACTGCAGTGTAATACAAGTCATCTCTTTTGTGTGTGTGCTAAAAGTGCTGGATACTACCTTGAAACTGTCCAGCAAGAAGCAGCCCTTTACCCTTCATTGAGATGTTCTGAGATGGGCCACTGTCTCTTTGTATCTGTGCTACTTAAAAAAACCTCAAGTTATGTACAAGAACACTGGATTGTCTTTATAGCTTCTCAGCATTTAAATTTAACATCCTGTTCTCAGATATAGGATTTATATATTGAGACAGAACATGTGATGGCAATGTCTTTTTTTTTTTTTTTACATACAAGTCTACACATTCCACATTGCCTTATATATTCATATTTTCTGTATTTCTCTGGCTATCCTGCCTTTTTTCCCCCAACTGAGACTGTACTCTTTGCCTAGTGTTTCTCTTTACCTCGCCCGCCATCCCTACTCTCAGGTTTTGGTGACTACCATTCTATTTCCTAGTAGACCCATACTGCTTTAATCCTTTCTTTCTCTACATTTACCCCCTTAGGTTCTATTACCTACTTCTCAGGCCTTTATTAAAATCTATACCATAATGACCTAGTGTGATGGCTAGTACTCTTTGTCAATTGGACAAGCAGGATCTAGAATTACCTATCAGACAAACCTCTCGGCCTTTCTGGAAGAAATGTCTAGGTTGGATTAAGTGAAGCAGGAAGACCCACACCAAATGTGGGTGGGTGACGCCATTCCATGAGCTGAGGTTTCTACAGAATAAAAAGGGGAACGTGAGTGATGGAGCGCCGGCATTCATCTCTGCTCCTGATCGTGATGCACCGTAACCAGCTGCCTCACACTCCTGCCACCACGCCCTCCCTGATGGAGTGAACTGGACTTGAGACCACAAGGCAAAGCAAATGCTTCCTTAACTTGCTTTTGTCAAGTATTATTTTCACAGCAATGAGAAAAGTAACTGATATATCTAGGTTTGTATCTCTCAAGAGATTTTCTCTCAAGAGATCCAAGGGCTACTAGCCATCTCCAGTAGACATCTAATATGTAGTAAATCAAAATCAGAAGCATTGGTTTCCCATGTTTTAGAGTGCAATTGCCTCTGATAAATCTTCTACAAGTTGCTCTGTGTAGGTCAGGGTTAGGGGTTGGGAGATCAGGTAGCTGAGTCAGGTTGTCACGCCTATAATCTTTACTTTCACATCTCTCAGCTGTGTGACTTCAGGAAAGACACTTGATACTTCTGTGCCCTGGTTTCCATTATTGCAAACTGGGAAAACTAATGGCAGCCTACTTCACAGAACTGCTGTGAAGGCTGAGGAGGGAACTCAGACATCCAGAAAGCTGTTCTCAGTCCACACTACTTAACCTATTCATCAACATTTTAAGACTCCATTTCAAAAATTCATTTATCCTAGAAAAAGGAAGAAATACTTGATCATATCTGTTCCTGAGATAAAATTAAATTTAATTACCTTTTATCCAAGAGTCATAGTACATCCCCTACAGTTTCTGACTCTGGCTTGTACAGTTTCCTGTGGTTGGGTGAATTACTCTGCAGGGTGTTTTGTTTGATTTCTTGCTTATTATTTTGTGAGGCTAAGAGGAATCTTTGCTTTGTGATGACTGTGAAGCTTACAAAGAACACATTTTGATTGTAACAAGCTATTTTGAAATGATGGCAATTTAACATGATAATAGAAATGGGCTATGGCTTGGAGAGTGTTTGCATGGCACCCATGAGGCCCTGGGTTCAATCTCCAATAGACATCTTTGCTGACAGAGACAACAACAAAAGAACAGAAACAGCAAACAACAGGAACAAGAGGAAATGCTAGCTGTAGCATGGGTTGAAGCCACGTATCTTCTCCTGACTCAAGTTGTTCCAGAGTCTCCATCCACAGGCAGACCTTGGGAGTTAGGGCTTTTGGGCTCTGCTCAGTGTTAAACTTCCTCAGCCAAGGACTGTGTTCCAGGGCACGGTCTCCTGTTTCCTGTCCTGTCCTACCCGCAATGAATAGTCCTGAATTATTCCACCACGCTGTCCAATGTTGGGGTGGTGCTGATGAAGAAAGATCCTTGGTTACCAAGCCCGACACTAGCTAGTCACTCCTGAGTCTCACAACTCGGGGTTTGCACCTGTTCAGGGGTGCACTAAGCCTGGTACCACAGCTGGGGATGACAGAAGCTGAAACACAAGGTTTGTCCCATGCAGGTTGACATTGGGACGGTTCTAAATCCCTGTCAGTGAGGACTGACATGGTCATTTGCTTCCCAATGTTGGAAACAGTTCTTTGGCTTGTACTAAACTGGGCTACACCTTCATCTTGAAGGTTCAAGGATCTGCACCATCTCAGGGAAGGATGAATGTACCTCAGGTATACTCCATGGCTGGAAACGGTCTAAGAAATTGGCTTGTCC